>NC_040042.1:18444942-18589359 GCF_003713205.1 Coffea eugenioides | reverse complement strand
AATCAGACTCAATCAGAATATTCTCCAACCCATTCACAAATGAAAGGAGAAATAAATGTTATAAATAAACCATATAAAATAAATCATAAATACTTACAAGAAGATTTTGAAGATGAAGAAAATACTGAAAAAAGGATGTGGTTCTTTCAATTAGACCCCAAATATAAAGAAAAATTGATTATAGAATGGAAAAATGAATTAGAAAAGCAAAAATTTGATTTTCCTTTCTTTACTTGGTTATCATTCTATACTTCAAATTTAGGAATAAATAATATATTTCATACACCTCAAATAAATGTTCAAACTAATTTATATAAAAAATGGAAATTAAAAGATGATCAAATTATAACATCTATACATCCTCCATTACAAGAAGTCAAAATAAATATAGGACAAGGAGACATAATAGCCTCACCTTTTAAAAAAGGTAGAGAAGAAGAATCAAGTACAAATAATAATGCAATAAATTTAGAAGATATTAAAAAAATTTATCAACAAAATAATTATACAAATCAAATTCTACATACAATATCTCAACATATGGAAGTATTAAATACAAAAATAGATACACTAAAGAGACCAGAATCTAAATTCCCTAATGATATTTCAGCACCACATTTCCAACCTAGAAGTTTGACAAGAGAAAAAGAACAAGAGTTAATCCAAAATATTAATAATCAAAAAATAAATACTACAGATAATATATTAAATAGAATATCACAATCATTACAGAGTATATCTAAACCTCAAACTCCTAAAATAAATACATTAAATCAAATAATAGAAGACAATTCATCTGACGATATAAATAATTCATCTGAAGAATCAATAAATTCAGAAATTGAAGAAAACATAATTTTACCAATAGAAAAACAATTTGAAGAATCCAAAGATAATCAAATAAATAAAATAAAAAGAAGAAGGATTTATAATAATAATAATAATAATAATTGGAAAATGGTAAGTACAAAAAATTATTATCCAAGACCTAGTCCTCCAGATATTCAATATGAAGAAAGATCAAAATTTCGTACCACTAAATATGATGGAGACTCAATTTATGAATGGAATATAGATGGCAAAGCAGAATATGAAGTATTAAATAATTTACAAGAAATGGGAATGGCTAGATTAGCCTACAAAATAAAAAATATTCAAGAAAGAAATATTGCAACATTATTAGTTTCAAGATTTACTGGACAATTAAAGAATTGGTGGGATAATGCTTTAACACTTCAAGATAAATTATCAATATTAGATCATACCCAAGAAATCGAAGATGATCAAGGAAATATTCAAATACAATCAGATGCTGCAGAATTTCTAATAGTAACAATAGTAATGTATTTCATAGGAAATCCAAAGGAAGAATTAAATTCTAATAAAACATTCTTAACAAATTTAAGATGTCCAACATTATCAATTTTAGATGGTATAAAGATATGTTTTTAACAAATGTATTAAGAAAACCAGATTGCAATGCTTCATTTTGGAAAGAAAGATTTATAACAGGATTACCAAGCTTATTTTCACAAAGAATAATGGATAGTTTACAAAAGGAAATGGGAACAGATGTAATTTCATTTGAAAATATTACTTTTGGACAATTATTTGCTTTTGTGAAAAAAGAAGGATTAATGTTATGCTTAGAATTAAAATTACAAATAAAATATGGTTCAAAAACAAAAGAAGTAGGATCATTTTGTGATGCATTTGGAATTAAAAGAATTAAATCACCCTCTGCATATAAAAAGAAAATTAAAAAATACAATAACAAGAAAATAAGGTACAAAAGAACTGAAGGAGATAAACCTGAAAAGAAAAGAAAATTTATTAAAAAGAAAATTATCTGCTACAAATGTGGAAAAATAGGACATAAAGCAAATAAATGTAATTTAAAAGAAAAAATTACTGAAATTTGTGCAGAAGAAGAAGAGATTAAAAATAAATTAATAAACTTATTAATAAATGAAAAGGATCAAAGTTCATAAGATGATTTTTATAATGATTTAACTAGTTCAGACAGTGAAAAAGATTGTAATTGTTCTAATACTCCAAAATATATAAATGTTATAACTAAAAAAGAAGATAAAGAATTCTTATTAGATATAATAGAAAAGATTAATGATCCAATAGCTAAAAAAGAATATTTGGAAAGATTAAAAAGTTTAATTATTCAAGAAGATAAAATGCCAAAGATAATAGAACCTTTTAGCATTTCGAAATTAATAGATAAATATCCAAATATAAATATAATGAAAAAGGAAACTACTAAAGATCTTCAAACAGAAATCAATAATCTTAAAGTACAGATAAAACAATTGCAACAAGAGATTATAGAATTAAAAACAAAAGATTTAGAGATAGAAGCAAAAATAACCTTAATAGATAATCAACCATCAACTTCTAATTCAAAAACAGAAGAAATATTTATATCAGAAAAACCAGTAGATGAAGATCAATATTTAAATACAATAGAAAAAATGACATTTCAAAAATGGTATGCTTTAGTAACTATTACTGTAGAAGATTTTAAAGAAACACATGTAGCTCTAATAGATAGTGGAGCTGATTCAAGTTGTATTAAAGAAGGAATAATTCCTACTAAATACTGTGAAAGAACAAATGAAACATTAATGGCAGCAAATGGAGAAAATTTACAAGTAAAATATAAATTTACAAAAGGATCAATATGTAATAATGAATATTGTATCAGACATAATTTCATAATTGTAAAAAATATAAATCATGATATAATACTAGGAACACCTTTTTTAATTCAAATTTACCCATTTGCAGTAAACCATGAAGGAATTTCAATAAATATAATGGGAAAAACTATTACTTTTAAATTCTTAACTCCAATAAGACAAAGAGAATTACAGATATTACAAACATCTTCTATTTATAAAACGATAAATACTATTACTAAAGTACAGCAACATATAAACTATATCAAAGAAGAAAAATCTTATTTAAAAATTGAAGAACAATTAAAAGAAGCTAAAATACAAAAAAGAATTTTTGAATTAGAAGAATTATTGAAAAAAGAAATTTGTGCAGATATACCTAATGCTTTTTGGGATAGAAAACAACATATGATAGAATTACCATATGAAAAAGATTTTAATGAAAAGAATATTCCAACAAAAGCTAGACCAATACAAATGAATTCTGATTTATTAGAATTTTGTAAAAAGGAAATAAAAATATTAATAAACAAAGGATTAATAACACCTTCAAAATCACCTTGGAGTTGTGCTGTATTTTATGTAATGAATCAAGCTGAAAAAGAAAGAGGAGTTCCAAGATTAGTAATAAATTATAAACCATTAAATAAAGTTTTACAATGGATTAGATATCCTATTCCTAATAAAAAGGATTTGCTTAATAGATTATTTAATGCAAAAATATTTTCTAAATTTGATTTAAAATTAGGATATTGGCAAATATTAATTACCCCAGAAGATAGATACAAAACAGCATTCACAACACCTTTTGGCCATTATGAATGGAATGTTATGCCATTTGGATTAAAAAATGCACCATCAGAATTTCAAAATATAATGAATGATATTTTTAATTCCTATAGCTCATTCAGTATTGTATATATAGATGATGTATTAATATTTTCAGAATCAATAGAACAACATTTTAAACATTTAAATATATTTTTAAAAACAGTTAAGAAAAATGGATTAGTAGTATCAGCCCCAAAAATGAAATTATTTCAAACAAAAATAAGATTTCTAGGACACAATATATATCAAGGAACAATAAAACCCATTGATAGAGCTTTAGAATTTGCTACTAAATTTCCAGATGAGATAAAAGATAAAAATCAATTACAAAGATTTTTAGGATGTTTAAATTACATAGCAGATTTCTTTCCTAAATTAAGGCAAGAATGTTCTATATTATTTAATAGACTAAAGAAAAACCCAAAATCTTGGACAGAGGAACATACTCAAAAAATAAAATATTTAAAAGAAAAAATTGAATCATTACCATGCTTATGTTTACCACATCCTAAGCATTCATGATAGTAGAAACGGATGCATCAGAATTAGGATATGGGGGTATATTAAAACAAAGAATAAAAGAATCAAAAGAAGAATTAGTCAGATTTCATTCAGGAACATGGTCTGACCCTCAAAAGAATTATTCAACTATTAAAAAAAGAAATTTTATCAATAGTTTTATGTATATCAAAGTTTCAAAATGATTTATACAATAAAAAATTTTTAATTAGAATAGACTGTAAATCTGCAAAAGAGATTTTACAAAAAGATGTTCAAAATATAGTTTCAAAACAAATATTTGCTAGATGGCAAGCTATTTTATCTGTTTTCGATTTTGAGATTGAATTTATAAAAGGAGAGAATAATTCATTACCAGATTTTCTTACTAGAGAATTTTTACAAGGACATGGATCGTGAAATGATGGCCCAAAGAACTGATCGAGAATATACAAATTATTTAAGAACCCAAAGAGATTCTCCTAAATTACAAAACAAAGAAGCAGTTCTCCAATCCAGAGGATATCAATATTTTATTCCAACCAACAATGGAAGACAAAGCATTCCAGCCTAACAAATTTCCAAATATGATACAGTTTACATTCAGAGAAACCCTTTGGCAACTCTTACACCAAAAGAGAGAGCTTTCCTTCTTCAAAGAGAGATTCAGAGAAACACTATTCGAATTCAAGTTCTGCGAAGAGCAGGAAGAAATGAAGAATTTCTTCAACATTACAAAGACCAAAATAAACAATTATCTAACCAACTTAAAGATGTTGTTTATTGATTTTGCAGGAAAATGGATTCAAAAGCAGGAAGTTCTAGACCCAAGACTCCTCAAGATTATGAGATGAGTCTTACTCCTGTAACTCAAAATAGATTCCAATTACTATCAGACTTTCCAGCACTGACCTATAGTCAAGCTGCTTGTACTCCAATTTCCTCTCAAATTAGACCAATTCAACAAATACCAAAATCCCCAGAAAAATCCACCGAAAATACCTATTTTACAAAGCCATTTACCCAACATATTACTTTGACAAGATTCCAAGAAATACCAATATATTCTACACTCAATCAGCTTACTCAAAGAATCTTTCCTCAAAAATGTTATTGGCAACCTGATGATCTTTCAAAAAATTTGGATTATTACAACTAATTCTAACAGATACTCAATCTGTAGAAATATTTCCTATTCCAGACAAAAAGAATCCAAATATAATTAGCCATTCTAAGTGTATAATAAAGAAAGTTTGTTCACCAAATGAATGGACTTCTCTTTATTCAAAGAAATCCTTCTCAGTCAGATTCATTCCAGATGGATTTACTTATCAAGATTACAAAATGGCATGGTATCGTGCTTTTTTGTATAGACCATTCAATCATTCATGGTTTTTTACATTCAAAGAAAGTTGTTGCAGAGAATTCCCAATTTGGTTCAATCATTGGTGGCAATGGTTTAGTCCTCAAAAGGACATTCTACCTCCAAATGTACTCGTGGGATTTCAAACATATCTCAAAAAAGCAAGGGGGGAAGAGTATATAAGACCTTTATTCATATGGAGTTCAAAGTACCATGGATATTTTGCTGGAGTTTCAAAATTCATCAAGAATATATACCCCCATATCCTAATTCTGATGCATCTGTTTCAACTATCATGAATGCTTTAGGATGTGGTAGACATAAACATGGTAATGATTTAATTTTTTCTTTTAAATATTTTATCTTTTGAGTATGTTCCTCTGTCCAAGGTTTTGGATTTTTCTTTAGTCTATTAAATAGTATAGAACATTCTTGCCTTAATTTTGGAAAGAAATCTGCTATATAATTTAAACATCCTAAAAACCTTTGTAATTGATTTTTATCTTTTATTTCATCTGGAAATTTAGTAGCAAATTATAAAGCTCTATCAATGGGTTTTATTGTTCCTTGATATATATTGTGTCCTAGAAATCTTATTTTTGTTTGAAATAATTTCATTTTTGGGGCTGAAACTACTAATCCATTCTTTTTTACTGTTTTTAGAAATATATTTAATGTTTAAAATGTTGTTCTATTGATTCTGAAAATATTAATACATCATCTATATATACAATACTGAATGAGCTATAAGCATTAAAAATATCATTCATTATATTTTGAAATTCTGATGGTGCATTTTTTAATCCAAATGGCATAACATTCCATTCATAATGGCCAAAAGGTGTTGTAAATGCTGTTTTGTATCTATCTTCTGGTGTTATTAATATTTGCCAATATCCTGATTTTAAATCAAATTTAGAAAATATTTTTGCATTAAATAATCTATTAAGCAAGTCTTTTTTATTAGGAATGGGATACCTAATCCATTGTAATACTTTATTTAATGGTTTATAATTTATGACTAATCTTGGAACTCCTCTTTCTTTTTCAGCTTGATTCATTACATAAAATGCAGCACAACTCCAAGGTGATTTTGAAGGTGTTATTAATCCTTTGTCTATTAATATTTTTATTTCCTTTTTACAAAATTCTAATAAATCAGAATTCATTTGTATTGGTCTAGCTTTTGTTGGAATATTCTTTTCATTAAAATCTTTTTCATATGGTAATTCTATCATATGTTGTTTTCTATCCCAAAAAGCATTAGGAATGTCTGCACAAATTTCTTTTTGTAATAATTCTTCTAGTTCGGAAATTCTTTTTTGTATTTTAGCTTCTTTTAATTGTTCTTCAATTTTTAAATAAGATTTTTCTTCTTTAATATAAGTTATTTGTTGTTGTGCTTTAGTAATAGTATTTATTGCTTTATAAATAGAATTTGTTTGTAATATCTGTAATTCTCTTTGTCTTATTGGAGTTAAGAATTTAAAAGTAATAGTTTTTCCCATTATATTTATTGAAATTCCTTCATGACTTACTGCAAATGGGTAAATTTGAATTAAAAAAGGTGTTCCTAATATTATATCATGACTTATATTTTTTACAATTATAAAATTATGTCTGATACAATATTCATTATTACATATTGATCCTTTTGTAAATTTATATTTTACTTGTAAATTTTCTCCATTTGCTGCCATTAGTGTTTCATTCGTTCTTTCACAATATTTAGTAGGAATTATTCCTTCTTTAATACAACTTGAATCTGCTCCACTATCTATTAGAGCTACATGTGTTTCTTTAAAATCTTCTACAGTAATAGTTACTAAAGCATACCATTTTTGAAATGTCATTTTTTCTATTGTATTTAAATGTTGATCTTCATCTACTGGTTTTTCTGATATAAATATTTCTTCTGTTTTAGAATTAGAAGTTGAGGGTTGATTATCTATTAAGGATATTTTTGCTTCTATTTCTAAATCTTTAGTCTTTAATTCTATAATCTCTTGTTGCAATTGTTTTATCTGTGTTTTAAGATTATTGATTTCTGTTTGAAGATCTTTAGTCGTTTCTTTTTTCATTATATTTATATTTGGATATTTATCTATTAATTTCGAAATGCTAAAAGGTTCTATTATCTTTGGCATTTTATCTTCTTGAATAATTAAACTTTTTAATCTTTCCAAATATTCTTTTTTAGCTATTGGATCATTAATCTTTTCTATTATATCTAATAAGAATTCTTTATCTTCTTTTTTAGTTATAACATTTATATATTTTGGAGTATTAGAACAATTACAATCTTCTTCACTTTCTGAACTAGTTAAATCATTATAAAAGTCATCTTCTGAACTTTGATCTTTTTCATTTATTAATAAGTTTATTAATTTATTTTTAATCTCTTCTTCTTCTGCACAAATTTCAGTAATTTTTTCTTTTAAATTACATTTGTTTGCTTTGTGTCCTATCTTTCCACATTTGTAGCAAATAATTTTCTTTTTAATAAATTTTCTTTTCTTTTCAGGTTTATTTCCTTCAGTTCTTTTGTACCTTATTTTCTTATTGTTATATTTTTTAATTTTCTTTTTGTATGCAGAGGGTGATTTAATTCTTTTAATTCCAAATGCATCACAAAATGATCCTACTTCTTTTGTTTTTGAACCATATTTTATTTGTAATTTTAATTCTGAGCATAACATTAATCCTTCTTTTTTCACAAAAGCAAATAATTGTCCAAAAGTAATATTTTCAAATGAAATTACATCTGTTCCCATTTCCTTTTGTAAACTATCCATTATTCTTTGTGAAAATAAGCTTGGTAATCCTGTTATAAATCTTTCTTTCCAGAATGAAGCATTACAATCAGGTCTTCTTAATACATTTGTTAAAAACATATCCTTATACCATCTAAAATCTGATAATGTTGGACATCTTAAATTTGTTAAAAATGTTTTATTAGAATTTAATTCTTCTTTTGGATTTCCTATGAAATACATTACTATTGTTACTATTAAAAATTCTGCCGCATCTGATTGGATTTGAATATTTCCTTGATCATCTTCGATTTCTTGGGTATGATCTAATATTGATAATTTATCTTGAAGTGTTAAAGCATTATCCCACCAATTCTTTAATTGTCCAGTAAATCCTGAAACTAATAATGTTGCAATATTTCTTTCTTGAATATTTTTTATTTTGTATGCTAATCTAGCCATTCCCATTTCTTGTAAATTATTTAATACTTCATATTCTGCTTTGCCATCTATATTCCATTCATAAATTGAGTCTCCATCATATTTAGTGGTACGAAATTTTGATTTTTCTTCATATTGAATATCTGGAGGGCTAGATCTTGGATAATAATTTTTTGTACTTACCATTTTCCAATTTTTATTATTATAAATCCTTCTTCTTTTTATTTTATTTATTTGATTAACTTTGGATTCTTCAAATTGTTTTTCTATTGGTAAAATTATGTTTTCTTCAATTTCTGAATTTATTGATTCTTCAGATGAATTATTTATATCTTCAGATAAATTTTCTTCTATTATTTGGTCTAATGTATTAATTTTAGGAGTTTGAGGTTTAGATAAATTCTGTAATGATTGTGATATTCTATTTAATATATTATCTGTAGTATTTATTTTTTGATTATTAATATTTTGGATTAACTCTTGTTCTTTTTCTCTTGTCAAACTTCTAGGCTGAAAATGTGGTGCTGAAATATCATTAGGGAATTTAGATTCTGGTCTTTTTAGTGTATCTATTTTTGTATTTAATACTTCCATATGTTGAGATATTGTATGTAGAATTTGATTTGTATAATTATTTTGTTGATAAATTTTTTTAATATCTTCTAAATTTATTGCATTATATTTCTACTGATTTCACTTTTCTCACCTTTATTTTAAAGGTGAGGCTATTTATGTCTCCTTGTCCCTATATTATTTTGACTTCTATTGGAAGGGGAGGATGTATAGATGTCTATAATTTGATCATCTTTTAATTTCCATTTATTAAATAGTTGAACATTTATTGAGGTGTATTGGAAATATATCATTTATTCCTAATTTGAGTTTATAGAATGCATAACCAAGGTAAAAGACGGGAAAATCAAAATTTTCTCTTTATCTAATTTCATTTCCATTTCTATAATTAATTTTTCTTTATTACTCAGGGTCTAAACTAAAGAACCAAATTCTCTTTAGATTTTCTTTCATCATCAAAAGTTATCTTGTAAATATTTATTGATTTATTTTATATGGTTTATTTCTATTAAACATTTGTTTCTCCTTTTCATTTGTAATTTGGGTTGGAGAATCATTCTGAACTGAAGGTCGTTCGATTGGACTATAGGTCAGTGCTGACAAGTCTGTAGTAATTTTTTTGATTATTAATATTTTGGGATTTAAACTCAATGCTCATTGCCAACTTAACACCTTTTAATAATCACAACTAATGGCCGTTAATCATGATTAGAAAAATAAAAGTGATAAATAACTTGCTCAAGATAATATCATCAAATAACTAAGAAAATATCACTAACAAGATATAACAAGTTCATCCATAACTCTAGGTATAAACTTTAACTAAACAAAAAAACTAAACAAAAAAAAAAAACATGAAAGAAAAGATCATACTTGTATTATAACTAAACATAAGATTCAAATACAAGAGTTAAAGAGTTGAAGAGATGAAACCCCTTGTCACATGTGAGTAACATCTTCTCCATCTTCAAACCTCAATCATCATCCTTGCTTAGCATGATGCAAGAGAGGATAAAACTATACTAACCTACCTAAGTGGATTCGGATGATCCAGCTGACTCCTCAATTTTGTCAGTTTCTTCTTTCTTATCTTGCTTTTGCAAATAATTTAAATATTCTTTGAGCATCTCGGGATTCTGCATCATTTGCTTTATCAAAAAGTTGCTTGATATAGGCAACCCTAGGGGAAGACCCTCCTAGAACCTCCCAACCTTGTAATATCAGAGTTGGACCTTTTCTCCCAATGGAAATTGAACTCGATTGTTCTCATGAACTCAAGACCTTTGACACACGAAGGTAATCAACAACCTTAAGCAAATAAAGATGGATGAAGCGACACCACGATTAGGGAACAAGCTTGTGACAGCCCCACCTTACCCTAAGGCGAACCAAAGGGTTCGGCGGACCGCCTGCCCAGCTCTCGCCAGGACTAACGGTTCGGTATAGAACGAACTAATACATCCCGAAACTTACCAACGTGGGTAAACAAATCAAAATGGTAAAATTACAAAAAAAATAAAATCGAAGTCGGCTATGAATAGTAATCGACCCGTCAGAACCCAACCAAATACCAAGCAAACATTCCCATCTTGAAACTTAGCATTTACAAGCCAAAGTGGCATACAAAAGTATTCAAAAGTGGATACATGTCTGGTTTGCCAAATCAAAAGGAAAACAGTTCCCAAAAGTACATTTAGGATTTTAATACATGAGCTATACAAAAGATATGTTCAACTAGCTCAATTTGGCAGCCATTTGTCAAATCCAGTCCAAAAGTATTTATTTTCCTGTAAGGAAAACAAAAAGGAACAGAAAGGGGTGAGCTTGCGCTCAATGAGGTACCAAACATATAGCAGAAAAATCATGGCATTTCACACTTAACAAATCAGATACACATGCCAGATGTAAAGTAAAGTAACTAATGATTCACATAGGAAGGATACAGGTGGCTCTCAGGAGCCAGCTTTCCAGCGCAGTACTTGATCCAAGCCGGTTGACTCTCCGTCAACGCATATAGAACCAACGTCCGTAGACCCCTCTTTACACCGAATCCCGTTCACCAAACACCCCTTTACCGGGCCCGCTCACCGCAAACGAACAGAAATGGTAATACTCGAGTATACCGGAATCAAGGGTCTCAATACCCAAAGATCCCAAAACAGACTACCGTGGTTCGTTATCTAATCGTCCAGGCCCTTGCCGGCCCGACTCGAATAACTTAGCCACAGGATTTGAGCTCATAGGTCACAGAAATCCGAACAGATGCAGACACAGATAACAGATTCAAATTTTGCATAGTAAATTAAGGGAACCTAAGAAATTCTGGTGTTTGATAAAAATTTTCTGTCGAGATTGAATGAAGAAATGAATTGCTTAATTTACTTAATTATGTCAAGCTGTGATTATTAATCCTAATTATTCAAGTAAGATAAAATGCTTAAGGGCCTGCATGTTGAGTTACTCGATTGGACAATGAAACTAGGAACTTGGAAAAAAAATTCTGGTTTAGTAAATTGGGATTCGTATGACCTGAAAATTTCCGAGACCTTGAATGGGATATTTAGTTCTCAATCTGTATTATGGGGATTTTATGAGTTGATATATAAGATTAACTAGTTAAACAGATTGCAGAGCAGAAATCAAGTTAAACAGCAATGGAGGGGAGTGGTACACTCACCGATTCAAGTACAGATACCTCAAAAGTTTTCACTTCGGATTGGCTTTAATCGCCAAGAAAGCCTAAAATAATCAAAATAAACCAATTGAAGGTGTCATATCCAAAATCGAGTGAACGGAATGCACAAGTGAGGCTCGACTACACGTCGTACGCCTTGCCAAATAAATAGTAATGCAAGGGTGGAAAACATGATTTTCTTGGAAACGAAAAGGTAACATGAAGACCTAAGCGCAAACAACCCAAAAGCCCTTCGCTCAAATCACAAGTAAATCCAACTAGCCTTTAAGTAAAATTTTGGCAGCATATCCCTTGTGTTTACCTATTTTCCAGCCATCATGGCTTCTTTAATTCCTCAAATCAGTCTCAACATCTCACACAAAATTCATCTCATTTCCCAAAAGCCGTTCACTAGGCTCAAAGTAGTACAAGTACAAAAGTTAGCTAGGAAATGACCGGAATGAAAACAATCCCTAAAACATGCAAACAAATACAAGGAGACTCGATAACGAGTCATAAACCAATGCCAAATATGACCCCAATAGGGTTCCATAAACATATACAAACATTAAAGAAACCAGAAAATTCGAACATGCAATTAACTTTGGCCCTGAAAAAAAACAGGTTTTGACTTTACTTTGCGGTAAAAGCACCAAATGCACTACGATTATTGGATGAGGGTCCAAGACCCACCATTTCGAAGCTAAAAGACAGGGTTACAACTTCACAGAAGGTCACTCAACCCAGTTTTGAGTGCAAACAGGTCAAAAATGCAAGATACTTCATCAACAACGTAAAACAGATTCACCAAAACGCATTCTAGCGGAAACATCATAACTCAGGGTCTAAAAGTCCAAATCCAGAAATTCCAAAACCATCTGAAAGCTAAGAAACAGGGATAAATTTCATCAGAAGGCCTCAACAACCAATTCGGAAGAAATTCCAGCCAAAACAACCAATTACAGTAGCAAATCCCAATTTCGGGTAAAACCAGAACAGCAATAGTAATTTCGAATTTTCTCACTCTACACTACTCCGATTGACCTGAAATTTTGTAGGTACCTCTAAAATGTCATTCCCTAAAACTTTCATGTTTTAAGCCAAGGCCAATTCGGCCTCTATCTATGACCAAAAATTTCGGACAGAATGAAGAACCAAGAACCCTAATTTTCCAGAATTTCTTCCAAAACAGAAATTGATTGCAATTGTCCACTTTTTCCACCTTCTAGATGCCTTATATACCATTTCCAATCATCATATATAGCCACACAATCATGTTCATATTAAAACAGAAAAATCCCCAAAAATAATAAAAGGTCATCAATTCAACCACAACTCAAGGTATAACCCATAAATTTGCATCTTATACAACCACTAAGCATGATTTAAGCATCAAATAAGGGAGGAGGGTGGTTCTTCATGACTTACCTTTAAAACAAGAGAGAGAGAGCTATGGGTCACCTCAACCTTCCAAATAACTTCACCAATCACCTCAAAATCACTAAGTGAAGAGGTTTTATGGAACAAAAGTAAGACTAAGTAGTTGTTTTGATGATTTGGAGCAAGATGAAATCAAGAACTTGGAGAGTTTTTTTTTCTTCTTCTTGTCAAGAGAGGTTCGGCCACAAGCTTGGAAGAAATGGAAGATTTTTAGTCAATTTTTGGGTTTATGTAATTAAAGGGAAAAGGATAAATAGTAAGTCAAATTGAAGATGGAATCTCTAAGTGACACATGTCACTTTCATTAATTACTTGCCTAACTTTTGTCTCTCTCACACCAACCACTTGGTAACCTCTAAATATCTCATAACACCCGATAAAATAATTCCAGTATCCAAACCTGAACCTAGTTGGCCAAAATTTTCCGAACTTTTCGCACTAGTGGGTCCCACGTCCGGTATACGTTCTTAATTTCTCAAAATCTATTCGATACTAGAAAAATCATCTAAAAACTATATCTGCTCCTTAAAATTATATAAAAAAATTTTCTAATCACGAAAATGCAGAAAACAAGCCATGAAAAATTCTAAAACCTGGAAAATGAAAATTACGGGTTCTCACAAAGCTAATCGATAAAGTCTGATTTGAATCCTAAGCTATGAACTCAAGAATTCAAGAGTAAGTTCGGTTAAGAACTTGAAGGAAAATTCCTCACGATTTCTGGTTGTAATAATCTGTCCTTTACTCTTACAAGAGGTGCCTTTTATAGGCTAAAACTAGGGCAAAAATCCGGCCCACATAAACCTGGAAGAAATTCGGTCCGCACAAAGAGCTTAAAGAGCCAGCTCTTTAAGGCTTTCCGATAAGGCCCAATAAGTAATAAAATACTAAATGCCTAACAACTACTAAACTAGACAGTCTTAAAATAACTACCAACTAAGCTAACAAGTATGAGATCATTCCTTCGCTTTAAACGTACAAGTGAACAAGGTAACTTCATGGTCCATCAAATCTTCAAACTTAGTTTGCTCCTTGCTTGTATGGTGAATGATCAAGGCTTGTAAAGCTTCCTTCACCCTCTTGGATCTTGATCTTGTCATCAGACCACCAATGTTGATCAAAGGGTCCTTGACCCAAGGTTGAAGTTGTTTATTGCACACCCGTATCCGCATCATTCCCTCTTTCCTCGAAAAGATTTGTCCTCGAATCTTCAAAGTCTCCTCTTGAAAGTGATTTATCCACAAATCGATGGTGCGCTTAAAGGACAACAATGTTGGAAATAGATGAATGACTATGAGCCATGTTGCATGTCGTTTGGTCAGCTTCAGGAAGCTCTCAAACAAGGACATGCGCCAAGATAGGAAAGAGCTTGTGTAAGGCGTGTGAAAATCCCAAGTGGCAATCCAAAACTCTCTAATTAGCCCTTGGTCTTGAATCTTCACATTGACACCTTGATTGTGCAAAGGTGTAAAATCCAGCACTAGTTGACATTGATTTGAATCATCTTGCATGGATAAATTGTGAGCATCTTGTTGCATGGATGAGGCACTAAACAACTCGTGGAGGACATCTTTGGGATCTTGCGTGACACGCAATTTCTCATATTCCAATATATAAGGTAGCAAACAATTGAATTCCACTTCATGAGGGTTACTCAAACTAGCACAAGTTGAAGTTGACAAATTGAGCACTTGGCCACCAGCTTTTAGTTGTGTGAATAAGCATGAAAGATCACCACCTTTAGTTGGAATAAGCACGAAATCAGGTTGTAAGCCTTTAATCAAAACTGGAAAATTGTGGACAGCTTTACAACCTACAAAAACAAAATAAACTTCAACTTGAAACAAATTTGAAATCGGGTAAAGAAGTAATGGTACATTATCAATTAAATGGTAAGAAGGTATAGAACAAGTTTTAAGTGTGAAAACTCCCTTTGCCACTTCATTATTCCTTCCACCAATTGATTCAACTTGAGAAGGCATTGCTAGTCTTTTACACTTTCCTTCAAAATCTGCATAAGAAATACAAGTGTTAGGATGGAAATTATACTCAAAAGAAGGTAAAGATGATGAATGAACCAAAGGTAGTAAATGAGAGTCAAAGTTTGGAATTCTCCCTTCATGGTTGGTTTGAATTGATTCCCTTTTGGTATGGACAGATTTGAATTGAAATTGTTCCATGAGGTGATCCCAAATAGATTTAATTCCTAAAAGACAAACTCCATGGAAACTAGTAAATTGTACAAGTGACTTGGGAATGGAGCACGGCATGACTAACTTCACCTGACTTTGCTTAATCTGCACAAATGAAGAAACACTAAATAAAGCAAAGGTAAGTTCGTTAGAAAAACAATAAGCCCTCACATTTTTGCTCAAAATCGTCTCACTTCCTCTCTTTTCTTCCTTTTTACCACTCATCTCATCAGATTTTTCCATCTCTTTATCTAGTTTAATGCCCTCGATTATTTTCTCATTATCAACCTCCTCAACAAATGGTTCAATAGGATGAGATACTCCTTTGTTGGGAATAGGGTCAGCTATCTCCTTCTTAGAAAACTCACTTTGATAGCATCTGTGAGAACCCTGAAAATGCATATATAAATAACATTTCATATGTCGTTTGCACTTCTTTTATTCATTAATAATTTTTAGCATTACTTTTACTTGTTTGCAATTAAGTACGAAAAACACGTTTATGTGAAAATTAATATAATTTTTCTAAGTTATGAAATTTCTTGGTTTTGCTAGACTAAGTTAAGACATTTAGAGCTAGATTAAATTTTTATTCTTTTCCGTATTAACACAAAATGTTAGATTTATATATTAAGGTCAAACTTGATTTTAATAGTTTAATTAATCAAGCAAGATTGTTAAGCGTTATTAGGAACCTTAATACTAACGTGCAATCGATAACTATTCGATATAAAAGGGTCTAAGTACACCAGTGTATAATTAGACTTTCAAACCACATTTGGGGACAATTTTTGGAGCTAAGTTAGAACCAAGGGCTTAAGTGGATATTAGGAGGAGAAGTGAAAAGACTAAACTACCCCTACAATGTCACACAATTACCCACGGCCATAACCATTCCCTGCTCAGCCAACAGCTCCCCGGACACCATAATCACAAGCCGCTCCATTCGGCCAACCGCAGCTTCACCACCTTCACACTCCACCCTCCTGCACACTCAACCCCTTCTCCTAAATACCGCACCACCACCACCCTTTACAATCTCATTCTGCTTTGGTCTAACAACAAAAGAGTGAGGGAGAGACTTACCTCGTAAGTATCGACCGAGAGGAGACGAGAGGCCGAGCTGCACATCTTCCATTTCTGTTCGTGAGTTAGAGGAAAGAAAAGGGAGAGCTAGTGGAAGGCGTAGGAGCTGCTGACCATCATCATCTTCGTTAACCTCAGACCAATATTCACCAGCTGCCACCAGAATCTGCTTCGTGCGTGAGAGCTGAGAGGAGAAAAATTTTCCAGATTTTCGTGTGAAAGACTAGCTTGCTGTGAGGTAAAATTCTGGACCATTTTAGGACTAATCAGAGGTAGTTTGAGTTATCTTGAAGCATGCATGTACTGTAGTACCATCGGTTGATGAAGTTAAGCTAATAGAAAAATTTCTGCTTCGGTTGAATGTCCCTGCCGAGAAGCTGAGTTGGGATTGTAGCTCTAGTGTGTTTTCTGGAATTGATTTGAGCATGCATTGGTGACTAATTAATCGAACCATGGATGATTATTATGATTAAGGTCAGGCATGAATTTAATTAGCCTGGATTACTCTGGAATTAAAAACGAAACAGAAGATTTTTCACATGCAAGCTCACCCGAGTGTAGTCTCACCAAGTGCTGGATTTATAAATGTATTTTGCTGCTGCCGAGCTGAATCTTCTGGTCTGGATGTTAGCTAATTAACTCAGCAATTTTGCATGTGAGAATTAAGGGCAAAATAAAAGGCTTGGACGAAGAAATTAGAAACTTAGAAAATTCTGTTTAGATTGTGAATGATTCTGCCGAGAGGAAGGATTGGAAATTGCAACTGAAATTCTGTTTCTCCTGTGATGACTTGAGCACTCAAGTGTAAGTAGTCGAGTGGAACTTAATGTGTGTGATGTCTAGGACCCTGCATGTTAATTCTATGATGTTGATTGATGAATTAAGGAACCTAAGAAATTCTGGTTTGATAAAAATTTTCTGTCGAGATTGATGAAGAAATGAATTGCTTAATTTACTTAATTATGTCAAGCTGTGATTATAATCCTAATTATTCAAGTGAAGATAAAATGCTTAAGGGCCTGCATGTTGAGTTACTCGATTGGACAATGAAACTAGGAACTTGGAAAAAAAATTCTGGTTTAGTAAATTGGGATTCGTATGACCTGAAAATTTCCGAGACCTTGAATGGGATATTTAGTTCTCAATCTGTATTATGGGGATTTTATGAGTTGATATATAAGATTAACTAGTTAACAACATGTTAATTGAGGTTTGCATAAGGTCTTGTGGCTTGGCTAACCAGGAAAATAAAAATGAAAACAGAAAAATTATTTCATGAACTATCATCCGAGCTTAGTTGATACAAATTCTGGATTTGTGATTAGATGAGTACAATTGTAGTATGAACCTGGATTTGATTTGGAAACCTCTACTAGCTAGCTACGTGTTTTCAAGTCCTAATGGAGTACAAAAAATTCTGTTTTTAACCAAAGAAAATTCTGTTTTGGGAACCCTTATTATTGCTGGAATTCCTTTGTGAATTGCCGTTAACTTAAACCTGGAAATTTTGAAGTTTATGACAGTGGTTTAACTTCAACCCTTGAGCGAGATTTGTGCATTGTTTAGCTAAGTAATGGCATGAGGAAGGGAGAGTTTAATAGCCTGTTTCACCCGAGTAAATAAAGTAAAAACAGAAAATTCCTTCATGCATGATTCATTCGTGGTTTGCTAGACAGATTCTTGAAATTCTTTTGGGATGTTCAATCTTGTTGCTCGAATTTGATTATGAACCAGAATCTTCAGCTTGACTTTAGAATTTTCCTTGGAGTGCTAGAAACCCAAAATGCATGACAAAATGCACCCGTAGTCTGTGAAAAACTGTTTGGCAACGAATCATTTGAAATCTTGGGAATTTGATTTGGTAATAGTGAAGTGTAGCTATGAATATAAACTGGAAATTTTCCAGCCTTAGTCATGGTTGATAAAGAAGTACGTATGGATTTCTTTATATATTTTGGAGCTGTGGAAAAATTGTATTACTACTGAATTCGGTTTATAATACCTTGAGATGGTAATGCATTTGAATTTTGGGGTGACAATGTGATATTATGGATGGAATTTCTTGGCTTTGGATCAAATACTTGAGTAGGAGGCTGCTGCAAATGTGGTCTTTGGTTTTAAATAACTGTTAGTAGATTTAAACACTTGAAATGTTAGCTTGGTTGTCACAAGAATTACTGGTTGAGTGCTAAGGGCTAATGATTGACGAAGCCCTTAGCCATTGAAATAGTTTTATAAAATAGTATTAGATGATGGAAGTTAATTGCTGGAATGCTTTGGGACTTCACTTTTATTTTATTTTTGCTTATGTTGGGTTTCCTGAAACCAAGTGCTAATGATTGATGAAGCCTTGGTTGATCATTTTATTTTATTCAGAATTGCAATTGTTGAAAGCTAGGGCTAATGATTGACGAAGCCCTAGTAATTTGCTATGTGATTTTTGCTATATTTTGATCCATATTATGATCTCGAAATGGAGTCGGAGCGGGGGGAAATTGTATAGACCTTGCGAACTCGAGTAGCTGCGTTCAAAATTAACCAAGAATATTTTCCAATTAGTATTATATTATAAAATTATATATCTAGCGTTTTGCCTAAAACTTTCCAATTTAATAATTTCCTTCAGCTCAAACCAGCTCTGATAGCTACGGTAAATAAGTTCTATAACTTTTGGAAACTACAAATCTTATTTCAATTCTTTTCCTTCCTATAAGCCTTGCACTTGTATAGTTAACTATAGGAAAAGTTTTAAAATACTAGTTCTACTAATCCTAGTGAAAAGCTTGGGAGACTTGCTCGGCAAGAAACCCTATTCTAGGAAAAAAAAATAGTTTTTAAGGATAATCCTTGCAAAAGCCGTAACTTTAGGGAAATGTTCAAAGTAAATTTCTAACTATGATTTTGAGAAGTTTGTCGACTTGTTGCTAGTAAATAATACTAGTTACCCTCTTCTAAGGAAAATAAAGAACATTTCTACGACTTTTGTCAAGCTTCAATCTAAATAGATTTTTGAAATCTCTTGAGAAAGTAAACTAGTATTATATTAAATAAATTCTTATACGAATAAGTTTAAAAACTGAATAGAAACTTATAGTTTCAAAATTTGGTTTTTAGGATATCGCGAGGACGTGGAATTCGATTCCCAACCCGATATCTGAACTTCACTCTTGGTGAGTGTCCCTGCCTGTTCTTTTCCTACTTGAATTAAGTGCTTTCTTGACTCGATATGTGATGAATTGTAAAATGAGTTTTTTGATCCATCGAAGTGAGCAGTGTGTACTTTATCGCACTAGCCGTTCGAGTGGTGACTTGCGTGAATCATTTTTCTCGTGAATCCTTAATCTAAGAGTAGTTACGTCGTTGGGTGAATCCCTCGGCACTTGAATCAACTACAATAATCCTTGAATCTAAAAGTAGTTACATCGTTGGGTGAATCCCTCGACACTTGAATCAACTACAAAAACGTCGATTCGTGAATCTCTCAACTAATTCTATTACGGGTATATCTCGAGTATACTGCGTCGGTAGACGAAGTTCGGGCCCGAAGCGGAGGTATGAACGGTGAAGGGTTAGGATTAAAATGAGTGGATCTACATGGACTATAAGTAGTGAGAATTGACGGAGGGTCAACTACGATAAATGATGAACAAGCAAGGAAAATGGCTCCTGAGAGCCCCTGTATCCTACCTTGTGTTGTTATACGCTTTCTTAATTGTTTAACTTATTTAAGTTATTAATCGCTGTTTGAATTACATGACTGCATGTTTTGGGGCACCACTGAGCTTTAGCTTACCCCATGTTTATTTGTTTTCCTTACAGGATGTGAAGTTGAAAGTATTTGAGCAGCTTGTATTTCTTATGGTTGTACTTGAACAATTTGATTGTAATTTTCGGTTTGTAATGGATCCTAAGCTAAGCATTGTACTTTTCATTTTGGGTTGCCACTTGAAGCTGGAAAAGTGTAATCTCTAATTCTAATACTCAATTTGTATGTTTGCGTTAGTGTAGTATATCCTTATCTTTTGCGAGCGTCGCTGGAAGTATTGAAGAACTGTCGATTGGCTAAGTTTTATACTGTTATCTCTGAAGTTAATGTGGTGTTATAAATCGACTTATTTCGGAAGAATCCTTATTGTAATAGCTTAGGTTAATCGTCGGAAGATTTTTGGTTAGATTGCTTGCGTGAGTCCTGGCGAGAGCTGGGCAGACGGCCCGCCAACCCTTTGGTTCGCCTTAGGGGGAAGTGGGGTCGCCACAGGTGGTATCAGAGCCTAGGTTAGAAAAGTTATTCGAGAGATATACTATACGAGTTAGAAACCCCGATCTTTTGAGAAGTAAGAATTGAGACCATTAGATATATTTTAAGTGATGCTGATCTAACTAGCTATTTGAGTCCTAACCTCTAAGTTTTAATTCTTTTGCAGGTATGGAGAATGGTAATGGACACGCTATTGGTCATGGGGCGTCAAATGGACACATAGAGCCTCTTAGGTCCATCTCTTACAGACCACGAGGTGGAGGAGCCCATATACGTTATACCCCAGCTGATAGGCATCCTCGGTGTCAGTGTAGGGCCACTTATGCCTACCCCAATGAGCTAGTACTATCCCTGGATGATGAGCGTCGCCAGCTGAAGGACGCTAACTTCACCATGACCCAGGATGTAGAGAAGCTGAGTATCATGGTGGATACCCAGTTCGACCGTATAGCCGATTTGGAGGTTAGGCTAACTGCTGAGCATCATTTGCTGGAGGCTGCTCGTTTGGAGATAGAGCGACAGAAGTCTAGGGCGACTCGACTAGCCGAGAGGATGCGTGATAGGAGTGCAGGCATCAGGGCTGATGCCTCAATGATGATAGATGAGGCCACGAGTATCCTTCAGAGTGTCGAACAGGAGGACCCGGAGGAGGATCCGGAGGAGGACATAGCTCCCGATAGCCCTGCTGAGGGTTAGGCTTGGATCGATTCGACCATATTGGATATGTAGGGTTAGAATAGGGGGACATTAGCTAGGTCATCAAGTTTTGTCTAGGTGGATGACTTATTTCTGAGGCACCATATCCCTAATTTTTGTTTAAGGGATTATTTGTATGTATTTTTGCTAGTTATGTGCCTTACCTTTTGGGAATGTCCCAACCTATTATTTGTATGACTTTCGCTTGGAAATATATGCTAAGTGTTTTACTTATTTTTCCTCCATTCCATATCGATTTTATTTACTAAGGAAACATTAATAAGCTTAAATAAATAACAATTCGCCTAATCGCTTGATCCTCCCATAATAGGCATAACTTAGATTATGGATCGCCAAGTGATAGGAAGGGGCCGCGGGAGACCCACTAGACAACACCCGGAAGCGGGTAGAGATAGAGAACCCGAGGTCAACCCAGACCAAGGCCAAGAGGGCGGGGCCGGAGACGGAGTAGCCACCGCTATTAACCGTATCACTGACGTCCTAGAGCGCTTGACTGAACACCAAGCTGCTGGACCAGGGCGCCATCAGGGAGGCCCAGTCGATTCCGACGATCGGGCACTGGAAAGGTTCCTGAAGTTTGGACCTCCCAAATTCTACGGAGGACCCGAGCCGGAAGTGGCTGAAGGCTGGTGGGAGAGGATCACTGAAATCTTCGCCGCCCTAAACTACACGGAGGAGCGAAAGGTGACTTTCGCCACCTTCCAGTTTGAGGGAGCTGCTTGCTCCTGGTGGAACCTGATGAGGGTTCATTGGGAGACTAACCATACACCACGAACTTGGATGAACTTCACAAGGGAGTTCAATGCCAAATTCCTTCCACCTCTCATTCAAGAGAAGAGAGAGGACGATTTCATCCGATGCAAGCAAGGGGCGATGAGTGTCGCCGAATATGAAATCCAGTTCACAAAGCTATCCCGCTTTGCACCTGAGTTAATAGCCACCGAGCAGAGGCGTGTCGGAGGTTTGTACAGGGATTGAATGTAGAACTACAGGAAAGTTTAGCCGCTGTGAGGATAGATACTTTCGCAGATGCTGTCGAAAGAGCCCAGAGAGTTGAAGTAGCTAGAGCTCAGGTGAAATCTTTTCAGGCCAAGAAAAGATTTACCCCCAGCAGTAGTCGAGAGCCGACGTATGGAAATACTCCACCGGCTAAAGTGGACCGGGGAACTGGCGGAATGACTAGTCCCGGAGCACCGCGAGGTGCACTAGCAAGGGGAACCGGGGCAAGGAATGCAGGGGGAAGAAACAATGGAATTAGAGGGGGACCGGCTGGAAGAGGTCAACTTAGGAATACCTCGCAAGGAGGCTGAGCCATAATTCCCCAAATGACTTGTGCATACTGTAAGAAACCTGGTCATACTATGGATAGCTGCTGGAAGAAGCAAGGAAAGTGCCTGAAATGCGGAAGTAGCGAGCACCAAATTTCTGGGTGTCCAAAAATGCAGGAAGGGACTACTTCGAATGCTAGACCAAACACTTCTGGAGGGAGCCGGCCGACAGTTCCTGCCAGAGTGTATGCTATAGGTGACCAACCTGTACCTAATGCCTCGGAAGTGGTGGAAGGTACACTCCCGATTTTTCACCGATTAGCTAAAGTGTTAATTGACCCTGGTGCAACCCATTCATTCGTTAATCCATCGTTTATGTCTGGAATAGATGTGCAACCTGTTAAATTACCATTCGATCTTGAAGTTAGCACACCCATGGGAAATAAGAATGTAATCACTAGTCTGGTTTATAAGAATTGTGAATTCTGGATTGGAGAGCGTAAAATGCTAGTGGATTTGATCAGTCTGGACATAAAAGGTTATGATGTTATAATAGGAATGGATTTTCTAGGCTATCATCATGCTAAACTTGACTGCCGAGCGAAAGTGGTGGAATTTTGTATACCTGGTGAAGCAACCCTGAGGTTAGATGTCAAGGGTAGGTTAGCATCATCCGCTATGATCTCAGGAATTCGAGCTAGGAAAATGTTGTCAAAAGGAGCGCAAGATTTCTTAGCTTTCTTGATAAACGCTCCCAGTAACCAAGTGAAGCTGGAAGATGTACCAGTGGTACGGAAATTTCCGGATGTTTTTCCCGAAGAGCTAAGGACTTTACCGCCGGAAAGAGAAGTGGAATTTAAGATTGACTTGATGCCTAGAACGGCTCCAATTTCTAAGACCCCGTATCGAATGGCTCCTGCCGAGCTAAAAGAGTTGAAAATTCAATTACAGGATCTGTTGGAAAAAGGTTTTGTGAAGGAGAGTGACTCACCTTGGGGAGCACCCGTCCTATTTGTGAAGAAAAAAGATGGAAGCTTGAGGTTGTGTATCGATTACCGAGGGTTAAATGAGGCTACAATTAAGAATAAATACCCTCTACCATTAATTGATAGCTTGTTCGACCAACTGCAAGGGTCAGTGGTCTTCTCTAAGCTGGATTTAAGGCAAGGGTACTATCAGTTGAAGATCAAGAAGGAAGATATACCTAAGACTGCTTTTAGTACAAGATATGGACATTTTGAGTTTGCAGTCATGCCTTTTGGATTAACCAACGCACCGGCTGCTTTCATGGACCTAATGCAGAGAATTTTTAAGAAGCATCTGGACCAATTTGTAGTGGTTTTCATAGATGATATCCTGATTTACCCTAAGACTCGAGAGGAGCATGCTAAGCACCTAGGGGTGGTTTTGCAGATACTAAGAGAACATAAGCTGTATGCCAAATTCAGCAAGTGTGAGTTTTGGTTGACTGAGATATCTTTTCTAGGACACAGAGTTTCTGAAGATGGAATTGCCGTGGATCCGGCAAAAGTTGAGGCTGTTATGAATTGGAAACAACCAGAAACTCCAACTGAAGTTAGAAGCTTCTTGGGTTTAGCAGGTTATTATAGGCGATTTATTCAGGATTTCTCGAAAATTGCAGGACCTATGACTGAGCTAACCAAGAAAGGAGCCAAGTTTGTCTGGACTCCGAAGTGCGAGTCAAGTTTTCAGGAACTAAAGAAGCGGTTAACATCCGCTCCCATTTTGGTTCTACCTGAGGGAGGTGAAGGTTATGCTGTATATTCTGATGCTTCCAGAGAAGGTTTGGGATGTGTTTTAATGCAAATGGGTAAAGTAGTTGCCTATGCTTCTAGGAGATTGAAACCCCATGAGCAAAACTATCCAACTCATGACCTAGAACTAGCTGCAGTAATTTTCGCCTTGAAGAAATGGAGACACTACTTGTACGGCGTTACTTTTGAGGTTTTTACGGATCATAAGAGCCTCAAGTACTTGTTCTCCCAAAAGGAGCTGAATTTGAGACAAAGGCGATGGGTAGAATTCCTAGAAGATTATGATTGCTCGATTAATTACCATCCAGGAAAAGCCAATGTGGTGGCTGACGCTCTAAGCAGGAAGGCCCAAGTAGCAGGGTTAATGATAAAAGAGTGGGATATGTTAGAGGAAATAAGTGGTTGGAACCCTCGCTTGGAGAAATTGAAGGTTTTATTTGGGAACTTATCATTGAAGTCACCGCTACTAGAGCGTATTAAGGAGGCCCAGAAAACGGACCCTATGATTCGAAAAAATTTGGAGAAAGTGCAAAAAGAGGAAAACCTAGACTTCAAATTAGGGCCTGAAGGGATATTGAGGTTTCGAGATCGAATTGTAGTTCCAGCAGATGAAGAGTTAAGAAAAGGAATTCTAGAAGAATCACATCGGTCAAAGTACACTATACACCCAGGAGTGACTAAGATGTACCACGATGTGAAGGGATTATACTGGTGGGAAGGTTTGAAAAAGGACGTGGCAGCATTTGTACAAAGATGCTTGATCTGCCAACAAGTGAAAGCTGAACATCAAAAACCCTCTGGTTTATTGCAACCGTTAGAAATCCCTGAATGGAAATGGGAACACATAACAATGGATTTTGTAACGGGACTACCTAAAAGCCAAAAAGGTTTTGACGCAATTTGGGTAATAGTTGACCGACTCACTAAGTCTGCACACTTCTTACCTGTAAGCATGAGTTTTTCATTGGAAAAATTGGTCAAGTTATACACAGAAGAGATCCTAAGGTTACATGGTATTCCAGTGAGTATCGTGTCTGATCGAGACCCAAGATTTGTCTCGCGTTTTTGGCAGAAATTTCAGGATTCTTTGGGGACCAAGCTGAAGTTTAGCACTGCGTACCATCCCCAAACCGACGGGCAATCGGAAAGGACAATTCAAACTTTGGAGGATTTACTGAGGTCGTGTATACTGGATTTTGGAGGTAAGTGGAGCCAATATATGACCTTGGTGGAATTCGCATATAATAATAGCTATCAAGCTTCGATCCAGATGGCACCTTATGAGGCTCTGTATGGAAGAAGGTGCCGATCTCCGATTCATTGGGATGAAGTTGGAGAAAAGAAAATCGTAGACCCTACAGTTATACCTTGGATTGAAGAAGCCCAGGAGAAAGTAAAACTAATTAGAGAAAGGCTTCAAGTTGCTCAGAGTAGACAAAAGAGCTACGCCGACTCAAGGAGGAAAGATTTAGAATTTGAAGTTGGAGACCAGGTTTTTCTCAGAATTAAACCCTTGAAGGGCGGAGTAGTGTCTAAGAAAGGTAAAAAGCTGAAGCCAAGGTATATCGGACCTTTCGAAGTTTTGAAGAGAGTGGGGTTAGTAGCATATCAATTGAAGTTGCCTGCAAGCATGGCCAAGATTCACGACGTATTTCACATTTCCATGCTTAGGAAATATTATTCCGATCCAAGTCACGTACTGCCACTAGAAGGAATTGAAGTGGACGAGACGTTAGCGTATGAAGAAGGACCGGTCAGGATTTTGGAAAGAGAAATGAAGGAGCTGAGAAATAAGAAAATCCCTCTGGTGAAGATTTTATGGAAAAATCATGGACTCGAGGAAGCAACTTGGGAATTAGAAGAAGAGATGCAGAACAAGTACCCTGATTTATTTCCCTAGTAAGCTTGAATTTTGAGGACAAAATTCTTTGTAAGGAGGGAAGGATGTGAGAACCCTGAAAATGCATATATAAATAACATTTCATATGTCGTTTGCACTTCTTTTATTCATTAATAATTTTTAGCATTACTTTTACTTGTTTGCAATTAAGTACGAAAAACACGTTTATGTGAAAATTAATATAATTTTTCTAAGTTATGAAATTTCTTGGTTTTGCTAGACTAAGTTAAGACATTTAGAGCTAGATTAAATTTTTATTCTTTTCCGTATTAGCACAAAATGTTAGATTTATATATTAAGGTCAAACTTGATTTTAATAGTTTAATTAATCAAGCAAGATTGTTAAGCGTTATTAGGAACCTTAATACTAACGTGCAATCGATAACTATTCGATATAAAAGGGTCTAAGTACACCAGTGTATAATTAGACTTTCAAACCACATTTGGGGACAATTTTTGGAGCTAAGTTAGAACCAAGGGCTTAAGTGGATATTAGGAGGAGAAGTGAAAAGACTAAACTACCCCCACAATGTCACACAATTACCCACGGCCATAACCATTCCCTGCTCAGCCAAACAGCTCCCCGGACACCATAATCACAAGCCGCTCCATTCGGCCAACCGCAGCTTCACCACCTTCACACTCCACCCTCCTGCACACTCAACCCCTTCTCCTAAATACCGCAGCACCACCACCCTTTATAATCTCATTCTGCTTTGGTCTAACAACAAAAGAGTGAGGGAGAGACTTACCTCGTGAGTATCGACCGAGAGGAGACGAGAGGCCGAGCTGCACATCTTCCATTTCTGTTCGTGAGTTAGAGGAAAGAAAAGGGAGAGCTAGTGGAAGGCGTAGGAGCTGCTGACCATCATCATCTTCGTTAACCTCAGACCAATATTCACCAGCTGCCACCAGAATCTGCTTCGTGCGTGAGAGCTGAGAGGAGAAAAATTTTCCAGATTTTCGTGTGAAAGACTAGCTTGCTGTGAGGTAAAATTCTGGACCATTTTAGGACTAATCAGAGGTAGTTTGAGTTATCTTGAAGCATGCATGTACTGTAGTACCATCGGTTGATGAAGTTAAGCTAATAGAAAAATTTCTGCTTCGGTTGAATGTCCCTGCCGAGAAGCTGAGTTGGGATTGTAGCTCTAGTGTGTTTTCTGGAATTGATTTGAGCATGCATTGGTGACTAATTAATCGAACCATGGATGATTATTATGATTAAGGTCAGGCATGAATTTAATTAGCCTGGATTACTCTGGAATTAAAAACGAAACAGAAGATTTTTCACATGCAAGCTCACCCGAGTGTAGTCTCACCAAGTGCTGGATTTATAAATGTATTTTGCTGCTGCCGAGCTGAATCTTCTGGTCTGGATGTTAGCTAATTAACTCAGCAATTTTGCATGTGAGAATTAAGGGCAAAATAAAAGGCTTGGACGAAGAAATTAGAAACTTAGAAAATTCTGTTTAGATTGTGAATGATTCTGCCGAGAGGAAGGATTGGAAATTGCAACTGAAATTCTGTTTCTCCTGTGATGACTTGAGCACTCAAGTGTAAGTAGTCGAGTGGAACTTAATGTGTGTGATGTCTAGGACCCTGCATGTTAATTCTATGAAGTTGATTGATGAATTAAGGAACCTAAGAAATTCTGGTTTGATAAAAATTTTCTGTCGAGATTGATGAAGAAATGAATTGCTTAATTTACTTAATTATGTCAAGCTGTGATTATAATCCTAATTATTCAAGTGAAGATAAAATGCTTAAGGGCCTGCATGTTGAGTTACTCGATTGGACAATGAAACTAGGAACTTGGAAAAAAAATTCTGGTTTAGTAAATTGGGATTCGTATGACCTGAAAATTTCCGAGACCTTGAATGGGATATTTAGTTCTCAATCTGTATTATGGGGATTTTATGAGTTGATATATAAGATTAACTAGTTAACAACATGTTAATTGAGGTTTGCATAAGGTCTTGTGGCTTGGCTAACCAGGAAAATAAAAATGAAAACAGAAAAATTATTTCATGAACTATCATCCGAGCTTAGTTGATACAAATTCTGGATTTGTGATTAGATGAGTACAATTGTAGTATGAACCTGGATTTGATTTGGAAACCTCTACTAGCTAGCTACGTGTTTTCAAGTCCTAATGGAGTACAAAAAATTCTGTTTTTAACCAAAGAAAATTCTGTTTTGGGAACCCTTATTATTGCTGGAATTCCTTTGTGAATTGCCGTTAACTTAAACCTGGAAATTTTGAAGTTTATGACAGTGGTTTAACTTCAACCCTTGAGCGAGATTTGTGCATTGTTTAGCTAAGTAATGGCATGAGGAAGGGAGAGTTTAATAGCCTGTTTCACCCGAGTAAATAAAGTAAAAACAGAAAATTCCTTCATGCATGATTCATTCGTGGTTTGCTAGACAGATTCTTGAAATTCTTTTGGGATGTTCAATCTTGTTGCTCGAATTTGATTATGAACCAGAATCTTCAGCTTGACTTTAGAATTTTCCTTGGAGTGCTAGAAACCCAAAATGCATGACAAAATGCACCCGTAGTCTGTGAAAAACTGTTTGGCAACGAATCATTTGAAATCTTGGGAATTTGATTTGGTAATAGTGAAGTGTAGCTATGAATATAAACTGGAAATTTTCCAGCCTTAGTCATGGTTGATAAAGAAGTACGTATGGATTTCTTTATATATTTTGGAGCTGTGGAAAAATTGTATTACTACTGAATTCGCTTTATAATACCTTGAGATGGTAATGCATTTGAATTTTGGGGTGACAATGTGATATTATGGATGGAATTTCTTGGCTTTGGATCAAATACTTGAGTAGGAGGCTGCTGCAAATGTGGTCTTTGGTTTTAAATAACTGTTAGTAGATTTAAACACTTGAAATGTTAGCTTGGTTGTCACAAGAATTACTGGTTGAGTGCTAAGGGCTAATGATTGACGAAGCCCTTAGCCATTGAAATAGTTTTATAAAATAGTATTACATGATGGAAGTTAATTGCTGGAATGCTTTGGGACTTCACTTTTATTTTATTTTTGCTTATGTTGGGTTTGCTGAAACCAAGTGCTAATGATTGATGAAGCCTTGGTTGATCATTTTATTTTATTCAGAATTGCAATTGTTGAAAGCTAGGGCTAATGATTGACGAAGCCCTAGTAATTTGCTATGTGATTTTTGCTATATTTTGATCCATATTATGATCTCGAAATGGAGTCGGAGCGGGGGGAAATTGTATAGACCTTGCGAACTCGAGTAGCTGCGTTCAAAATTAACCAAGAATATTTTCCAATTAGTATTATATTATAAAATTATATATCTAGCGTTTTGCCTAAAACTTTCCAATTTAATAATTTCCTTCAGCTCAAACCAGCTCTGATAGCTACGGTAAATAAGTTCTATAACTTTTGGAAACTACAAATCTTATTTCAATTCTTTTCCTTCCTATAAGCCTTGCACTTGTATAGTTAACTATAGGAAAAGTTTTAAAATACTAGTTCTACTAATCCTAGTGAAAAGCTTGGGAGACTTGCTCGGCAAGAAACCCTATTCTAGGAAAAAAAAATAGTTTTTAAGGATAATCCTTGCAAAAGCCGTAACTTTAGGGAAATGTTCAAAGTAAATTTCTAACTATGATTTTGAGAAGTTTGTCGACTTGTTGCTAGTAAATAATACTAGTTACCCTCTTCTAAGGAAAATAAAGAACATTTCTACGACTTTTGTCAAGCTTCAATCTAAATAGATTTTTGAAATCTCTTGAGAAAGTAAACTAGTATTATATTAAATAAATTCTTATACGAATAAGTTTAAAAACTGAATAGAAACTTATAGTTTCAAAATTTGGTTTTTAGGATATCGCGAGGACGTGGAATTCGATTCCCAACCCGATATCTGAACTTCACTCTTGGTGAGTGTCCCTGCCTGTTCTTTTCCTACTTGAATTAAGTGCTTTCTTGACTCGATATGTGATGAATTGTAAAATGAGTTTTTTGATCCATCGAAGTGAGCAGTGTGTACTTTATCGCACTAGCCGTTCGAGTGGTGACTTGCGTGAATCATTTTTCTCGTGAATCCTTAATCTAAGAGTAGTTACGTCGTTGGGTGAATCCCTCGGCACTTGAATCAACTACAATAATCCTTGAATCTAAAAGTAGTTACGTCGTTGGGTGAATCCCTCGACACTTGAATCAACTACAAAAACGTCGATTTGTGAATCTCTCGACTAATTCTATTACGGGTATATCTCGAGTATACTGCGTCGTTAGACGAAGTTCGGGCCCGAAGCGGAGGTATGAATGGTGAAGGGTTAGGATTAAAATGAGTGGATCTACATGGACTATAAGTAGTGAGAGTTGACGGAGGGTCAACTACGATAAATGATGAACAAGCGAGGAAAATGGCTCCTGAGAGCCCCTGTATCCTACCTTGTGTTGTTATACGCTTTCTTAATTGTTTAACTTGTTTAAGTTATTAATCGCTGTTTGAATTACATGACTGCATGTTTTGGGGCACCACTGAGCTTTAGCTCACCCCATGTTTATTTGTTTTCCTTACAGGATGTGAAGTTGAAAGTATTTGAGCAGCTTGTATTTCTTATGGTTGTACTTGAACAATTTGATTGTAATTTTCGGTTTGTAATGGATCCTAAGCTAAGCATTGTACTTTTCATTTTGAGTTGCCACTTGAAGCTGGAAAAGTGTAATCTCTAATTCTAATACTCAATTTGTATGTTTGCGTTAGTGTAGTATATCCTTATCTTTTGCGAGCGTCGCTGGAAGTATTGAAGAACTGTCGATTGGCTAAGTTTTATACTGTTATCTCTGAAGTTAATGTGGTGTTATAAATCGACTTATTTCGGAAGAATCCTTATTGTAATAGCTTAGGTTAATCGTAGGAAGATTTTTGGTTAGATTGCTTGCGTGAGTCCTGGCGAGAGCTGGGCAGACGGCCCGCCAACCCTTTGGTTCGCCTTAGGGGGAAGTGGGGTCGCCACAGCATCCATTTGACTCCATTTGTTTTTGGTGTAGAAGACGTTGATATGTCTCCCAAAATGACTCCGCATGAGGTGGTTCAACTCTAGGTTTAGTCGTAGAAAATGTTGAATGAACCTTCTTATCACCTCTTGCATAAACCGGCTTTAAAGAGGTAGATTGCATGGAACCCCTCCTCTTGAGAGATTCGTTCTCTCGTTGGAGCCGATTGTACAAGTCCGTAGTATAATGGGAGGGTACAAATCGTTTCCTCATCACTTGCTTCATTTCAGTCCAAGTGTTAATCGGTTGTTCCCTATTTCTCCTCCTTGTGGCACATACTTGCTCCCACCAAATAGATGCATAATCTTGAAATTCAATAGCTGCAAGTTTCACCTTTTTCTCTTCAGAGTAATTGTGGACTTCAAACACTTGCTCGACTCGCCTAACCCAATCCAAGTAAGCTTCAGGATCATTTTTCCCATGAAAGGTAGGCATCTTAGTCTTGATGGAACCAAGATTGTCATCGGTTCTCCTAGGTCGGCCTCGACCTTCCCTCGCTCCCTCTTGGCTTCTCCTTGATCGAAATGAGGTGTGAGAATGATACCCCTCATCATCCGCATCATGATCAGCACTCTGAACACTCGAAACCCTATGGTGTGTATCTCCGGTACCTCGCATCTCAATGGCAGCCAACCTGTCGGATATTTGTGCCATCGCAAATTCATGTTTCTCCATCACAAATTCATGTCTCTCCGCTTGTTTTTGAAGAGTTTGGAGCACCAGTTTGAGTGACACGTCGGTCTCAGACGGCTCAGGCATGTTCCCCTCTTGAGACATATTGTCTAACCTGCAAAACAAGTGTATCCTAGTCTACCTTGCAAAGCACTCGTGTATCACTCAAGGAAAACACACTCACTCTCAATTTTCCTTCTCGAAGTTCTTAAGACAACTCAACTCTCAAAAATTCCAGAATTAATTACCCTATAAGCAAGTAACAAGACACAAAGCAAAATTTTACAAATCTTAGAAAAACTCTACCCGAAGCTGGAATTTTTTTTTTGAGCTGTTGTTTTGCTGAGTTTCTGGTCAGTACTTTGGAAGGTAAATGGTGTTTCTGGAGTGCTCAAACAATCTATGAATCAGTCCTCAAATTTCAGTCAAATCGGATTGCAAAACTAGCTCAACCGATTTTAGAAACTCAAGAACTCCCAAGGCGGTTTGGGGCTAAGGTGTTTGGTTTGGTTTTGAAAACAGAATCTGGTGTGTTTGGGGCTGGTGAGGTCGTTTAGGGTCTTTGGAATTCAATCAAGATTGGAACTCAAGAGTTGGAAACCAATCAAGATTAGGAAACTCAAGTTTTGGGAAATCAACCAAGATTTGGAGATTAACCAAGATTTGGGAACCCACCAAGAATTGGAAACTCACGATTTTTTTGGAAACTTGATTTCCTTTGTATGAGAGCCAATTCCTTCTCTTCTTCCTTTTTTTTTTCTTTTTTTTTCCGGCTCTTCAAGGAACACAAATTCAGATCACACCAACAAGTTCAAGAAAACGGATGAAAGGTTATGCCAATTCCAAGAAATCCCTAGTTCTTGGTTTATTGTTCAAGAATTTTCAAAATAAGACTTGGTGGTCCAAGAACTTCAAGAATTTGTTCAAGAAGCTCAAGAACTTCCCCAAATTGCGTTGTGGTATTTAGGGTTTGCAAGAACAACAACCAATTCTCAAGAAATAGGCAAAACAGAATTTCAGCAATACTCAAAAGAAAATTCCAGCAATACTCTAGCAACTTGAATACTAAAACAAGATAAGATACGTGACTCTTTTTTTTTTCTTTTTTTGTCTTTAAACCCTAACAACCCAAACACAAATATAACAAACCCAAGAACTTGGACAGAAAACACAAAAAGACAACACCCAAACAGTTTTTTTTTTGACTCGGATGAACAGTAACGTGAACAGTACGCTACAGTATGATGAACAGTATTTCGGAATAGTAACGATGAACAGTAATCGCTACAGTTTTTTTTTTTTGACAAAAAGACAACTAACAAGATATGAACAACTTCAATTAAAAGAGAATTAACCTGATGCTCTGATTACCAACTGATATAGGCAACCCTAGGGGAAGACCCTCCTAGAACCTCCCAACCTTGTAATTATCAGAGTTGGATCTTTTCTCCCAACGGAAATTGAACTCGATTGTTCTCATGAACTCAAGACCTTTGACACACGAAGGTAATCAACAACCTTAAGCAAATAAAGATGGATGAAGCGACACCACGATTAGGGAACAAGCTAATCGATAAAGTCTGATTTGAATCCTAAGCTATGAACTCAAGAATTCAAGAGTAAGTTCGGTTAAGAACTTGAAGGAAAATTCCTCATGATTTCTGGTTGTAATAATCTGTCCTTTACTCTTACAAGAGGTGCCTTTTATAGGCTAAAACTAGGGCAAAAATCCGGCCCACATAAACCTGGAAGAAATTCGGTCCGCACAAAGAGCTTAAAGAGCCAGCTCTTTAAGGCTTTCCGATAAGGCCCAATAAGTAATAAAATACTAAATGCCTAACAACTACTAAACTAGACAGTCTTAAAACAACTACCAACTAAGCTAACAAGTATGAGATCATTCCTTCGCTTTAAACGTACAAGTGAACAAGGTAACTTCATGGTCCATCAAATCTTCAAACTTAGTTTGCTCCTTGCTTGTATGGTGAATGATCAAGGCTTGTAAAGCTTCCGTCACTCTCTTGGATCTTGATCTTGTCATCAGACCACCAATGTTGATCAAAGGGTCCTTGACCCAAGGTTGAAGTTGTTTATTGCACACCCGTATCCGCATCATTGCTTGCAATTTCTTCGGATGCCATCTCTGTCATCTTTTCTTTATCTTTCTTTGGAGTGATTGGAGTAGGTGTAGTTGTTGGAATAGTAGGTGGCTGTCTTGTCCCTTTTGGAGTAGTGGTTGAAGTAGTGGTTCGCTGATTTGTCCATTTTAGTTTGTCTCCGGTAGTCAGGAATCTTATCACATTGGTTTGATCGCCAAATTCTTGATTGAATCCAGTCCACCATTTGATTTTGAATTCTCTGACTAGTGACATTGGAAGGGGTTTTTCTAATTCTTGATGAATTTTGATTCATTACCAGATTTTCTTACTAGAGAATTTTTACAAGGACATGGATCGTGAAATGATGGCCCAAAGAACTGATCGAGAATATATAAATTATTTAAGAACCCAAAGAGATTCTCCTAAATTTAGTTGAATAATTCTTTTGAGGGTCAGACCATGTTCCTGAATGAAATCTAATAACAAGATAATCCGGTAACTGAGTTATTTCTCTTGCTTTAGAAAAGGAAATGTTGTTACAGATATAACAAGAGGATTTGAAATTTGCAGAAATACTAATATATTAGATGTGAAATGTATGATGCCATGGATACATGATTTCTTTTCGATCCCATGACCCTACTTACCCTAGTTCCCTAGTTTAATGCATAAACCGCATATTAGCGTGGTGTGAAAAAAAATGGAGATGCCCATTTTAATAAAATGATTTGTACATATTCAAAATGGATCCATTTAATGGAATTGTTTGTGTCTGATGGAATTTAATTACAGATAAATAAAAAAAAAACCTATAACAAAGAGAGTCTAATAAATTCAATAACGAATTGCCCTAAACTAATTACATTGATAAATAAGAAAGCATGTAGCATGGAGCTTGAAACGCATAATGCATCTTTCCGCTATCCATAAGCAATTTTGTTTCTACTGCGCCCATGGCAAGATTTGCTAAGTTCTCCTGCAACAACCTAATCATGAAATTATAACGATAAAATCTTAGTATATATTCCATTGTAGTTAGCAATAGACCTCAACACCAATACATATGATAAGTGAATATTTTACGTGTTTTAAGTCTGTTTTATTGGTTAGTTTTGGTATGTTTTATTTAGTTTTATAGCTAATTAACTAGGATTTTAGTGAAAATACATATTATGTGGTTTAAGTGGTAAAAATTGCATTTCTATGGATTTTAATGGTGAAAACTTCATGTTTTTGTAGGTTTAATGATTTAATCATCAAAGGGAGTGAATTGAGAACATTTTTGGATGATTATTGATGATTTGAAGAGGTTTAAAGAAGACATGAAGTGCAAAACATTCAAAGGAAGAAATGCAAGTGAAGACAATTTTGACACCTTGTGGTATTTTGGCTATATCTTGAGGTACAAGCATCGGATTGAGGTGATTCTTAATCATTTTGAAGATAAGAGATATATTTACATTTGGTATGGAGACATTAAAGTCCAGTTTAGTCATTTTCCTAGTCAAAAAGTCGAAATATAGAAGTACATCTTTGTTGTCAAAAGCTGAAACAGAGCTCTGACTAGTTAAGGGTATTTTGATCATTTCTCAGTCTACAGAGCTCCAAATTGGATGATTCTTGATCCATTGAAAAGCTAACTCAAGGGTTACAAATTTGATGTTTTCACAAGAGCTAGTTCGGCCTCTATCATTGAGAAAATAGCAGTTGAAGTGGTGTCAAATGCACATAAACGAAAACGCCAGCTATCAATACGCGACTTGAAGTCGTGTATTCCTAAGGTCGCGTATTCTCTTCTATTTTTTTTTTTTTTACAACTTGCTCATCAACTTGCTCTGCTTTTACACAACTTTTTCAGCTCAATTCCAACTATCAATTTCGGCTGTATCTGATCAAGAAAAGGTTGGAAAGTTGGAAAGACAACTCATGGGAGTTTCAAGAGTAAAAAACGACAACTAAAAATAACTCATTTAGCTCTTGAATCCTCTATAAATAGCAGCCTTTGGAGACCATTTTCACAACTTTGGAAGGCTAGGAAAATCCACGAAAATGTAGTCATCACTAGTTTTTTTTAGTTCATTAGTTTAGGTAGGTTAGTATAGTTTTATCCTCTCTTGCATCATGCTAAGCAAGGATGATGATTGAGGTTTGAAGATGGAGAAGATGTTACTCACATGTGACAAGGAGTTTCATCTCTTCAACTCTTTAACTCTTGTATTTGAATCTTATGTTTAGTTATAATACAAGTATGATCTTTTCTTTCATGTTTTTTTTTTGTTTAGTTAAAGTTTATAGCTAGAGTTATGGATGAACTTGTTATATCTTGTTAGTGATATTTTCTTAGTTATTTGATGATATTATCTTGAGCAAGTTATTTATCACTTTCGTTTTTCTAATCATGATTAACCGGCCATTAGTTGTGATTATCAAAAGGTGTTAAGTTTGCAATGAGAATTGGAATTTAACACTAGTTCAAGGAACTGATAAACCTGGAGAGTACACTCACGAGAGTAGAGGTGCACTTATATGGCTTTAGTGACTTGTTTCAGGTAATTTCATAGAAGAAATGAACTTGTAGTTAATTCATAATCATGAGAGTAGGTATGGCTTAATTACAAGTATAGTTGATTCACTACGAGAGTATGTTTCGCATACATGAGGAAATTACGCCATAACTAACCAAAATAATAGCATTCACTTAACTGGTAATTTCACTTGCAATAGTAGTAAGGAATTCCATACCTCTAGGAGTTTTTTTATTGTATTTTTGTTACTTTTATAGTGTCGTGATAGTCTAAATAATAAACGCGTTTGAAAATCACCAGTAATTGAAAATCTTCCCTGTGAGATCAACCCTTAATACCCTATACTCGTTCTCAACTCGTATACTTGCGAAAAATCGCGTGTGAGGTATTTAGGATTCTATAAATATAAAACTTGATTGTGGATGAGCTAATTATATATGTATACCCCACGCTCTTCAACATTGAAACTAGAAACGGGTCAGGAGACATTGATTGTTCCCAAAACAAACAAGATATACTCGACAACTTTAAAACTTGTAATATTCATACAAAATCTTAACCCACCTTTTCCCCTGAGCATGATGTATATTTTGTCTATTATTAAGTATCAAAGAAAAGAGATCTAAAGCATCTTATAAGTTGTAAAGTTAGAGCAACTTGCATGGTAACTCATAATTCCACCAAAGCAGATAAATTGGCTACTCTGCTATTTCCAAAAAATTGAAATTAAAAGAATTCAGAATGCAATCTATTGTAGTATGGCCATCCATGTATATCACCCAAAGGAAGAAATTGGAAATAGGTTAACTAGCAACAAATGATCCTAATCCAAAAGATAAATTCGACAAGTTCTAACTCCAAAATATCCCAACATTAAACTCATTCCATTGTCGTAAAAGTGAAACATTGAAATAGCAACTATATTATAATTTTTCTTTGGAGAGGGAGCAGGGAAGGGGCAGAACACAAAGTCAATGGAATGATCCTAAAATGCAAAAACAAAGTGGAAACTTATTCATCATAGGGAGGACATCCTTTTATTATGTTAAAACAATACTCCATTCCAAAAGTCAAAGGCATTGACATGTAAGCCAAATTGCATAGTTGCTTTTATCCCCAGAGAAGCTTGAGATATTCTCATCTAAGAATGTGTTTTCTAGATCTAAAATTTAAACCTTTTGCGATTGAAAAGTTTAAGATTTGATAGCTCAATTCTTCATTTAGCATATGATAAGAAGTATTAAGAAACTATAACATCATGAAGGAATATTTCTGTACCTGTAAAGGCAAAACCAAGGTTTGTATAGAAGCCCTCATAGGGAAATTTTCTATGCTATAATAATCGAAACTTTGTGAGGACTCGAATTTTTATTTTACTTACTTTTATTTTATTTTACTGGCTTATTTAATTATTTATTTATCCGTTTACTCCGAATAATTTATTTCATCCATTTTAAATCCATTTGCATGGAACAATGTCTCATTTATATTTTTAAAACGTTTCGTTAGCGAATTTAATTTTTCCGCGGCTCGTTTAGCGAGAAATAACGAATGCACTTTTTCGAGACAAATTCGATCCGAGAGTACATTAATCTTAAAGAATTAAGAATGATTAATAGTGGACTAAGAAAGGTTAACTGAGGGATTAGAGGTGAGTAAGTTAAATTAAGCTCAATTAGGAGCACTAATTGCTCACTATTCAATTGTTAACTTTTGGGAACAAAAGCACATTTATGTCAAGCTTTCTTTCACACTATAAATCACCCAACTACCACTCAAAACCTTTCTTCCTCTCTCCCTTGGCTGACTCCCCCTCCCTCATTTTCTACCAAGAATTTCAGCTCCCTTGTCTTCCATTTTCCTCCAAGAAGACTCTCCAAATTTGCTTCTTTTCTTGGTTCTTCATACAAGCTTGGAAGGTGACTTGAACAAGGAAGAAACTTTGGTGATTTAAGAGCTTAGATACTAGTGGTTGTTCTTCATTCTTGGAAGCAAAGGTAATCCTCCAAGTTCTCATCTTTTTCCTCTCAACTATTAGTAGTTAGTTAGTTATAGTTAGTTAGTTATAGTTAGTTAGTTATAGTTAGTTAGTTGTTGGGTTGTTGATGGGTTCACAAGAACCTTGACACTAGGTAGAGGACTTGAGGTGACTTTATAGGTAGAGACCTTGAGGATTATTGTGTGTTTACTTGCTTGTTTGATGTTTATTTTGAGAAATTATGGCTTAGTTTTAGTGGAAAGTTCGAAAAGAAAACTAGAAGCATGGATGATGCTTGCTGTCTGAATTTTGGCTGGATAAAACCAATGTTTTCAAACCCGGACCGGACCGGCCGGTTAGACCGGTTCGACCGCGACCCGGCCATGTGTCCGGTCCGGTTCATAGCCTGTGTTGACTTAGTCTAAGAGCCGGTCAAACCCGTAAAAAACCGTACAAACTGTTTAAACCGGAACGAACCGTGAACCGCGATTTTTTAATTTTTGGCAAAATTGACTGAATTTTGACCGAAATTATCTAAGCCTAATCTCCGGTTCACTCTTCATTCTTCAATCTTCATGAATCAGTCTTCCACTCTTCCTCTTCACTACGCCGCTTCGGTCTTCCCACTTCCCCTGCAATTGCCAAAATTGCCTGCCGTCCCTAATCCCTTCTCCAAACTCTAATCTTGATCCAATGCTATTTCCACACTTGCTCATCGATCAATACCCAATTTCTTCCCGTTAGATTTTTCTCCATGAATTTGGGCGATAACCAGTCTGGCAGCCAGGTCTTTCGAGGGTGGCAAGAAGAAGAAAAGCAACAAGGTACCTGTGATAGTTGGAGTCACAGTTCCAGTTTTTGTTCTCATCTGGGCTGTAGTTGGCGTTCTTGCTATATTACATCAGGTATTTTACTTCATACGCCTGTTGCGCTTCTATCTTCTTTTTTTCCACCATGAATTGGTTTACAGTACTTCCTCATATTCGGTAATGAAATTTGAATGTGAAACATGATTCTACTAATAGTCTTAAGCATCATTTATTTGGGAGCTGAAACTGTCAACAATGAACTGAACGAAGGCTAGAAAGCCAGACCAGAATCACCCAAAGCTGGAAGCCTGGGAAAACAATAGGAAACATGAAAACCATAAATTAGCATCGAACTATGATAAACACGGAATAGATACTTACTGATGCTTGACGAAGTTAACACTGACCCCAGGAAGCTTCGAAAACCCAGGCCAGATTGTGTCATAACTGCGCTGCCCATAAACAGCTTCCTGATATGAGTCAAGGGCAAGTGCAGCTACCAAATGGAAAAATGGGTACTGGTAGCAAGAAACCAAGTTATGCAGGTGACAGTATTGAAAGAACTGTGAATTGGATGTATTCTTGATAAATTCAAAGTAAACATGAATAAAGAGGGATTGAAAACAATCGTTCTTGCAAGTGGAAGCTTTAATCATTTAATTCAAGCAATCATTTTGTAATTCCAGATGCTGGGTGGTCAAGACCATTTCTGCCTGGTGTATTTGTTCTGAAATTTGTCTAAGGCAGGCAGTCATGGGGAAGGCCACTGGCCAATTTTGTATTGTCTTCTTGGTTATAAGCTTATAGCTGCTTTCATATATGCTTAATCAGATCAAGCGCTAAGTTATTGTAACCAGCTTTCCTTTATTTAATGGCACTAAACGTACAACGAGGTTTAGTATTCTTTGAGGCAATTGTAACATTCTGAGAGCATTTTCTTGTTCTTTTGTGGATTTTGGCTTTCAACATTAAAAGGGATATGGCAGAATTTCATTTCCTAAATAGATGGTCCTATGAACCAACTACTTGGTGGGTTGGCTACGAGTGAATCATAAGTAACCTGTACCACAAAGTAACCACCAAGTGAGTATATGGTTTCAAAGGGCTTCCATATTGACGTGCTAATCCAAAGTCACAGATCTTCAACTCACCACAATTATTTAAAAGTATATTAATGTCTTTAAATCTCTGTGCAAAACCCAGTTATCATGAAGATACTTAACACCCTCAAGAAGCTTTTGGTGACAGTTTCAGTTCTCACAATTATTTAAAAGTATATTTGATGTCTTTAAATCTCTTTTGGTGACAGTTTCAGTTCCCAAATACAAATAGTCTTAAGCATCATTGATTCTACTAAAATTATTGCATTGCATCAAAATCATTTAAATTTACAATTGATCCACTATAATGTGTCCCGAATCACTAATTATTTTTAAATATCTCAACTAGGATGGATGCTGGCAGCGGTAGTAACTCACAATGTTCCCTAGGGGGAGCATTCAATAGTGAGGAATCTGCAAGTCAACCCCAAGGTCATAGGCAGAAGACGGATATAGCATGGGGATATGTTTCTGAGGACAGAAATGCACAAGGAAGGAAAACCATGACATGCACTTACTGTTTTAAAGTATTTCATGGGGGTGGCATCCACCGAATGAAGCAACACTTAGCAGGAGTGATGGGCAGTGTTACTTCATGTTCACATGTTGATCCAGCAGTGAGGCTTGCAATATTAACATCTTTGCAAGAGAATGATAAAAAATCTAAAGGAAAAAGAGGAGATTTTGGGGTCGAAAATCCTTTTGGTCAACCAGTGCACGAATTTGTTGGTGATGAAGTGCAAGCGGTTCCACCTCCTCGAGTAAGGGAAATTTCAATGAATGAGGCTGGTACATCATTAGGTAGAGGAAAGAGAAAAACCACTGCTCCTACAGGTATTCATGCTTTCTTTAAGGGTGGACGTGATAGTTCTCAACCTACTATCAAAGCTTGTTTGCAAAGTAAGAATAAATGGCAAAATACTGATATGGCCATTGCTCTTTGGTTCTATGATGCATGTATTCCGATTAATGCTGTTAATTCTCCATTTTTTCAAAAAGCTATCGATCAAATAGCATCAATGGGTCATGGTTATCAAGCTCCATCTTATCATTCCTTGCGTGTCACTTTGTTGCGAGATGCTAAGAAAGATGTGCAGTTAGTTGTTGATTCATTTCGAAATACTTGGGCTGAAACTGGATGCACTATAATGGGTGATGGATGGAAAGATAGTAGACAAAGACCATTGATCAATTTTCTGGTTTATTGTCCTAAGGGTATATCTTTTATTAAGTCTATAGATGCATCGGACATTGTGACAAATGCAGAGAATTTGTGCAATCTGTTTGTTGAAATTGTTGAGATGGTTGGTTCCAAAAATGTGGTGCATTTAGTCACTGATAATGCTAGCAATTATAAGGCTGCTGGAACTTTATTAAATGAAAGATATCCAACTATTTGCTGGTCTTCATGTGCTGCCCATTGTATCAATTTGATTTTGAAAGATATTGGTGAAATGGGTACTGTTAAATCTCTAGTATCTCTTGCTTCTACAGTAACTGTTTTTGTGTATAATCATAAATATGTTCTGAATTGGTTGAGAAAAACTGATGGGTGGAAGGAGATTATTCGTCCCGGGGAAACTCGATTTGCCACCACTTTTATTGCACTAAAGAGCTTACATGATCACAAAGACAGCTTACAAGCTTTAGTCACTAGTAGAGATTACAAAAAGTTCTTGAAAATGAACAAAGGAAAAGAGGTCAAACAAATTGTTTTGGATGATAGATTTTGGAATAATTGTTTGATTACGATGAGAATAATGGGTCCTATTATTCGGTTGTTGAGAGTTTGTGACACTGATGAAAGGCCTTCTTTGGGGTATGTGTATGAAGGTATGTTTAGAGCAATTATTGGAATCAAGAAGTTGTTCAGGAATAATGAAAGGCTATATAAGCCTTACATTGATATCATCAATGACCGATGGGATAGGATGTTGAGGAAAAATTTGCATGCTACGGCATATTTTTTAAATCCCACTTTTCAATATGACACTGCCACATTCTCTACACATCCAGAAATTACAAATGGTTTGTTGGATTACATAGAATCAAAGGTGGATTGGTGCAGTGAGGAAAATTTAACAAAAGAAATTGAAATGCATCGAGAGCGGGAGGGAAGTTTTGGCAGAAAACTTGCTATTCTTACTAGCAAGAAAGATAGACCAGGTAATTTATATTTTTCTAGCATTTAAATCTTTCTAATATATATATATATCTAATTTATAAATATTTTGTTTATATTTAAATTTTGAATATGACAGAGAATTGGTGGAAACTCTTTGGTTGTGGTGCTCCCAACTTACAAAAACTTGCAATTCGGGTTTTGAGTCAAACAGCTTCTTCTTCAGGATGTGAGCGTAATTGGAGTGTTTTTGAACGTATTCATACTAAGAAAAGGAATAGGTTGGAGCATCAAAGGCTCAATGATCTTGTATATGTGCATTACAATTTGCGTTTGCATGATAGGTATATGTAAATGGTTTATTTTTATAAATGACATTTCATTCTTTTTAAGAAAATATTTTAGTACTAACTAAGTGTATATGTTGTATATATACATATATATATATATATGTTGTAGGCATAATCAGCAAAAGAGATCGTATGATCCCGTTGATTATGAGTCAATTGATAAAACAGAATTTTGGGTGGTTGAAGAAGAACAAGAAGGGGAGCTTGGTTATGAGGAGTTAGAGGAAGAGCTTGAAGAACCTCCAATTCATGGTCAATGTTCAAATTCTGAACAACTTGAAGGTTAGTCTAACATAAATCATTAGTTTGATGCAAAAATAAAACTAGTGTGATATGATATTCAATTGTTGAATATGTATATAATTAAATATGCTAATGTTTTAGATGATGAAGATGAAGCAGAAGATGTTGACTTAGAAACATTTCAGCGTCGAAACTTTTTTAATGATGAAGATGATGATTGGCATTAAATATTCAAATGGTAATTGGTATAGAATTATTTGTACTCTTTTATTTTTATTTTTAAGATTTGTATCAGTTGGTGTGATGAAACTAATATGATTTTATACTTTTATCACTTGTCAGTGATTCATATAATGGTCTTGGATGATGATGACGACTTGTCAAGATGGCTTTTTTTGAAGCTTTGTTGTCCCAGAATTATGAAGAAGATTATAGAAGCCTCAAAAATTGGACTTGTTTGAACCTTTTGATTGTTTTCTAGACTTGTATTGTTTTTTGTTAATTCTAATATTTAGACAATTGGACATGTAAGTTTGATAACTATGTTAATTGTGTGTGTTAATTGTTGGATATTGCTCTTATATTTATTGTAGTTTAGCATTTATATCTTATTCTGTGCATAGGTGTGTGTGTCTATATATATATATATATATATATATTTATTTATTTATTTATTTATTTATTTATTGAACCGAGGTTGAACCGGTTCAACCGGTTGAACCTCGACTCTTTCACCTCACCGGTTCGATTGACGGTCCGGGTTTTAAAACATTGGATAAAATCCTCATGTTAATTTCAAATTTTGTTATTGTTTTGGTGCTATAATGTTTGTTGTATGATGATGTTTATGTATGTTAAATATCTCCCAAAAAGCTTTACAATTGGTTGAGTTAAAGTAGGGTTTAAGTGAGGAAGAAATCTGGAAAATTTTCTGACCAAGAGACCCGACCAGTGTTCGTATTTTGGGTCATAACTTTTTTTCTGGGAGTTGAAATCGAGTGCTGTTTATGGCATCCGAAACTAAACTCTGAGGGCTTTCCATCGGTATAAAATTCACCTCCTAATTCGTTTCCTATGAGCCGTAGTGAACCAGCAAAGATAACTGAATTTCCTCACTGCTTTCATCCGAGAAACAAGTATAACTGCAGTTTGTAGCTCAATTTCGCCTATCTTGCAAAACGAATTTTAAGATAGTTCCTTCTAGTGAATTGTAGAATTTTGAATCTAGTTTTCAACACCATAAACCACACTAAAGTTTGAGTTGTGTAGCTCTAGTTATGATCAAATTTTGAAACTCTGTCAAGCCTTCAAAACTGGAAATTTCTTGCAACAGGTTTCAAAATTTAGTTTTCTTAAAACCATCGTATCTTTATGTAGAAAGGGCCGAATTGGGTTCTGTTTGTTGTATTTGAAACTAGATTTGGAATTATATTAGTGATATAAATTTCAAGGGTTGATTCTATTTCTACGAATTTTTCCGAATTTCCAAACTTTGCTGAAATTGCAAGCCTGGTTTGCTCTGTCCTGTCTGGAACAGTGATTTTGAGCTAAAATTTGAATGATTTCAAATTGGAGTCTGAGAAATGTGTCTTCTAGAGAATTTTATTGCATTGAATCTAGTTTCCAACGGTATAAAGTTTCCAATTTTTGGACTTACAGAACTCGAGATACGATTTTTCTAAATAATATCGTACCAAGCTGGAAATTTTCTGGTTTCAACCAAAGTACTCTTTTAAACACTTTCAACCTCCCTTTGAGATTGTAGTCCGTTTTAAGTTTTAATTTCATGGTTGGACACAAGGTCACTTTCGAACTTTAAACCTTCATTTTGAATCTTAGTTTCCAAAGGATTAAACCTCTCTTGATGCATTTTCTTGGTTGTTAACTTCCTTGCTTAATGGCACCCCTATTTTTATGCCCTTGATTTCCATGACATTTAACTTTAGAAGCGGAGCGTTTTAACTAGAGTAATTCTTGGAGAATTTCACTAGTTTTCTACTCAAAACTTGGAACCTTTGGCTTTGACATTTACGATGATATGAGTGGAGTTTTGGACGAGTTTTGACTCCATTAGTTTGAAAATGTGAACGCTCTTTATATTTTAAAGTTCGGATATGATATTAGAAGTTTTGAGGAATGAAAACCATCTACCTTTTTTCTCGATTTTCATGCCGAAAGTAGAAAAAAAAATATGGTACTTTCTTTTGGAGTTGAGATTACTTACCAAGACTTAACTTGAAAATGACTTGTGAGTTCGCTTTGAGCATTATTTCAATGATTTAACGAGAAAGACTCCTTTAACTTGACTCGAACTTATGACCTTGAGAGTGGGTAGCGAGAAAATGTTTTTCTTGTTAACCTTAGTCGAGTACCTAGGTAATCGTGATTGTGCATGTCTCAGGTGGTCATGAGAACGCCGAAGAGCTCGTCTGACTTCTCGCTTTGCTCTTGTTTTGCCTTGACTTGTGGTGAGTGTCAAGTGCATGTTCAATGCTAAAGTGATTGAATTGATATTTGTACAAGTGCTATATGATACGTGAACTTGCCGAGCCTAAGGTGTACTTTATCGCCCTCGTCCTCTCTCTCTCCTGATTACATGATACTTGTTAAATGAATATATATGACTTGCACTTGTACATGAACATGTTTTAACTCGTGAGCACTGAGCGGCTAGATGTATCACGCCCTATTTGGGTGGGAGGTACCGCTCATCCCGACTTAGTGCTATGATTGATTCTAAGTCGATTGGAGCATTGTCTCATCGACCACTTATACTTGTGGGGACGCCCCAACCCATTGGCTAACCTTGTAACTCGAGCCGGCAAGGGATTGGTCGAGAAGTTTGGTGAGTCTTGGGAAATATTATAGTTTGATCTTTTGAGATCTCGCTTGGCATACTCGAATAGTATCGCCATCTCATGCGTGTTTGGTTCCGGATCCGAGAGGGTGTTATGTTGGATGGAGGAAGTAAGTGAAGCACTACGGTCATGTTACTACTTGAGTTGACGGAGAGTCAACCCCCGATGGCTTGAAGCGGTCGAGACGTGGAAATAACTCCTGAGAGCTCCTATCCTTCCTTGTGTGTTTATTTCCTACTTGTGCATTTAAATGAAAATTCATGTTAAAGATGCTTTCAAACATGCTATTCGATTAATTGGTTTTAGTGCTTGTTTGCTTGCTTGTTTTCTTGGCCTCACTGAGCCTTCGCTCATCCCTTTAAGTTTGTTCTTCCTCAACAGGCTTTGGAGGTAAAAATTGGAGATCCTAGACTAGCGACTTTTGGTTGAAGCTAGTATACTTATGTATGTTAGTGGAGACCATTAAAGTATAAATTTTGTTTACATGGGTTTTGTGGTTTGTAATCATAAATGGTATACTTGGGAGTTTCGAGCTTGTATATTTGAAGTACTTCTTAGTTAAGTCGATGGTTAATTTGTGATCCTTTATTAAGTTTGAATGAGTGCGTGAGTCCTGATGAGAGTTGGGCAGGCGTTCCTCTAATACCCTAGGATTTGCCCTAAGGAGAGGTGGGGGCATCACAAACTTAATATTTGACACTTAATAATTACTAAGGTTTTTCAGACTTCGGAAACACAGAACAAATGCAACTAATCATAAAGAAGTACTATACTTCTAATCTTCAATTGAGAAAGAAAAGGAAAAACACAGAAGAGAAGAAACTGTATCGAGTCCTATACCTCAAGATGAGTGTACGCTAATCCAAGCCAATTCTTGCTTACATGAAACCAAAGCTTTCTTTAAGCAGTATTAGGCTTTCTTAACTTCGAAAAGAATGCTATATCCTAAGGAAGGCCCATTGTAGGCTTCAAAATCCAATTTAGTAAAATCACCTGTCGGGATTGTTGCATTAAGTTTCTACTCAAAAAAAAGATTCACGTAAATCAGTCAAAAATTGATGTATAACAAAGTTTCATGTATTCATGTTAAAAGCAAGAAATGGAAGTCACGAGCCAATCCCATAAGCCAGTCTGAGTGAATTGCTTGGGGATGGTAACATCTCCCATGGACATGGAGCTACTAATATTGCCCGATGCCAAAATGCACAACTCCAATTACATCAAACAGATCCAATAGTGATACATAGTAATAAGGTTAACAGAAACCAATAGTGATACAAAGTAATTTAAAAGCTTCCATTTCAGTGAAGGTTTTCAAGAACAAGAAAAAGCTTTTCTTTTGCTATACAATCTTGAAATTGCAAATGCTGATTAATCAGAATGGAAATATTCAAATCAAGAATAATTACGACAGCTCTTAGTTGAAGTCCCAATTAGATAGAGAAAAGTCCTTTCAGTGGTATATTTGCACTCTAAAATGATGTCATTCTTTAGAAATTTACAGATGTTTAGTGCACTTGAAACAATAATTCAAAAGCAACATCTGGCATTGCGGCATAAGAAACACATAAGATGTCCAACCTTTGGAAATCCTCCAATCCCAAGTGCAATATCCAAAGCAAATGAACCTGTAGACACAACTGGAACTTGTTTGACCGGGGCAGAGCAGCCAAGCCACATGATAGAACCTTTTCCAAATGATGCAGTGATCTAATACATTGCCTACATGAGCGCCAAATCTTTCTTTGACATCTGACTTGGATTTTCTTCTACCTTCCATACAAAAAATGACTTATGTTCATAATGAACTAATGAAGCAAAAAAAAATTTTAATATTTTCTACTGCAGAAAGAGCAAAAAGTAGGTACTCTCAAGCAGGAATAACACAATCCCAGCCAAATGTGAAAAATATCAAACTCAACAAATTTCAGCAAAAGAGCTATACCTAAAAGAACTCATCTAATTCAAAGAATCACATGGGGGAAAAAGGGTCAAGTGATTGTTACATTAAGTATGATGCACTTAATGTTAAAATACTCCAGGAGGGAGGTACAAGGCCAAAATATGGCAATGAACTTGCATACTTGGGTGCTTTATAATTTTTTATTGAACAGAAAACCCCAAAATATGGGGGAAAACATGTAACTGTCACATTAAATAAACATGATGTTTGAAGTATTCAAACGCTAAGCAAATATATGTATTAGTTTTAACTGGTCCTAGCAAGGGGCTAAAGCCTGAAAAGATAGACTTGATATGCAAAAGTCATTTTACTTTATCTATTTTTGAAACCCATCAAAATGATTACCAAGATAAGAAGGTATGAAGACCAAATGCAGGCCAGTTCAGCAGGAAAATAAACTTCGGGCACCTTTTGGAGGAAAAGTAGGAGAGCTGAGTGGATGCCCCTGACAAGCCTTTCCTATAAGTCTGCATCAACAAACAACAAATTCATGTCATGACTCATGAAGAAAGTGAGAAACAAAATAAAAAAAAGAAAAGCAGTACTAATTCAGAAAACGTATCAAACAAAAGACTTTTTCTTTATACAATATGCAAGTTCAATAATTTTTTAAAAAAGGATCAACTTCTACAAGCTATCACAGTAAAGCATTTGACTTTCGTAATTGATAGGAAATTATAGTATAATCATTTATTCACAGCTTCCAACTGGTAATAACAAGTATAAACACTATATTATACCTATAGCTTCAAAAAAATAGTACAAACAAGACATAGGTAGCGTAAAAACATTGAAACTCAACAAAGTTGTGAAAAACATATTTGACAAAAAGCTGAAAATTTTTTTTTAAAAAATGCTTCAAATTTCTACAACGGGCCATTACCTATCATTAATCCTAACCAAATTGTTCTCCAAAACTATAAAGAAAATAAGAAAAAAATGTTCCCTATTTTAAGTGACCTTCCTTGTATCTCTGGTTTGGTGGGGAAATTACTTGAGAGAGAGGTTGCAGAAACAGAGCACATCCGAGAGAAGAAGCGTTTCGGAGAAACCTCGCCATCATATTCAAAGGCTTCCACCAAACCCAAAAATGTCATTGACCAAAAAAAAAAAGAAAAAGATGAAGTACAGGAAAAAAATAAGCACTTTATATTGGAAATTTTCTGTTCGCCTCATATTGTTCAATTTGCTGCATAGAAATAAATCTTTCAAAGGTCCTTTAGAAATGCATTAATACTTTCGCAGGTCCCAATTTAAAGGGCTTCTATGCATTTTAAAAAGGAAAAAAAAAAAAGATACACACATAGAAAAATAAACAGAGGGGGCAAAGGAAGATCTTGTAGATATATTTTTTTAAAAGATGAAGAACAACCACATCAAAAAATGTCACTCGATTTGAAAAGGGTAAGAAAAATAAGGAACAACAATATAAAAAAATAATCTGATTTGAACGGAGGATGAAGGATACCGAAGGAGAATAAATTTGGGAAAAACAAAGAAAAGCCCTAAACCAAAGTCCCAAAAACATGTTATAAATCTGGGAAAATCAAAGAAAATCCTCTCCGTTCATGATAAATCCTCAAAATCTGTTTTGTAGTCCCAATGCTAGATGATGATGACTACCAAACATAATCTCCGTTTCATGATAAACATATGTAGTGGGATGATAAACTCCTAACTTTTTTTATCATCCCAAACTCAACTCCTACCAAACAAAAAAACACAGGTTAAACTGCCAGGGCCAACAACCAAGGTGACTTTTGGAGAAAAAAAAGGTCATAAACAGACCTTTGCTAAGAAAGGCGGAAAAGACAGCCCAAACCAAAACTCTTTAGTACAATATAAAAGCTTAAAATTGCAAATCAACTAAACAAATCCTAAACTGAAAAACCCTAAATTAAGCAAATCAAAAAAGAACATGAAAAACCTCCGAAGGTGATTCCAAAAGAAGGGAAAAAACAAAAAACGAACCTTTGCCGTAGATTCCGAAGACTAATGCACAAGGCTAGGATGAAAAACCATTGAAATAACCTAAATCATAAAAACGCCAAGAACAACATCAACAAAGTACAGTATGTAAGAGAACATATAACAAAGAAAAACTTCTTAGTTCATTAGTGCAATGTAGCTTTGTGTAGGTTACATCAATCTTGTATTACCTAACATAGATCAGGTTTAAGGATGAAAATAGAGAGTTTTGAAACTCGTGACAAGAATGATATCTCTCCTTTCATTTTGTTTCTTGTATTGATTCTTATGTTTAATTATAATACAACTTTGGTTCTTATTTTCTTATCTTTTATGTATTACTAGTTTTACACCTAGGGTTGGATGAATTTTCTATGATTGCTATGTGAGATATTCATAGTCATTCGATGTCTAAATCTTGTGCAAGTTATTTAACTAATCATTAATTATGATTATTTAAAGGTGATAAATCATTAATGAAAGTTGTGATCCAACACTAGTTCATGAAAATGTTAAACCTAAGGAGTTAACTCACTTGTGGTGGTTTGTACCTTTGTGGTTTTAATTAAGTAATTTCATAAAATTTAATGAATCTATAGCTAGTTTCATTATCATAATATATAGGTGAGGATAGTTATAGGTATGGTCAGTAAATCGACCAAAGTGAGGATCACGTACATTAGAAAATTAAGCCATTACTTAGCTAAGATAATCAACTTTAAATAATCGGGGTGATGTGTGAAGTGTGATTGGCCATTTTGTAACAATCCTGCTATGCAACGGAAATCCACTTCCTTTCTTTGCAAGTTCCTTCGTTCTCAGTTCATTCCTTTTCTTTCCATCATAGCTTAATGCTTCTGATTCTTCTTAGTTTATCAAGTGAAGAATATTGTACTATGCTCAAATTTACCACTATTCCATTGAAATTGAGGCTTGATCCATTGGCAAATACACCTGCATGTCTCTTTTTTTGTCCATTCAGAGAATAAAAATCTGAAACTAAATTCAAATATAGGAGGTCTTCAATTTTCGTGAACTTATTCTTCCATTCTGTGAGAATTTAAACTCTCCATTGATAAGTTTCTTTTGTTTACTACTAAAGGACATGCACGAGAAAGATAAAAGAGTAAAATACATAAAAAAATCTCGTGGTTAACCATTTTGAATTCAACTAATGTGGAAGATAGATAGAGACCATCCAAATTGATAGAAAGATTTCAAAATCTTTATTACGCTTCTTTATTTACTAGTATGAGAACACGTGTATTGCACGTAGTAAGTATTACATTTTGTGATACTTGTTCAAATAATTATTTTTCTTGAGATGAATTCAAAGAAAATTTGATTGTTTAAAAGTCTTTTTTGATATCAGTCTCCTTGTTTAAAAAAAACTTTTTAACTTTCCTGTTAACCAAAAGGAACTAATAACTATGTTTTTCCTACATATTCCTTTACAAACAAACCCTACTTACAGAAATTAGTCATCAAAAGTCATATAAAATAATTAACATAAAGTTAGCTTTCAAACTAAATTAAATAAAAAGTAATTTTAGACCATATTATCAATTAGGTAGGACATATTAGGTAAATTTTAAACTTTCAACATAAATTTTATTTGTCTCAATTCCCAATCAAAAGATACATTGGTATCAAATAATATTTGATACTCAATTAATTAGCCTAGAAAATTGAAATGATACTTAATGGATGCAGTCAATTGACTAATTCACGAGCATCACCAAGAAATAATACTTGCGACATGCAATTTATGTACTCTCATACTTGCCAATTACTGTCTCTTATATCCCTAATCGTTTAACAGAAGAATCTAGTACTTCATTTAAAACTTAATTAGTATTCGATTACTAAATTTGATTCCTAATAGTGTTATTTAAATTATCCTGTTTCAAGATCAGGCATGTCTGACAACATTCTAAGCGTGGATATGGAGTACAAATTAGAAATCATACATCGTTTTGTCCTTTGTGAGTAATTTAATAACAAAGTTCAAAGAAACTAATATACAAATTGAAGATCTATATTGGTTTCTTTTCCTCCTACGACCTATGTGCAAAACCTTATAGGGAATTCCCTATTACTTCAATGTGACTACTTTACTTTTTATGTACGTATATGTGTCGGAAAAAGATCTTTTCTTGTGCATAAAGCCCAAAGTATGTATTTATAATTGGCTATCTAAATATAGCAAGTGAATCACATCCTATTTTTTGTCAGTAATTCCACTCTAATTCCTATGAAGAAGGAAAATCAATTCCAATCAATTCTACACAAAAAGGAAGTATATATTTCATTTCTATCATTTTCGTGCATTAGACCACCTAACCAATTACTGTATACAACTGGTCACAAGAAGAGTTATCTTTCTTTAATTTGTACTTGAGCATATGGAATGTGCACAGTCACTTATAAAGATATATATTTATATATATATATATATATATAACAAAATAAGAATGTACACATTTCATTGTTTATATTTACAGGCGTGATGTTTTCCAAATCATTCATGTTTCTTGTACCAAACTTATGTTTCAACTCCTTAGATTATTATTGTTCTTGTCGCTAATCCCAACTCTTATGGCATACTAAGTATGAGCAAATCGACATAGTTTTACTATAAATATAGAAGTATAAAGTCTTTTACTTATTTTTACCTTCTTACCTGTCAATATATATAAAATTAACTCTTTTTTAACCAAAAAAAGTGTTTGATCATTTATACTTGCATATAAGGCGAGTGAAACACTTTCAATCAATTTAAATGTTTTACATCCATTTTCCAAATCACTTGGAATCATAAGAGAACTTTGTGTAAACTAAATTAGTGTTCCTCATATTCACCTTCTTATAAATGTTGGCAATTTGAAGAGCATTGATAACAAGGTCTGTGTTATTTTCAAGTCAAGAGAGGAGGTCCCTGACTTTTGTAGAAACTAGAGGGGGTATTAGAGTAATTTAATTTTTCTATCAATTAATTTTTTTTTTGTTCAAGGAAGACACCAAAGTCTTACTAGAGAAGAATGGAAAAGGAGAAGACTTAAGAGTCGAATTAGGACATTACACCTGATTAATGTCCTTACTAGCTAAAGTGGGTCTTAGGGACCAATTGAACATTTTCTTTTGTGCATCTTTGTGTGATAATTTAGAGTCAATTTTAGTATGCATTATTTAGCTATATTCCACTTTGGACCCTTAATCTATAGACGTGTTCCACTTTGGTTTTTATATTTTTATTTTTGGAAGATTTAATCCCAAAAGTTTGAAATTCATCCACCTTAATCCTTAAACTTTAATTTTAGACATTTTATTCCCCAAAGTATGAAATCCATCACATGAATTGTCAAAACTAATAAAATCGTAGGCAAGTGAGGTTCAAAATTTAAAAATTAAAATGAGATACATTTCATATTTTAGGGGATAATGTATCCAAAATTAAAGTTTAAGAATTAAGAAAAAGTGCATCTATAGTTTAAGGTTCAAACAGAAATTTAGCCGTATTGTCCCCACATCTTCAAAACTAGGATGCAAATGCAGGCCAAATTACTTTACGATTAAGACCTATGTTAACCTTACACGATAACTGATCGTCTAACCTCCTACTGTGTCCTTCTCTGCTCCTCTTCTTCTAATGTCTTGGGTCAGTAACAAAGTAGGCCAAGCCCATTCTGCCATTCAAATTGCTAGCCAAATTTTGGGCCACTAGGAAACACATCCAGAAGTTACCGGACCATGTACACAGCCGAGCTCCAACAATCTATCACCATTGTATTAACTCTTTCTGTTTCACTTGGATTTCTTAATTGGGTTAAGTGTAAACCCCCCCCCCCCGGGCCCAACAAAAAGTCCCCTTCTAGCGAGCTCTAACAACTTTATAAACCGATTGATATTTTAATTGTTGCGATTTTTCTTTTCTCCTTCCCTTTTAACATTTACTTTTTTTTATCTCTTATTTTTCCTTTTAATTTTATTGTTTCACCATTTCCAGATTTCCTCATGTCACTTTTAACCTATTATGTCACTAATAGTAGTTGAGTAGTCACAAGCTCTGTGCTTTGTGTCTAAGTTGCTTGTGTTACAGAAAGAAAACTGTATAATTTAGATACATACAAAAAAAATCAAAGTTGGTAAAAAGAAAAAAAAAAAGAGGAAGCACTAAAGCATATAAATGAGCGAGGAGGGGGGGGGGGAGGGGATAAATCAAAGGGAAAATTTGAAAAGAAGTAAAAATATAAAGAGTATCCTTAGACATAATTCTGAAAGTAAATTGAATATAAAATTCCTTAAGGGCGCAAAGTGCAAATAGAATCATAGTTCATAGCGGTAAACTACAATTGCTTACTTAAGCGTACTTGTATCATTTCAGTCATACATTATCTTTGACTTCTAATATAGGAGCCAAATGTACTTAAGAGATGGCTTTGAAACTAAAAGTTAGCGGGGCTTACTGCTATCATCCTTCTTAATTTTCCTATTCGGTCAGTCGGGGCCCAATTATATACAGGTGTCTCCCCTTGCATGAACCTCTGGGTTACAGATATAATTAACCGTGGATGGGGCTCACAATTTCCATTTCGCACAAGTTTGTCCCTTGGAGTAAATAAGTTAAAATATGATGTAAATAAATTATGAGTAAGATTTTTAATCAGTTAACATTTGGTATGAAAAAGTTTGAAATGACCATATTATTTTCAAGTGGAGACATCGAATCCCAATCTGCCCAGACTCCAAGGAACTAACATGGTTTCGGATGAGTTAGTACATACGCCATTGGGCATGTTTTTTACCAAAGAAAAAAAAAGGTAAGTTAATCAGCATGAATTTTTGGGCACATATCTGGCGGTTTATCATGCCATACTAAGGCCTTGTTTGGATTGTAAATGGTGGTTTCTCAAGTGAGTGAATTGCAAATTGTTGTTCTTGAGACTCTCCAAGCGGGAGCAATTTTGTCAAAGTTGCCTCCTTCTTGAAATGACTCCAGGAAGAAAATTCTGCATGCTATAAAGAATTATACTACTGAACAATTTACTACTCATATGCAAATGGAAGCAACCAATCGTGCAAGAAAGGCTATGATTTTGAGTTCTACCTTCAAAAATGATGTACACTTTGTGAGTGAAAAAGCCTTTGATTCTGAGAAAAAGACTCAAAATTCTTTGAAAGTCCAAAAGAATGGAAAGAAATCAAGGAACATAAAGAAAAATGGAATATGCTTTCATAGAGGAAAGAAAGGCCATTATATAAAAGAGAGTAGGTTCAAGAATGCAACAAAAAAAGCACTTTAAGTGCTGAAAATCAAAACAAGATCAACATGATTGAGAATGCTGTTAAATAACTTGTTGCTATGGTGTCTCAAATGGAAATTGGCATGCTCACCGAACTACATATGGCTACTACAACAAAGTCCAAAGGCTGGTGGCTTGATTCAGGCTGGTGTCATGACAATGCCTTTTTCAAATCTTATGATGAACTGAAAGAGTTTGAGGAAGTGCTTATGGGAAATCACAATGCTGCCAAAATTGCCTGGAAAGGATTAGTGGAACTAAAATTCACCTTTGGGGAGAAATTAACTCTCTTGAATGCTTTTCAAGTTCCTGATCTTAAGAAAAATCTTGTGTCTCCTAATCTATTGTGTAAGATTTGTTTCAAGTAGTCCTAGAGTCTAATAAAGTTGTAATAGCTAAGAATGGTGTATTTGTAGGTAAGGGGTACGCTTGCGGCAGTATGTTCAAACTTATCAATGAAATAAATAATTCCTTTGCTTATGCTGCGGAGCGTTCTTCTTTTTTATGGGATGCTAGATTTGGACATATAAATTTTTGTTCAATAACTTATATGTCTAAACATGGTTATACTTTTAGTTATAAAGATTCTTATGATAATTGTGAAGTTTGTACAGCTTAGCAAAAATGACCAGAAAACCATTTCCTCAAGTTGAATGAAATATTGAATTATTAGAAATTGTACATTCTGAATTTTTTTTTCGAATTTGAAACCCTTCCATTTCTTCTGTTCACATGTACTACTTAGGGTCTTCCTTATACTAAATAACACTCCCTCCGTCCCATAAAATTTGTCGCTTTTAGGAGAATGTGCAATTTATATATAGTGATGTTAGTAGGACATCCTATTCACTTAAAAAGCTCTCTTCTAGAATTTTATCTTAGGGTTTATTGTTCTTTCTGTAATGGCTATCCCCCAAAAATTTGAGGGGCATCCGTATTCTCCAGACTTCCATGGTACTAAGTGATGAGGTTCTATCATGCACCTAATTTTAATAAAACCTAAATACCTCAATTACTGCAAGTATACAAATTGTTTATCGAGTACAGGGATGTTAGGTTTCGATCCTACAGGAAAGATTGTCAATCACCGATAGTTTTCGAACTCCTTTATTCTTTAGACTATCACAAGTGCAAGAAGTTAAATCTACACTACAAACATGAAATAAAAGTAATAAAAATAACAATAGAAAACTCCTAAAACTATGGAATTCCTCACTACTCTTGCAAATGAAATTGTTGGTTAAATAAATGTTATTATCTTGGCTAGTTATGGCATAATTTTCTAATGTATGTTATATTTACTCTCGTAGTGAATCAATTATACTTGTAACTAAGTCATACTTACTTTTGTGATTATGAAATTAACTACAACTCATTTTTTCTATAAAATTACATAAAACAAGTCACAAAAGTGCACCTCTACTCTCGTGAGTATACTCTTTAGGTTTAGCACTCTCTTGAACTAGTGTTAAATCCTAATTCTCATTACAAACTTAACACCTTAAGATTACTACAATTATTGGCAGGTTAATCATGATTAGAAAAGCAAAAGTGCTAAATAACTTGCTTAAAATAATATCATCGAATAACCAAGTAAACATCACTAACAAGATATAGAAAGTTCATCCATAGCTCTAGGCATAAACTTTAGCAAAACATGATAAAATCCAAACTTGTATTATAACTAAACACAAAATCAAATGCAAAAGAGAAAGTGATAGGAGAGAGATCACCTTGTCACTGGAGCTCCAACTCTCCGTCTTACTCCTTAATTCTTCATCCAAATCTAGGTACAAGTACAAGATGGATAAACTATACTAACTATACTATACTAATGAACTAAGAAAAACTAATGAAGACTACATTTTGGTAGTTTCTCTAGCCTTCCAAAGTTATAAGAAATGTTCTCTAAGGCCCCTATTTATAGAGAATTCAAGCTTCAAAATGAATTGTTAAAATTGATGTGAAATGCATCTTGAGATTCCCCAAAATATGCTTCTTCAAGTCTTCATACTTTTCTTTATAGCTACAGTCGAAATTTTGAGCTGGAGATATGCTGGAAAAGTTGTGTTAATGCAAAACATGTGCAATTTGCAGATTCAATTGAAGAATACGCACCCATGAGGTTGTATATTGTGGGTGCGTTTTTCCTTCTTTGTATGTTTTCTCTTTTCTGATCAGTCTTCAACTTTGCTTTGTTTTTGCACTAATTTTAATTGATTTTTTTATGATGGAGGCTAAACTAGTTCTTTTGCAAAACATGAAAGTTATAACTCTTAGAGTTAGCTTTCCAATTTGGAGCTCTGTATACTGATAAATGATTGAAATACCCTTGACTGGTCAAAACTCTATTTTAACTTTTGACAACAGAAATGGTGGACAGTATTTAGATTTTTTTACTAGGAAAACTCATGAACTAGATTTAGTTGTCTCCATACAAAATATAGAGCTATGTGTTAGCTTCAAAATGGCTTAAGAATCACCTCAATCGGATACTTGTAACTCATGATATAGCCAAAATATCAATAGGTGTCAAAGCTGCCAAACTCCTCTTCTTTTATACTTGATTGCATTTCCTCTTATGAACAAATTTCACTTCATATTCTCTTTAAATCACTTCAAAACATCAATAATCATTCAAATATCTTTTTCATTCACTCCATTTGATGATTGAATCATTCAAACCTACAGAAACATGAAGTTTTCACCACTTTAATCCATTGAAATGCAATTTTTCACACTTAGGCCACAAAATGCATACTTTCACTAAAATCTTAGTTAATTAGCTATAAAAATAAGTAACACACACCAAAACTAAATAATACAACACACTTAAATTACTCAAAATGCACAGCACTAAGTACTTTGTTTCAATCCTATTAGGTCATCTTCAATTCCGCAAGGACCAAGATATGGCAAGTTATCAACTTTCAAGGGAGAGCCTACGTTTGTGATCTCTGGACAAGAATTGCAATTGATGGTGGAGCCTTTCAAGAATGTTCTTGTGGGGAAGTTTTGATGGGGAGGCCTTCCATGGACATGATACAAAAGTTTATAATAGCTTTAAGTTAAAAAGAGATTGCCCAATCGATTTGTTAGATGACAAACATATACTTCTCTGGGTGATGGTGGAAGAAGATTTCACAAGATTATGTGTTAGGCATGCTTGGTATGTCATGAACAAGCCAATGACAATTTCAAAATGGACAATTGATTTTTGTCCAAATCAAGAGTCATCTCTTGCCCCTGTTTAAGTGTCATTCCCTGACCTTCCTCTTCCTTTTTTCGAAAAAGAATATTTATGCAGTTTTGGCAGTTTGATTGGCTATACTTTGTAGATGGATAAAGCCACTACTCAGTTGAAGAGATCATTAGTAGCCAGGGTATTAGTGGAATTAGATGTTTCAACTCAACTTATCTTGTATTTGGATCGGGATGAGAATTATGGTTTCTGGCAGAAAATTGAACATGAGAAGTGGTCATACTGTTGTGAGTTTTGCTCAAAGTTGGGCCACTCTGAGGCGTTGTGTTACTCTGAGGCGTTGTGTTTTAATAAAAATCCATAATTGCAGCCTCCTCCTAGGGGAAAAGATATGGATAAGAGGAAAGACATGGATAAGAGAATAAAAATAAACAAATTTATGTTCCAAAGTGCATCAGGAAACAGAATTGGATATGGGGAATGAGCAGGTGATGCAGACGTCAAAGATCCTTAACAGAGAAAGTAGTGGTGTGGCAAGTAATAGGAGTGTTGATGATGTTTTATTGTCTAATCATATACTAGTGCTGCTATGGTGAGTGAGGCTAATCTATTTCACCCTTTGATATTGGTGGATAATCTACCTAGTACATCTAAATAGATACAAGACATTGAATCTTTGAAGAGTGGGGGTAAGATGAATGATGTATTTTTTATGCGATTAATGACAGTACAATTTAGGCGTTCAATTGGGGGGATGGATCATTGCAGGAGTCTATGAATCTTTATGATGCTATTAGGACTAGGTTTTCTACTAATACGGAAGGGGTGTCGAAGGATATTATGTAGAGACAAAGGTAGAAGAAAATCTTTTGATGCTAAAAGTAGTGGTTCAATTGATAAGGTAGAGTTGTTAGTTTTTTAGAAACAATTGGAGAAGCGGATGGAGGATTTCATGGCTCTACGTATAGAATCACCTATAACAAGGAGGCTACTGCATTGAAGGTACATGTTTAGCATCCAAGTCTAATTGTTCAAGCAAAAAATGATGAAACAAATCATGGGTTTTCGTAGGTTGCAAAGAAGAAAAAGAAGGGAGGGCCGCGTAAGAATCCTAACGCTATTGTAGCCCAAGTAAGTGAGGCAATTACCTCTATTCCTACCGATAATTAATGTGTACTCCTCTTAATTATTTGGTATGGAACATTCATGGGACTTCTAGGAGTGATTCCTTTAGATATTTAAATGATATATGTCATGAGTATTCTATTCGATTGTTGGTTCTCATTGAGCCAATAATGTTTGATCAACATAAAGATATCATCAGAGTTAGATTGGGGTTTGATTCAACTAAGCCATTTAATGATGGCAAAATTTGGGTTTTTTGGTACAATGAACTTGCATGTTTGCCATTGGTTGATCAATTACTTCATTTGTCCATTACCTTGTCTTCTGGTGTTATCATCTTCTTGTCTATTGTATATGCTAAGCATTTTCGGGTGACTAGAAGACCCTTATGGGCTACATTGGAAGTGTTGGCAGATTCTATGACTCAGCCATGGGCAATTACTGGAGACTTTAATGTAGTTGCTTCGGTTGATGAACGTCGAGGAGGTACTGCTTCTAGAGTTAGTGAGATTGAAGAGTTTAGAGAGGCAATCTTGCGTATTGGGGTGGATTCTTTAGATTTTGATGGATCGCCATATATTTGGACCAATGGGCATCTTTGGCAATGACTGGATCAAGTATTAATTAATCTGCAATGGATGCAGCTCTTTGCATCTTCGCATGTATTTTATTTAGGTCATGGTTTCTTTGACCATTTTCCTTTATTTGTTAAATATGGTGAGAATGTCCAGTCAAGATGATGCTTTAGATATTTAAATGTTTGGGGAAAACACCACAACTTTAAAAATGTGGTTCGTAGGTCATGGAGTCAACCTATGCAGGTGGTGGGGATGCAAGATTTTTTAAGAAAATCAATGAGAATTCAAAAGGTATTATGGGAATGGAATGCCAATGTTTTGGTAACGTGGGTGCTATTATGAAAAGGGCAGAAGCTGAGATGGTGGAATGTCAGAATGCATTTTTTTTTACATGGAGGTGCTAAAGCGAGAAGTAAGTTGAATGAACCAACTGCAAAACATGCTAGGGAATTAGCTATTAAAACTAAATATTGGAGACAAAAATCTTCAATTAAACGGATTCAATCAGTGATGCAAATACGGCCTTTTTTTCATGCAGCAACAAAGCAGAAGAGAAAAGGAATTTTATTGCTAGAATTCAACGTGAGGATAGTGCTGGGCTAAAAAATTCAATAGATTTCTCACATTCGGGAATGGAGTATTATGCTAATCTTTTTGGCCAGGATCCAACAGTGCAATGACATGGATATTCTCTTTATGATTTTCCCAAGGTTCCTTCTAATTCTTTGACAGTGTTGAAGGCTTGTACATCTGAACAGGAAATTAAGGACATTGTTTTTCAGATTGATAAGGACAGTGCTGCAGGGTCTGATGGTTTTTCATTATTGTTTTATCAATGTTGCTGGGAAATTATTAAGGATGATTTATGTCAGGCTGTTCAGGAATTCTTTCAAGGAGTTGCATAACCTAGAGGATTTACTAGCACATCTATGATTTTAATTCTTAAGAAGCAGGGGGTTGTTCATTGGAGGGATTTCCATCCCATCAATTTGTGCAATATTAGTTCAAAGAATTCATCTAAGATCTTGGCTAACTGTATTATTGTCATGCTTCCATCGCTAGTTGAGCTTTACCAAACAGGGTTTTTTAAGGGTCACAATATATCTGAAAATATTCTTATGGCCCAGGAATTAGTGTTGGAGATAGACAAAATTGAGAGAGCCTAATCTTATCTCAAAACTTGATTTAGAGAAAGCCTATGACAGAGTTGACTGGGTTTTCTCATGCATATGTTGAGGGAATTTGGTTTTTGTACTATACTTATTGATTTGGTGTTTAGAACTTTATTTAATAACTAATTTTTAGTGGTCATTAATGGTGTGGCAGGTGGCTTCTTTAAGTCCTTCAGAGGTGTTAGACTTACTCTTTTTGCCATTGTAGCAGAACACTTAGGAAAGGGATTACATAAATTTGTGCAAGATTGTCCTACATTTGCCTATAATTCTTCTGGTGGGGTGATACCGTATCTATCCTTTGCAGATGATACATTAATTTTCACACATTTGTCAAAGCAATTTCTAGTTGAGGTTAAGAAATTATTGGATCACTATCAGGCAGTTTTAGGGCAAAAAATTAATGTTGGAAAGAGTTTCTTCTTATGTTCTAACAAAGTGTCATCAGCCAAGATTAGATTGGTTGCTAAGATTATAGGTTTTCAACTGGAGAAATTTCCCTTTAAATATCTCGGCATTTTTTTATCCAACAGTTGGAGTATGGGTGTTTTATTTGATGGAATTTTGAGAAAAATTCAAGCAAGTGTGACAACCTGGAATACTCATTTTCTTTCTGCTGGTGGAAAACTCATTTTGATAAAGCATGTGTTAAATTCTATTCCTATATTTTTATTCTAGGTGATATAGCCTCCAAAGTCAATTGTTAAACAGTTGGGTAGGTTGTTCAATAAGTTTTTGTAGGATAAAAGGGGTGACAAACGGATGCATTGGAAGTCTTGAGATGATCTTTGCTTCCCGGTTTAGGAAAAGGGTTTAGGTTTTAGATCTCTTAATGATGTGATTGATTCATTCAGCATGAAGTTATAGTGGAAATTAAGATGCAATGATTCCTTTTGGGCATCATTCACACATTGAAAGTGTATTAAGCATTCACATCTAATAGAATATTTTTCAAGCGTTAGGTCTCCCACTTAGAGGTGTTTATTACAAATTCGGAATAGAGCTAAGAAGCGCATCTTTTGGCAACTTGGTCATGGAATGGTTGATTTTTCGCAGGATAAATGGGTTACTAATGATCCTTTGTATTTTTTGTGTGAGAGAGATAATCTTCCTTTTCCTTTGATGGGCGAATTTTTTTTGCAAGATACTTGGAATAGGGATAAATTATCTTTGGTTGCTCCAGAATACTTAGTTGAGTCGATCTATCAGTTGATTTTTATGCCTATGGAAAGGGATTTTGCAGTTTGGAATTGTCCTCTACTAGTAAATTCATGACTTCTTCGGCTTATGATTTTTTTAAGGAAAAGGAAGATGGTATCCTTGGTGGCTCATGTTAGTTGGTCTTTGCTTGTTCTTAGGAAGATGGCTTTCTTGTCATGGAAAATTGTATACAAATGTTTGCCTACTGATGATGTGTTGATGCAAAAGGGTTTTTCCATTCTCATGTTGTGTCTATTGCTCAGCATGTGAAACAATCAAACATATATTTTTTGACAGTCAAGGTGCTCTTTAGGTTTGGGTTCATTATGGTCGTATCTTTGGGCTGCTGGAAAGTTTGTCTGCATGTTTATTTATTACCTTAATGACTTGGTATTTATTTGGGTCTTTAGGGAGGGTAGATCATATTAGATGTGTAGTTCCAGTGACTATTTTGTGGTTTCTTTGGTGTGCTAGAAATGAGAGTAAGTTTCAAGGTATTGCCTTTTCTCTAGATAAAATCATTTTCAAAATTGATCGCTTCCTGTCTACCATCAGTGTTTCTCAACTAAAAGGTAACGAAAATTCAGCAATAACATCCTGGCTTACAGTTTCTTCTCCATCTCCTACAAGAGTTCTTCCTGTTTGTTGGATTCTGCCATCCAATGGGTTCAAATTGAACACAGAAGCAAGTGTTAAAGATGGGATGGCGATGGGAGTTGGTTTAGTGTAAGGACAGTATGGGGAGTTTATTTTTGCATTTTACAAAGAATTTGAAGACACAAATGTGTTATCAGCAGAAGCGAATGCGTTATTATTTGGCTTGATTCAACGCTCGGTCCGAGGCTTTCCCATTTCATTAGTTGAGGTAGATTCACAAAATTTGGTCCATCTCATCAATTCATCTTCTCCAGCTACATGGCCATTATGTTTGATTCTTTAGCGTATTCACAAATTCTTACATCAACTATCAACTGTGGTAGTGCACGTGTTTAGGGAGGCAAATGCAGCAACTGATTCGCTAGCTTCTTTGGGTATGGCTTTGCAACAATTTTTTATGTAATTAGCAAATTTGCCTAGACTATGTAAAGTACCAGTGAGACTAGATGCTCAAGGATTTTTCAACTTTAGATCAATTTTTGTAAGGGAGTAAGTACTCCTTATTTATGGGTTTTTTTTCATGTATTGGAGGTTTTGGTTTGGTCCCCTTCCATTTGTCTATTTATGTTGATGATTAATAAATTAGAGTTGGAATCCCTCCCCCGTGTACGGGATTTGCCAAAAAAAAAAGAAATTGTACATTCTAATATATGTGAACTTAATGGTCTTCTAACTAGAGCTGGCAGAATATATGTTATCATTTTAATAGATGATCATTCACGTTATGTGTATATATATCTGATGAAAATAAAAAAACGAAGCTTTTGATAAATTAAAAGAATATAAAGCTATTGTTGAAAATCAAAAAGGATAAAGGTTCTTTGCACTGATAGAGGAGGTGAATATTTTCCTAATTCTTTTTCTTTGTATTGTGAAGAAAATAGAATAATTAATCAACGGACTACTCTTTATTCTCCTCAACAAAATGGCTTGGCTTTAATAAAGAATAGAACCTTAACTAACATGGTGAATTCTATACTTCTGAATTCTAAGTTGTCATTGAATCTTTGGGGTGAAACTTTATACAACTGCTTGCCACATTCAAAATAGAGTTTCATTAAGAAAATTTAAGGTTTCACCTCATGAATTGCGCAACAATAGCAAAAAACCCAATCTGAATTATTTGAAAGTATGATGATGTACTGCATTTTTTTCAAATTCTTGATCGTTACAGAAGTAAATTAGGACCTGGAGTAATTAAAAGTGTTTTTGTTGGGTTTGCTAAAAACTCAAAAGCATATAGATTACTAGGCCTAGAGCCTAATGTCGTTGTGGAATCTATACATGTTGAGTTTTTTGATAACCAATTCATCTCTAATTCAATTATTGATGATCAAAGAAACGAAATTTGAACAAAATTAAATCCTTCAATGACTTCTTTTAGAAATGGTGTCATTGCTTTGTTGTTGCAATTTTTGGCCATTATAAGCACCTATGAAGTTAACATCCTCAACCAAGGTGGGAAACTCTCGATTGTAACATCCAATAGTTGTATGCCATATATATGGCAAGAGGAACAAGTTTCCTGAGGTTGAGTATTAGGAGTTAACATTAACTGCATCTGTTGTACTAGATGGCTTAATTCAGCAACATGTGAACCCAAATCCTCTGACGTTCCCACTTTATAGACACTCAATCTCTTGCCCCTAATCGGCTTTTGTTAAGAGTTAATTAAAAGCAGCTAACTCTTCAAGCGTCTTGTCCCCAATATACCCTCCAACTGCAATGTCCACCATGTTTTGAATTGTTAGATTTAACCTATCATAGAAAAACTATACTTGAAGAGCTAAAGAATATTGTTGGGACATTGGGCAAGTAGCCTCTTAAAGCATTCCCAAACTTCATGAATCGACCCTTCTTCCAGTTTGTCCCTCAAGTCAATGGTCTTTTACGATGAGTAGTACTTTGTCATAAAGATGTTATATACATCTTCCTATGTTCTCAAGGATCGCTCAAGTAAATTGAGAAGTGAGACTTTGCACGATCCTTAAGACAGTAAAAGAAGCATCTCATCCTCAAGTCATCCTCTGTCACCCCCATTTAGTGGAAAAGTCTGAACCATAGAATAAAACTCCCGTATAAAGTGTAATGGATCTTCATTAGCTAGACCATGGAATGCGGGTAACATACTAAAATGCTACTTCTTTACTTAACTAGATGTAGTGTGGGGAAGCTACAATAACAGGACATTGGATGTCCCAAGGATGAATTCCTGCTGGTTGGGTTGAGCTGGCTACTACCTACTGTTGATCATTAACATTATTTCTGTTCCCCTCAACCATCTCTTTTTCATCCGAACTACTTGATATAGTTAACTCATTGGCAATGTTAATATCGGGAGATGGTTGCGATAATGCTTGTTTTTTCAACTTCAATTGCTTTTTCAATGCCTTAGCAGTCTTCTCTATTTTTGGATCAAATATTAAATTGTGTTTCGAAAATCGGGTTATACACCAAGTACCTAAACAAGATAATTAAACACAAAGTGAAGAACAAAAAATAAGGTAGATTTGAAATAAATGAAAAACAAAAATAACTAAACTAAAAGAATTAAGCGTTGTCCACGGTAACGATACTAAAAACTTGATCAATGATTTCCTACAAATGCATAGAGTCGATCGTAGTAATAATTTATCTGGAGTAATCCAGGGGTCAAATCCACAAGGACGAATTAATTCTTTTTACTTCAATTATTTAACGAATTTAAGGAAATAACAAGATTTGAATTTGAATGTGTGATACCCCTAATGGTAGGAAATTGAATAAACCGTGTAATCAAGGCTTGGGATTTCGTTCTATTTTCACGCTAAAAGTAAGTTCTATGTACTCTGTTATAGCTTCAAAAGTTGAATAAACTAGTATAACAAGTCATAGCACATCAAGTCAGACATACCACGAGTACCAGAAAGTAAACCCTAGAAAAGCTGATAACTACAACCACCACGACAATTATATACATCTTACTAGTCAACCTATAACAAGTACAAACTCAACTATTCTATAGCCAAACGTCTAAACACCTTCCCGAGTGATCCCTGCGTCGGTCCCCTACTAAGAAAAACAAATGGAATTGTGAGGACTCGAAAATCTATTATTTTTAAATCCCTAATTTTGGCTTAATTAATTATTTATTTAGATTTTTGCCACGAATGATATTTTCTAGCCTTATTAGACCTAAGTACATGGTATTATAGCTTCGTTATATTTTTAAAGTGTCTCGTTTCAAAAATTATTTTCTTAGAAGCTTGTTTAGTGAAAAGTGAAAACGCGTTTGGAAAATTTAACCAATTGGGAGTACATTAAGCCCGGAAAATTGGAGACATGTACAATGGTCTTAAAATAGGTAAATTTAGGTTTAAGTACTCAAGTGATAGTTAGTGGTACGATCGTTATAAGAATTTCTCAAGGTTTCACTTTATCGCGCTAAATTGGAAATACGCGTTTTCACGCGAGCTATTAATTAAGGGACTTTAGACCATTATTTTGGGACAATTAAGAGTGAATAATATTTATATGAATATAAGTGCATTAGAGGTTTAGTGCACTAGTGAAATAAACTCGAAAGGAATCGAGCCCAAAATGCGAGCGTACACGCGCAAGAGAGAGTTGACTTTCGGCGAATTGTGGCCACACATTTAAGCTTACTTTAGAAGCTTTATTTCAGCATATCATATGCCTCTTTCTTTCTCATTTGGCCGAAACATCAGCTGCAACAAAACAACTCCAAGTTTTGCAAATTCCATCTCCAAATCTTACACAATCTTCATCCAATTCACACCCAACTTAAACCACACGTGGCTTAACACTTAAGGATCATTTGAGCTGCAAAGGGGAGCTGAAAATCACGGTTTTGCTGGAGTAAAGGGGGGGCCGAAATTCTGCTTGAACATCAAACCAAAGTAGGTAATGATCCAACACTCTAAACTTGGTTTATAGAGGTTGTTTAACACCTTTAAGCTTGGATATTCATATGGGTGGTTGTTATTGTTGGAAATTTGGAGGGTGGGCTCTATGAACTCCCACCCTTTGTCTTGATGGCTGATGTGATGATTGATGATGAATTTAATGTTGGTTTAGTGCTCAAAATGGTAGATTAATGGTGTATTAGTAGTATGAACTTCAAGAAATGCATGAGAGGAAAAGTTCCAATTCTGCCCCTGCTTTGAACGTATCTATTTCTGCGGAATTTTGGGGTTGTAATGACTTATATATGATGTTTATATGTTGTATAGATGGTGTATAAAATTTCATTGAAAAATATTGAGGTTTGGTGGGTCAAATGAATTGATTTCACAAAGCTAGTAAATCTGGAACTGTTCCCGTAATGCTCTGACCAGCTTTCGTGTTTCGACCATAATTTTGTGCTTCGATGTCGAGATCGAGTGCCGTCAGCGGCATTTGAAACTAGATATTCCAACCTTTCCGACGGTATAAAATGCACGTTCTGGTTCCATGTATGTGAGCTGAACAAACCATTTAAAGTCGGCTGTTCTGTTTCTCTGTTTTACTGGAACGAAATGCTGAGGCTGCAACTTGTGACTCGAATTCGAGCTAGTTGTGTGCCGAATTTCAAAATGATTTCTTCTGTGAAATTATAGCTCTATGAATGTGTTTTCCAACGCCATAAACCGTGCCCAATTCTGAGTTAATTTGGGTGATTTGTGATCAAAATACGGAACCTGCCCTGCTCTTGAAAACCCTGACTTTTGGACAGATTTGATGCAAGGCTTGGTATAGACTTGCTAACTGAATATTTTGGTGCTAAACACTTACCAAATGTACCATGAATATTCCTTAGGTTTTGCCTACACTAATGAGCCATGTTTGAGGAATTTTTCCTTGACCAAATGTTTGAAATGGAAAACAAAAAGTTCAAGGCAGTTTTGTCTTAGTATTTTCGAAACTTAGGGTGTTTGATTGACTACCTTCCCGAAGGTATTTTTCCATGAAATTTGATAGAGGGATACTCCTTATATAGGAGTATTATACTGCTAAATTTTGTACCAATCCAAGTCCATTTCGATACCTAACTAAAGTCCCAGAGTTGGAAGCTCAAATCTGGAAATTTGTTCACCAGTTTTGAATTTTTTCCAAACTTCGAGCTACCTTATCTCGGTGCTCGAAACTCCGATCCTTGATCCGCTTTTTCTGTTATAAACCTTACTTGTAACTCTAATTGATTTACAAATTTCAGAGGCTAGCTCATAACGTGTGAATTTTGCCGAATTTCCAAAGTTAGCGAAAAACCAACCCCGGCTCAATTCTGAGTGTTCTGGAACAGCAACTTTAAGCCCAATTTTGAATATCTTCCACTTAGATTCATGGAAAAGTGTCTTCTAAGAACTTTTAGTACTTTCAAAGAGGTTTCCAACGGTACCAAGTTTTCTAATTTTTGACATGTAGAATGTGAGATACGATTTTTTAAAATATCATATCAAAACTGAAAATTTTCCGAATTCCAAAGGAAGGGAGTTTTCAAGCACTCCTTATTCCTTCGATATTACTTGAACATGTTATACCTGATTTTCCAAAATGAAAACTCGATCGCTCTTGTACTTTAAGAAACTCTAATTGAATCTCGATTTACGAGTAATTGAGATTCGATTTCCTGAAATTTCCTTAGATTGTACTAGTGTACAATCTTCCTTGACAATTGGGATATATAAGTGATGCTTCACTATTATTTCCTCAGGCGCACACGAGGACCCACAAAAGAATCCCACAGTGGACGCTTAAACTTCGAGTGCCCTTTTCTTCTCGTTTTACTTGGTAAGTGTCAAGTGTGTGTTACTTGAACTCCTGTGAATTCGATACGTGATTACTTGTTATTAATACTTGAGATTTTGGGAAATGGAGTCGAGTGTGTACTTTATCGCACTCGTTCTCATTCGAAATGATTTAACTCATGCTCAAATTGCTTGAATATATCGATTGCTTGAATACATCGATTGCTTGTACATATCAATGCTTGATACATGATATGGTATGCTATGGCTGCATACGTCGTTGGAGTGAATCTCCTCGACACACAATTGCACATGGGGACGCCCACATCTCATTGGCCGACCTTGGACTCGAGCCGGTATGGGCTTGGTCGGGAACCTTGGCGAGCCATGAGATATATAAGTTTGACCTAATAAGAGGTCTTGCTTGGTATACTCGAGTAGTATCGCTACAAACAAATGACAGGCGGGCCCGATACAAGGGTATGTAAGGTGAAAGAGGACAGGTTAAGTGGAGTTCTACAGACAAAACCTACCCGATTGACGGAGTGTCAATTCGTGGAGGTTATTGATCGTGCAAGTGGAATATAGCTCCTGAGAGCTCCTATATCCTTGAATTGTTTCCGTTTACTTTCCGGTAAATTGTTAATTATTGAAACATATTATTGCTTAGCTTGTAATTGGGATTGTTACTTGAACTACGTGCTTGCATGTGTGTCCTTGGCCTCACGAGCGTTTTGCTCACCCTGTAGATTTGTTTTCCTTAACAGGAATGAAAATGGAGTTAACGCGGAGAAATCTCCTTTTGGATATATTTTGTTTTAGGGTTTCAAGTGTATTTTGGCTTGACCCCTTTATGATTGTACTTTTGAAAGTTTAATGTATCATTCGGATATATGTGATGTATATTTTGGAATTTAAGTTGTATTATGAACGCCCGACGTGCGGGCTGGATAATGGATGGATATTGTTAAGCATGAACGCTTCCGCACTATATGTATTTGTACTAATTTGATTGTGGTATCTAGTATCGCTTTAAGCTTGAACGTTTATTGCTTGAGTCCTGGCGAGAGCTAGGCAGGCGTTCCGCGGATACCCTTTGGCGCTCCTTAGGGAGAAGTGGGGGCGTCACAGTTAGTGCAGACATTTAGGCTTTGTTAGCGGCATTCAAAACTAGACATTCAGAGCTTTACATATAAAAATCCCCTGCTAGTTTTTTTTGAGTGATCCGTAGCAAATCAGCAAAGTCGGCTGTTCTGCTTTGCCTATGTGTTCAAATGAAACTGGAAAGCTGCATCTTGTGGCTCAATTTTGTCCCACTTGTGAAAAGATTTTCAAAATGAAGTCTTCTGATAAATTGTAGAATTTTGAACCTAGTTTCCAATGGCATAAACCAGCCTCAATTTGGAGTTGTATAGAGCTAGATATGGTTTGATTTCGAAAACGCGACAAAGCTGGAAATTAGAAGATTTTCCCTTCCTTGCTGACCGAATGGTCAAATCTGTTTTGGGATGTTATATTTCAAAAATTTTAGCGTCATTTAACCATCAATTGCTTATTAAATTTTTCTGGAACCTTGGTTTCAAAAATGGAGCGAATTGGAGCTGACTTAGTTGGACAAAACTTTTGGAAAAGAAAAAGAAATAGAATGGCAGATTCACTTTGAAAGATTTCACCAACTTTGGTCGTTTCGTTAACTGCCTTTCCGTGCAAGTTTTTGCCTAAATTTTGATAGAGTGGTAGTCAATATATGGAGGTTTAAGTGTACCAAATTTGGTGTAATTTCAATACCATTTTGAGATCCAAATGATGCTCCAAAGATTGCTCTTCAAATATGGAAATTCACTGTTCAAGTCGTGAAAATCAAACGACTTTAAACTGTTATATCTTGTTGCTCAAAACTCCAAATTTAGTTCTGCTTATTGTGTTTGAAACTTTAATTGGGACTCTTATTGTGTTACAAATTTCAAAGGTTGATTCACTTTCTGCGAATTTTGCCGAATTTCCAAACATTGCCGAAAACCAAGACTGGTTATGTCTTGCCTTCTTGAATTAGCAATTTTGAACTAAAAAATGAATGCTTTCTGTTTGGAATCTTGAAAAAGTTCTCTGGGAACTTTTAGCACTTTGGATCTAGTTTCCAACGGTATAAAGTTTTCCATTTTTTAGACATACGAAACACAAGATCTGATTTTACCAAGTTTATCGCGCAAAGCTGAAAATTCATGATTTCTTGGGAAATGAGTTTTTGAGAACTTTTCATTGTCTTTCAATATCGATCATCCGTTTTAAACTCATTTTCATGAAGGATGCAAGTTTCTCTTGTGACTTTAAATCCTCACTTTTGAATTTCAATTTTCGAAATATTAAAGCTCTTTTAAGACATTGTCTTAGTATTACGCAGGTGTACATTCTTCCTTGTTTGGCAAGGGGTTTGTAAGTATTTGTGAGTAATAGTTAATTGTTATTTCTTCAGGCGCTCAAGAGGATTTTGAAGAGAATCTCGGAGCCGACCACTAAAGATCTTATTTGCACTTATTCACTTATTTTGAATTGATGAGTGTCAAGTGCATGAATAGTTGCCAATTATGTGAATTGCTTCTTATTGATTAAGTGATTTGCAATCGTCGAGTCGAGTGTGTACTTTATCGCATTCGTTTTCTTTTAATTGATTATATAATTGAATTGCTCATAGTTGAATTTATAGTTATGGTTGAATATGCCGATTGGAGTGAATCTCATCGGCTTATAATTGTATTTGTCGATTGGAGTGAACCTCATCGATTTAGAATGGAAATTGGGGGATACCCAAATCTCAATTGGCCGACCTTGCGACTCGAGCCAGCATGGGCTTGGTCGAGAAGCTCGGTGGACCATGAGATAATCAAAAAATTGATCTATTAAGAGATCTCGCTTGACATACTCGTGGAGTAGTGCCTTTTATAAAAGAAGTGCGAGCTCGGGACAGGAGGTGTAACGGTGAACGAGAATTGTAGAGTAAGTGGAGTTCTACGGACTTAATACCTACCCGATTTTGACAGAATGTCATCCCGTGGAGGTATTTGATCGAGTCTTGGCGAAGCGAGTGGAATCTAGCTCCTGAGAGCTCATGTATCCTTATTAAGTGTGTTAATGTTATTTATGTGTTACATGAACTTCCTTGTTTTATTTCTTGTACAAATATCATTGTTACTTAACTATGTGCTTGCATATTTTCTTGGCCTCACTGAGCGTTAGCTCATCCCATTAGTTTGTTCTTCCTTAACAGGAGTTCGGAATGGAAAGAATTTTGGGCAGAGCTGACTTGTTTAGTTTTCAGTAAAATTTTGGGATGTAATTGACTCATCGACTCATAGTTGTTGTATTTTGGGAGGATTGATTTGATTTTGAGAACTTGTGATGTAAGATTTGAAAGTTTATTTAAGGGAGAGACTTCTCCTTATTTTGACTTTTATTATTGGTTGTATACCTTTAAGTTTAAATTTGATTTGTATCGAGTCCTGACGAGAGTTGAGCGGGCGTTCTGCGGATACCCTTGGGTTTGTCCTTGGGAGAAGTGGACGTGTCACAAACACTGCCGGTTATAGGGCTGGCTATGATGTTGGTCAAATTGATTGTTGAAAATTTATGGTTTACTATACACTAGGGCTATCGTGTTTTGACCACCTCAAACCTTGTCTATAAATACGGGATGATTTGAACATTGAAGGACATAATAGCCAAAAGAAAGAACTTTGGAGGCTAGAAACAACTCCAAAACATGTAGTCTTTGAATTAGAAATCTTTAGTTCTTTACATTATTATAGGTTAGGTAGTTCTTATACAATCTCTGTATGCATCTAAACTTGGATAAAGATTGAAGATTGAAGAAGAAGAGATCGAACGCTCACAAGTGACAAGAGTTTCTTCTCTCAACTCTTTTGATTTCTTGTATTTGTACTTCACTGATTAGTTGCAATACAAGATTGTTGTGTGCTTTCTATTTCTTTATATTTTGTTAAAGTTTATGCCTTGGATTGGATGAACTTTTTATGATTGTTATGTGATATTTGCTTGGTTATTTGATACTTTGAGCAAGTTATTTAGAACATTTGCTATAACAATCATGATTAACTAGCTATTAGTTGTGATTATATCAAGGTATTGATTCATCCATGAAGATGGGGATTCAATATTAGTTCAAAAAAGTACTAAACCTAGATTGTGCACTCATTAATATAGGGTTGCATCTTTGTGGCATTAGTAGTTTTTTTCATATAATTCATAGAGTTGAATAAATTTATAGCTAAATTCATATCACGTTAGTAGGTGTAGAGTAGTTATAGATATGGTTGGTACACTGACAGAAAGGGTATCACGCATATAAGGAAATTACGTCATAATTTAGTCAAGATAAACATACTCAATTAACCGGTAAAATCACTTGTAAGAATAATTAGGAATTTTGCATCCCTAGGAGCCTTTGGATTGTTGTTTTTACTTCCTTTTATTATATATTCATAGTATAGATCTACTTGCTTTTAATTGAGGTTGTCTAAGTAATAGAGGAGTTCGAAAACCACTAGTATTTGACAATCTTTCCTGTGGGATCGACACCTAATATAGCCTATATTCAATAATGATCTATATACTTGCAATATTTATGTTTTTAAAATTTGGAAAGAAGGAAAAAACCCATCACCTTCGGCACATTATCTTTTGTTGGACTGCTCACTCTTCTGGATACTTTACAATCAAATATGTAGTTGAAGTGTTAAGTGAGCACACTGAGGATACTATTGGTATGGCTTAAAAATTATGCACCAAGATTTGCTTTTATAGTTTGGCTAACTTGTCAAAATAGATTGGCTACCAAGGATAAACTCTCCAAAATAGAGTTTTGTTATTTATTAGTTATGTGGATGATGCAACACATAATGTAAGAGGCACATACTCTTGATAAGATGAATCTTCTTTCTAGTTTGCCATCGCATCCATCTCCTACCCCACCTTCTATGTAGCAGCCGATCCTATCTCTCACTCCTTCTTCTCTGCTTTTCTTTCTCCTTCCTCTTCCCCATCATCCTACTCATAACCCTATTGTACCCTTCCCATTGCTTCAAATTCAGATTAGCCCCACAAAAACCTAGATGCACCTTCAATACCTACTCAACAAACAATTTTCTCTTCATTTGAAAATTGCCTTCTTAATTCCCAATCCAACCAGGATAAACCTTATCCTGATGATTCCGAGAACGAAGGAGATATCTTTAATCCTCTCTCAAGCATTTTCTCAAGAGTTGATAAATCCTATAGTTGTAACTTTTGGAACCTCTCTCTCATTATCAAACCTTTAGGTACGACCTTAGATTTTAAATATGTCAACTAGTAGCTCCGTGTTATTTTGAAACCAATTGGATGTCTCTCATTTAGGACATTGGTTGAGATTATTACATAGTGAAGTTCAAGGAGCTCTTGGGTTATCAAAAAGTTCTGTCAAAAGGCCTATGATTCATCAATAAATACTTCATTGCTATTAGAAGATAGACTCCCAACTTCAATACCTTAGACACCATTAGTAATACTACTGTTATTTGCGTAAGACTCTTGTCTCCCAATGGAATATTATGTTGCATAGATCCTCTCTAAGGTGAGATATATTTTGGAAAATTTACTAAAAATTGATGCTAGAATAGCTAAGTTAGAAAGGGGGAGGTGAAAAAAATCTAGAAAGAGGGTGCTTTGCATGTCTGTGTAAAGCTCGATTTAGATAAACCTTTGATTCCATTTATCCAGTTGGGAAGATTTAAACAATCTTTGCAGTATTAAGGTTTGTGCTTCGGTTTCTTTGTGGATTTATAGGTCACGATGTGAAAAAATGTAAGCAAAATCTACAGGTAAAAAAACCTGAGAAGTCTATTGATCTTTGAAAAATTCTACTTATGAGCCATGGATATTGGCTAGTTTGAAAAGAAAAATGGAGTGGTACCACCGAGAGATCGGAAAATCTTAACCAATACAAATTTCAAATGAGCCAAATCTTCTTGGGCTCCATCACAAAAACCCAAAACTTAACCAAAGTTCAAAAAATTACAACTAACTCTCTAGGCCTAATACTTCTTCTTTAGATCGCCTTTCAACCTTGACTCTAGAATATATATTGACTTTTGAGTAAACAAAACTATAGTCTAATCCCAATTTCCCTTTTCATGTCGCCTCATGTACTTCATTACCACCTAACTCTTCTAAACTTTTTTGCAATATGGAAATGGTGTCTACAAATTCAACTTCGCCCTTTCTATAATTTCAAAGACTCATGAGTCTTCAATATCAAAGAGTGATGTTATTGCAAACCTTAGCAATTCAAATCAGAACCTTCTCATCAAATTAGATACTCTCTCTAACCTTTAACCTGTGAGGACCCAAAAATTTATTTTCATATCTTTTATTTTAACCATTTGTCTTGGTTGATTTAATGGTTGAGTAATGATTTTTGTATCATGTTGCTTCAACTTGTAGTATGTCGAGTTTCATGGTGCATTATGCTAATGTGACCAACTAGTGAGGTGAGTGCAATAAATTTGGTGGACAAGAAGGAGTTTTGTGCAAAAGGGATTATGTGCCAAGAGGTGTTAAGAATTAATTGAAGAAGAAATAGATATTTGGGTGCATTAGAAACAATTAGATAGACTTGAGTTAGATGCTTGCCATTTGTCACTCATCTAACCAACCTTGATTTTGACCAAAATCAATACTTATCCAACCAAGCTTTTCTTTCACCATTATTTCTTCTTCTTTCTTCTTGTCTTGGCTGAAAATAGGGAGAGAAAACTGAGAGAAAAACATAAATTTTTAACTTTGATTTCTTGTCTAATTAATGAAAAAACCAGAGAAAAATCCTAATCCACTCCATAAATATTTGAGGCAAGTTCGGAAGGAAACTCTTGGAGGAGTTTTTGGGGGAAGGAAGCTTTACAACTTTCGTGATTTGCTTTTCATACTAGGTTTTAGAGGTAAAAAGGTAAACCGTATTAGAAACCTATCTTTCTTATCTTATCTTTGAGTTTAGTTGATGTATGATATTATAGAAACTAAAGGAAAGACTTTTTTTTGGAGGATTTCATGTTTTCTCAAGTTATATTGTAAATTTCCAACTTTGGTGCATAAAATATATAGTCTAGTTTAGAGTTTATTTATGTGCAATTTTGATGGATTCCTTTACCAAGAATATATGCTATACACCTCATGACATGTTAGCTTTGATCAATAGTGTATTTACCATGAAAATAGGGTTGAAAGTTGGAGGTTTAAATAGAGAAACTTGGGAACAAGTTGCTGCCAATTCTTCTTTGGTTGGCTGAGAGAGAGAGGGGGAAAGTTTGAGTTGTAAGTTTAGGGTGATTGTGATATACTTTTGCTCAAGATACTTAATACTTTGATCTTCACATGTATGTTGGTTTTGAGCCAAAACAAAGAGGATTAAGTGGAGAAAAATGATTTTTCTCCAAACCATTTTATTACTCGAAATTTTCAGTTTTGAACCTCAAGAGTCTTGTCCTTTTTTCTTCAAAATTTTTGACTATAATCGATGTATTTGTGCTCCATATTATTCTTGAAACATTGTTTTAGCATGCACATGATTTTTTCCCTTGATTTGAGCAAGAAAAATTTGCAATTTTAGAAGCTATATTAGGGTAAAATCTGTAAATTGATGTGTCTTCTAAGTGAAACTTCAAAACTCAAATTTTTTCATTTATATTTGGTTCGCGTTGATGGACTCTTGATGTACTAAATGATCACAAGATTTGAGAGTGTTCAAGAGAAAGAACCAGGATTTAAAGTGAAAAGATCATGATATAGTGGTGTGTTCCAACTGCATGTTAGGACCATGTGATTTACTTGATTAATGCTTCATGTGACTTGTTGACCGAAATTGCTAGATATCTTGAATTGTTAGTGCACAAGCGAGTGTATACTTTATCGCGCTCGATCTCTGTGAACTTGAATTCCATGATCTTGAATGTGAACTTGAATGTGCATGAATATAGGTCTCATACATACTTGATTGCATCAGTTGAATTGGACCCTTCACTAGAATTTTTATCCGAGACCCATCTTAGTGAGGTCAGCTAGGCTGGACAGCCTTGGGTAAAGAAAGGATTTCTATTCTGTTTACAAGTGATCTGAACAAGTGAAATGCAATATTTGAACGTTGGATACTCGTGTGCTTTACCCCAACGATTCCACTGAGTGACTGACTTGACAGTCCATTGTGTACTTTTACCACATCAGCTATACTATTACTGGGGCTCCAAAATCCAAACCTCTTTGGCTAGTTGATCGAATCGAGCTAGCGAGCACTTGCTCGAGTAGATTGACGAGCCATGGGTACTGTTTATTGAACTTGTACTGGATTTGGTATACTCGAGTATTACCCCTCTTGTTATATATTTGGCGTTCGGGCCTGATAGGAGGATGATCAGTGGATGGAGAATAGAGTTAAGCGGTGATCTACAGGATATTATTACTGTATTCTAAGGTTGATGGAGTATCAACAAATCCTGGACAAACTACTACTGAATTGGCTCGCAAAAACATACTGTTTCTACTGAACTAACTCACAAGAGCAGACTGTATCCTTTTACATGAATATGTTATTGACTGTACATTGTTAAATGATTTATTTGGATATTGCTTGCTTCATGAAATATGTGATCATACCATCATGTAAATTTTACAATACCTGATAGATTGTTTGAATGTTTTTCTGGGACCTCATTGGGCTTTTAGCTCATCCCATTATTTGCTTTCCTTAACAGGTTGTGGGGATGAGAGAGATGATGACATCACTAATTTGTAATAGGAAATTTGGATCTTGTATTTGGCTGACATACTATATTATGGAACTAGTCTTTTAAACTCTTTTCTTTTGGCTTGTCCTTGAATTTGAATATTTGGATGATTTGTGGCATATAAATGTTATATTGAAGGACTTTAGTGTTATTGATTAGGGTTTGTAGTGAGTTCTGGCGAGAATCAGACAGGCAGTTAGCTACCCTCTGGGGTATGCCCTAGGGAGAGATGGGGTTGTCACATAATCTCTCCTCTATCCCTTATTGGCACTTATCATTTTTCAAAAAATTAGTCACCCTAGAAACTTCTTACATAGGAGGGCTCTAAGTGCAGAGTCCATATTCAATAATTGCACTCACCATCACCACCATTATGATTGTAAACAGGTGAGAAGAACCCTACCTTGCTACCAATAATATCAAAAACCAATTTCTCAACAACGAACAACCTCCAATCTTCATTCTCAAAGATCTCCCAGCTTGGAAACATGTGGACACCCACCACATCCTCAACCCGCTCTTGGCCTTGCAACCATACGTGACATGGAAGGACATCAAAAGGCAATAAGAAAGTGACATCTTGGGAAAAATGCATCTGTTGGGAAGCAGTATTGGTGTAGCCATCACAATGGACTTCGACCTTACTCGATCTACTTGGAAATCAAGCAGACCACTAGATGCCCTTATTGCACAATCCCGTAGGATAATTGCTCCAGTGATAGCTCCAAACCATTGATACCATCTGAGCCTAATTCCCCAAAATCATGTCCTAAGACATATGGCCTCAAACCAAAGATAAGAATGATTGCTCCAACCAAGCATAGAGTTAATTCTAGAGCAATTATCTATCTCTAGTGCTCTTAGAAAACAAGACTCAATAGTGGTTCTTATCCTCATAAGAGAAATCATAGGAGCTCGTATGTTCCTAACTTGTAGAGTGGACTCACTCTTAAGAGTGTTAGACTTCTTAACATACCTTTAACTTAAGGTCAATCAGAGATTGAAAGTAGAGATATTCAAAAATTGGAATGCTTTACCCCCCAAATAGAGAGACTAGAGGCTCAACTAGCCTTCAGCAAGAACTCCTAACCCTGACCTAATAAAGCTCATGCTACAAAATGTTTGGGGGGCCAAAAACTCTAGATTCTGAAACCATATTCTAACTTATATCAACATGCACAAATTAGGAATTCTCATTCTGATTGAGACAAAATTTAGTGAAAGTCGCGTTACTTAGATTTATTAGAGTTCACACTTTGCTAAGTTCAAAATTGTTAATATTGTTTCCTTTAGAGGAGGTATTTGGATATTGTGGAACAAGGCTAAAGTAATATTGAACCGATCTCAGAAACTTTCTAGGTTATTCATGTATTTGTCAAGATACTACCAAACTTCTCTCCTTTCTTATTTAGCACCATCTATGCTAGTTCTCATCTAGAGGAGAGAAAGAAATTATGGGATACGCTTATAAATTTGATTGATATAAATTTGCTCCTATGACTTTACATAGGATATTTTGATAAAATGCTAAACTTGTCTAATAAATTTGAAAAATTAAATTTGTTCTAATAGGGCTGCTCTATTTCAAAACTGTATCAACTGTTGTAGTTAAGGGACCTAGATTTGCATAGGTTAAAAAGTGTAGAAGGGTAGGGCTTATCTATGAAAAGTTGGATCATACTTTTGAAAACCTTGAGTGGCATAATATATTTCCTGATCTTGCTTTTACCTACTTACCTAAAACCTACTCTAACCACTATCTCATCTAAATCTTGCCTTTCTTTCTCCCAAAAAAACTCCAGACCAATCTAGCTAGAAAAGATTTGGATTGAGCACCAATCTTTTTCTATTGTTATTCAACAAACTTGTTATAGGCCTCCTACTCCCATCTTTAATCTATTACTTCCCTTTTAGAGACCATTCAATTTTGGAGTAAACTGAACTTCAAAAAGATTTTGTCGAGAAAAGAACAATCTTGAAAAGACTCTTAGGGATCCAGAGATCTCTGCAGGTCAGGTTATCTAGTTCTTCTCCTATTTTAGAAGAAAAACTTTAGGCTAATCAAGAGCTTATTTTTAGGAATGAACATGAATTATGAAGTTTAAAGATACATATGGACTATCTGATTTGGGATGTTCTCAACTTAAAATTCCTTAAGACCACTACACTTTGCAGAAGAAGTAATAAAATCCTTGGTTTGAGGAATGAAGTTTGAAATTAGGTCATGGGTAATTAGGGCATTGATCAATGTATCTCTTCCTTCTTGAACAAGGTGCTTACCTCTAAAGTTACTTTTGTATGTTCTAGAGATTTTTCACTGTCTTGTCAAGGTAATCTTCAATATACTCTAGATATTCTAACTATAAAACCAACCCTTTAGGAAGTTAAGAAAACAACTTTTAACTTCAAACTTTACAAATTCCTAGGACGTGATGGCTACCACCCTATCATTTTTCAAATATTTTGGGACTATACCACTGATTTTGTTTTGAATTGTGTTTCAAGCTCCTTTAGGTTAAAACCCTTCCCTCCTAGAGTCAACAATACCTTTGTCTGTTTGATCCAAAGGTGGATAACCTGTGACCATAAAAGTTTTAGACCTATTGTCTTGTCAAAATCCATTTATAAAATTCTCTTCAAAGTCTTAGTCAATAGGTTTAGACATTTGATGGCTGATCCTATCTCCCCTTTTCAATCAAGCTTCATTCCTAGACTGGTACAGATAATGTCATTCTAGTTTCGAAAGTTATGCATATAGTTAGAAAAAAGTCGGACAATAATGGCCTTTGTGCTATTAAACTAGACATTGAAAAGGCCTACAACAAATTGGAGTGGAATTTTATTAGCCTTTCATAAAGCTTATATTTTAATGTATATTCTCCTCCAGAATAGCCATCCTTATTAGTGGATCCTCCTCGGATTGGATTTACCCTTCAAGCAGAATAAGACAAGAAGATCCCATTTCTCCTTATATTTCCCTTTATGCATCGAATTCTTATCTCAAATAATTATTGAATTTGTCCATAATAAAGACTGGAAACCTCTCTTTTGGTCATAAGTGCCTCTTCTGTCTGATTGTCCTTTTGCTAATGATATCATTTTACTTTGTAGAATTGACAGCTTCTCTATAACCTCTGTTAAAGAGATTCTAGACTCATTTGGCTGTAGATCCAGTCTTAAAATTAGTCAAGAAAAATTAAAATTTTTTATTCTCCAAACACTTCCCACCCCACAAGATCCTCTATTTCCTCCTTTCTAAATATCTTTGAAACTAAAAGTTTGGACTTTTACTTAGGTTTTCCCTTCTCTACAAGCCCCTATATGAAATTCAAACTCATTTTGGAGAAAGTTTAGAATAAGCTTATAGGATGGAAAGCAAATATATTGTCCCTGCCTAGATACAAAGTAATTATCCAACACACTACCACCTCTATTCCTGTCTATTACTCTCTGTGCTACTTTATCTAAGAAATTATGTAAAGCAATAGACAATGAATAGAGAAATTTCCATGGTAGATCCTTAAATAAAAAAAGAAAATTACAGCTTGTTAACTAGAATTTCGTCACCAACTCCAGAGATTAAGGTGGGTTAAGGCTTAGACAAATGATTTAACCAAATATCCCTTATTAACCTTTGCTGGCAACTTACTGTTGACTAGCACAAGCCTTGGATTCAAGTCCTATCCAAAAAATACATATGGTTAAGGATAAAACAATTCTCTCTCGCAAGCTTGAATTAAAAGCCAGCAAAAGGTCTGCAAATCAATTTGGTTTAAGAAAAGGTTTGGACCTTATTAATAAAGAGACTATGTAACAAATCAGGGATGGAGAATCGACTAGAATATGGCATGACAAGTGGTTCTCCAACATATCCTTAAGATCCCTTAATGAAGGGTCATTATAACCTCTGACTCATTAGTCAAGAATTTATTTGGGTCACAAAGAACTTGGCAATTTGATAAAATTTTCTTTAATTTCCCTAATTGCATTAGCTAAGCTATTTTGGTTATCCCTAGGCAAAATATTGTGCCAATGCATGATATACCCAAATGAGCACATTCTAGTAATGGTACTTTTGATTCTAAATCTACCTATAAGCTTGCAAGTGTAGATCAGGAAGTTACTGATCCTCAAAATCTTGGAGGCTTTCTTAGCATTAAATGAATTTGGTCCTTAAATGCATCTTCTACAGTTACTTTCCTTGAGAGGTTACCTACTAAATCTGTGCTCTTTGGAAGAAAGGTTTCTCACGACTTTAGTTGCCAAATTTGCTCTCATGTATTAGAAGATGTTAAGCATGTTTTAGAAGCTACCATATTGTTCAAAATTTGTTAGAATTATTTGAATATACCAATCTCACCTAATCAATCCCTTAAGAATTGGCTAAAAATTGGGTGTTCCTTGGTTGACTCTTCTTCTATTCTTTCTATTCTTTGAAATATTCTTTTCCTTTTTACTTGCTAAAGTCTTTGAAATTTTAGGAATAAAACCTTCTTCAAATTTGAAAAATCACATCCCTTGGCCCATAAAGCAACTCTCAATCTTGCAGATGAGTTCTTTTTTCTTAACTCAGAGCTAAAGACATACCTTCCTACTAAAGCCTAGAAATTCATTTGTTGGGAACCACCACAAGAAAGTTGGTGAAAATTAAATTCTAATGGTTCAATAAATGGCAACCCTGAAAAAGTTGTAGCTGGTGAAGTCATTCAAAATAATTCTGATAGTTGGTAAAGGGTTATGCAAGAAACCTTGGCATAACATATAACATCTATGTTGAATATTGGGTCTTAGAGATGAACTTGTGCTAGCCTTGTTCCTAAATATTAACTTTTACTCCTTTTACCCTTTATAGATGGTTTAAGGAGAGCACTTTGCACCTTCCAAAAAGATGGTGCCAAAAGAAAAGACTAGCTCAACAAGGGTGCCCTAATGCTAAACTTGCTATTGCTACTACAATCCATTCTTCTTTCTTCCTCTTTGCTCTTAGAAATAACTTCTCATCGATATCCCATACGCCGAGTCCAATAGGCATCTGATACCAATACAAGTGGCTATGGTAATCTGTCCTATTCTCCTAACAATATATTGTGAGGAGTTTTACGAAACCATTCATGGTGTATTGATTTTCAGGGTAATATGTTTATATATAGCTTATCCTTTCTTATTGTGATGTGGAATTAAGATGGTTAGTGTAGAATTATAAGCCAGACAGCTTGCTTCATAGCTTGTGTAAGATGGCATTTGTAGCTATAAACTACTTTGTTTGGAGATAAAGGAATGGTAGAGTTTTTCAAGAGAAGGCATTGCTTATGATGTTTTGGTAAATAACGTTAAAATGAAACTTATGTGGATTGTGGCTGGCTAGAGAAGGATCCCCAATACACAACTCAATTGGGAGATTAGTTTAGAATGGAACTTTTCATAGCAAATATTTTGTAAACATTAGATATACTTGTTGTGAATAGCTATTGATGTATAGGACTAGTTAAGTGTTTTTTTTTTTTCTGTGGACAGCTTATAGTGCTTGTAACATTTTTTTCTCTATATCAATGAAAGTATATATTTTAAGTAAAAAACATTATTAGATTTAATTAACATTTTTAATTGAAGTCTAACATGCTACTTTTTTTAAGTTCAAGCATAATACGTTAGAGTGTTATGTCACATCTTGAAATTCCAATCATTTTCTTCATAATAAACAAATAGGGACAATGTTCATCATTTTATTATTTAAAATCTCTTGTTTCACTATAGGTTTTCTTTAATCAAAATTGTCACTCAATTAGAAATAACATATTTTTTTCGTTGCTTAACTAATAAAAGCATACATTTTTTTATCACCCAATTTGCATAAAAATGCACTAGTTTGTCTAAAGATGTATATTTTAGTTAGTTGATAAACTGATTTGGCTAAAAGAACAGTTTTCTTTGCCAACTTTAGGAATTTTGAATAGATTGGGGACTATTAACATCCTTTGCTTTTTATTAAAAATGAGAAAAATAATCTTGTTAATGTCATTTTAAACTTATTTTTACCATTGTTTCTTTGTCTCAATTTTCCCTCATTGTTACTTTCACCATTTAGTCTTGAAAAGAGTTCAATGACCTATTTTGGCAAAGTAGTCAAAACATATATTTAAAGTAACTTTCTCGAATGCATTCAAAAAAATACCTAAAAACACTCAACAAAAATATACAAAAACATGTATAACATCCAAAACACCCCATCAACAACTATGCCTCCCTCAACCCTCTCTCCAATCTCTATTGTTCCATTCTCCCTCTTCCTTCCCCACTATCTGCCATCGAATCCCCCTTCTCCTTTCTCTCCTCTCTCATTCTTAGCCCCTCATCTCTTTCCTCTTCAGCCTTCCTCCTACCCCAATCCCTCTCCCCTAGCCTCAATCTGTTGACCAAATCAGGGTTGGAAAGAGAGGGATGGAGGAAAGAGTGAGAAGAGAAGGGGGAAGAAGGAGAGAAGGGAAAAATATGTTAAAGGGGAGATAGGATGGGGGTGGTAGGAAAGGGGGAGAGGAATAAGGAATTAAAACAGATACATCTATAATTTAAGTTTAATAAAAACACCTTTAAATATCAAACAGACTTGGTTTCATGGTTATGTTATCGCAATTTTGTGGATTGGGAGAAATGACCAAAAAATCAATGTTTTTAAATTTGGACTGGTAAGTGAGTTGGATGACCTTCCAGTTCACGTTTCAAACTGATTCAACTTCGATTCAAAGATTTTCTTTTTATTTATTTTAATATTAAATAACTTGGATGAAATTGAAATTTAAAAAAAAAAGAAGAAGAAGAAATTTAGTATGAACTAGTTCAAAGGTCCTATTTTGATCGACTCAACGGTTCTTGATTAAGTTTGATTGATTTAATTGAATTTTCAGATTTACTATGAATTGGACTAGTGCCACTGCCTATTCACGATTTGATCGGTCGAACCATCCAGCTCCATTCAATTTTCAAAGCACTACAAAATGTCAGAAAGTATGTTTATTTTCCGTTGGAGATAAAGAAATACTTAGTGTAAATAGTTTTAGTTTTCTGATTCTCTTGGATATCTAATGAGTTAAAGTTTTATGGAATATTTAACAACAAGTTTATACTAGTCAAATGCGAAGTCCATGTATTTGTGATTGGTGCAGACCAAATTTTTATCCATATGAGAACCTGCATTCAATGGAAAGGCACTTTAGCTTCATGTTCGCAAAAGAATTTTGTGATAAGGACCAAACATGGCCCATATTTGACTCAAAATCGGCCCAACATTCAAAAATATTTTTGTCAGCTACGTATTGATTATCCAAATATGATGGGCTAACGTAGCGCTCCAATAACTAACTTCTTCCAAAGTGAGGAGCAAGGTATGTACCCAAAACCCAACTCAACAAGCTGTAACATATCTAGGTAATTTCGAACTTTATGATTTGATTCTCAAATCTTCTCTTTTTACCCTTCCTTATTTTAAAGTTTAAATCTTGCCTTGAACCTTAGAAAAATAAATAAATAAATAAAATAAGAACAAAGTGCCAGGCACACTATGTTGCTATTTTTATCTAATACTTTCCACCACAAAATAGAGGATTTGACTCCATAATAGTGGTGATAAGTTATTTCACTACATTGATTAAAGTAAAGTCTCTAATACCTATATCTAAAAAAATTATTCAAAATTCTTTTAGAAAAACAGTATATGCCGATATGTGATCCCTTAGGGATTAATACCTAATAATAGAAGAAAATTTGAGGAAAAGCTTTTTAGGAATTTATGAAGGTTCTGTACAAATTTTGTAGGTCATCCACTGGCTAAAGCATTGAAACCCATACAAAAGTGTCAAATTGAACGGTCCTTATGAGATGGCGAACAAAACTCAACAAAATCTTATGTATCAAACAACTACCTAATATCTTGTGGTACTTGACACCCTTTTTTATTCACCTTTAAACAACATATCACACCATAAAACTAGAATTAATAATAGTCATACACCGTTTAGTTTGCTTTATGGGATAAAATAGTAATTCCTCTCTCTAAAATAGGAATATCAAGTACGAGGATGGTACATCAGCTTGTCAAGGGTGTTAGGATCCAAGCAGGAACACATGGCTATTGAAATATTAAGTACACAACAATTTAATGATTAACAAGCCACAAAAATAAAAGATAAACGACACACAATATTTAACGTGGTTCGACTCCACCATTGAGTCTACATCCACGGAGAGAAACCTGTTTTTATTATGAGAGGAAAAAAAACCTATACAAGAATACAATTTCAACGGAAAGCCAATCCTTGTATATCATCTCTCATCTCCCATGAACCCTCTCTCACACCCTATGTATAAGATTACATGTCACCCTTGTATGCACTTGTATGCCTCTTGTATAGTATGTCAACCCACATATTTATAGAGAATATTATTTGACCAAAAATCAAATAACAATAGGAAACCAATGCTAATTTTTAGAGTTATACAGAATAGGAAATAACTTCTAAATTCTAAACAAAATAGAAAATTCTTGGCTACTACTTCAAGTAACTAAAACTAATTAGAAAACTAGTTACTTTCACACAAAACAAGAAACCTGTTTAAAAGAAATTAAGCCAATTTTCTAACAAATCTTCACCTTGGCAAATATTTCTTTTACAAACCATTTTTCTTCAACTACCAAATAATATGTAACCGAACTACACATCCAAATCAATATAGTTCTGATACCAAATTGATTCAATCGGTAAATGAACATGTGTAGTTACTCTGAATCCAACCTCCAGTTGACTCGCGAGAAAGTGCCTTAATTCATCATCTCCCTTTGTAGGATTTCTTTTCACCACCACTTATAATTTGAGATCCCCTTCTATGAGTTTTATTTCTAACCATTGAGGCAACCAAGTGGTTAAATCACCATACTTCTTTCCATCCTCAAGACTGTCTCGTCATGAGTGGTTTTCAAAACTCCATCTACAATGTAAAACTCGTTGCCATTAGAGTTTTCTGGCATTTGAAAATTAGATTCCTTTGTTTTTAGAACATATGTCACACCACCTAAAGAACATAACTGAAATCTAAAAGTCACCGGGATGAAGTATCAACTAATGGAGTTCTAAGAAAGTCTTCACCAATTTACATCTAAAATTAACATTGAACTCCACCTTTTTTCTTGACCTTTGAATTACCTGCCTATATTCACCGTCAAATATCTTCATGTTTTTCAACTTTTCATCCTTCGCCTTCAATGTTTCTTACCAATTTCTTGAAACAAGAATACCATCCATCAAATTGTTTAATTGGTAACAGCCACCTATCCACTTGATCTCAGTAGTTAACCAGGATCCAACCATGAACCCCACTTTGATACTAGTTTGTTGGGATTCAAGTGTCTGTGAGCAGTCCAGTCTCGCAAATAAACTCTGATACCACTTGTTAGGGAGAAACACCTCGAGAGCCCACTAAAGAGACTAATATGTAAGTTAGAAATCCAATTCTGATCCAAAAACATAAGTTATTAGGTCTCGAGCCCTTACTTATATATTAAGTACTCTTTTTCCATCTCTCGAAACAATATAGTAAATAATCTTTTACTCTTGAACCTAACAAATCTCTCCCTTCATGAATAACTCACATTAAATCCAAATTTACAAGTTTTTCTCCGAACCCACTTTAATATTCAATGTAAACCCACCTTAACACTTAAGATCACATTTTCTTCCAATCATAGGCTCACTTTTTTTTCAACATCCAAACTGAATTTTGAACCCCTACCAAGTTTGGCTCCTTGGTTTAACACCAACCAAACTCTTTGACACTTAGTCCACTACTAAGAAGAGAATTTTCACTGGTCCAATTCCGACAAGGATCCACTTGCCTATGAATAGTCTAGTGTCGCAACCTAAAACTCTGATACCACTTGTTAGGATCCAAGCGCAGAACAAACAATTATTGAGACATCAAGTACATAACAATTTAATGATTAACAAGTCACAAATATGAAAGATAAATAACATACAATATTTAATATGGTTCGACTCCACCATTGAACCAACGTTTATAGAGAGAAACATGTTCTTTATTATGAGAGGAAAAAAAATCCTATAGAAGAATACATTTCAACTCAAACCCAATCCTTGTATATCATCTCTCATCTTCCAAGAACCCTCTCTTACACCTCATATATAAGGTTACATGTTGCCCTTGTGTGTTCTTGTGTGTCTCTTGTGTAGTATGCCAATACATCTATTTATAGAGAATATTATTTGGCCAAAAAATCAAATAACAACCAAATAACAATAGGAAACCAATGCTAATTCCTGGACTTATATAGAATAGAAAATAACTTCTAAATCCTAAATAATATAGAAAATTTCTTGACTACTACTTCAAGTAATTAAAACTAATTAGAAAACTAGTTACTTCCATACAAAACAAAGAACCTGTCTAAAAGAAATTAAACCAATTTCCTAACAAAGAGGATCAACAAAGAATTGAAATTAGAACAATCTTTGGATTTGCTGGAGGAACAAATGAAAATGTGGCCATAAGGGAAGCTCAATATAAGCAACAAATGGCCAAATATTATAAGAAACATGTAGAGGAAAAATATTTCCAACTCAAGGATTTAATGTTGAGAAGAAGTGAAGTTAGTGGGGAAAGTAGGTCTAGGAAACTCAAACCAAATTGGGAAGGACCCAGGGTAATTGAAACTCGATGAGTGGATTAAAGGAATAATCAAGTTTCTTGATACTCAAATTGAGGGTTTGTTTGTTTTGAGCGAAAATATATTACAAAATGCATTTTCTGGATTTTCCTATGCTTGGTCACTTAAAAAAAAGGTAAAATTTTGTCTTCTCTAGTAATAAAATATTTTCCTTAAAAATGGAGGAAAACAACTTACCTTTATGTGCTGCTGAAGTTATTTTCTTTTTTACCTAGTTTGGGAGGAAGAAAATAAATAGAAAAGAAAAGTTTTGAAAGAATAATAAACTTTTTCCATCGTTTGAAAAGCAAAAATGAGAAGGAAAAGAAAAATTTTGAAAAAATTTCACTCCCTCTATGTTTTGGAAAACTTTCCACCCAAAGTTTGGCGGAAAAGGATGGAAGACACGAGCTTTAAGTGAATTTTTGAATATGATAATATTGCCCTTAAAATCGTGATACAAAAAATTTTAATTTTCGATAAATCCCTCAACTTACTTTTTTTTTTTTTAAAAGTATCCCTCAACTTACTTAATTCACATTTGTTATAAAAAGGACAAATTTGTAAAGTAACTTATTTGAGTATATTTGTTTTTTCATTTGTCTTCAACTTTCAAATAAAAAAAAAAAAACCACTTACCTTCTTTCTTTCTTAGAACTCTCAAACAATTTAAATAAAAATTTGGATCCTTTCCCATCCTTTCTTTTATTTGCTAACTTCTCCTTTCTCCTTCTTTTTTTCTATTTTTTATTCTAAACTCCCAAACTAGCTTATTTAGAAAGGACGTGTCTCTCACTTTTTAATTAACAAATTGAAACAGAAGAGGCAGAGTCGCTCCAAAAAAACAGAGGCACCGGGACTCAAGAGGAGAGAGAAGAAGAGAGGCTGAGCGATTGTGATTCAAGTGAGAGCAGTCTTCATCAATGGCGCCGGCAATGGACCGCTGCAAGGCGAGATTACACGTAACTTATTAGGTTTCCTTTTCTGTTTCAAAAATCTCCAACAATTTTCTCTAGCTAGTTTTGAGATTTTGCCAATTTAAGATGATGATTTCAAAACCTTTTACATTGAGATTTTGAGAATTTTAGATGATGAATTCAAAAAACCTTTGCATTTTTTCCAATTTTCTTTTTACAATTTTATTGGAATTTGACGGGTTTGGTTGCTCCGAGCTTGGATTACCATAGTTCTCAGCTCATGTTCTAAGTTGATATTTTTAGAATTTTAATGATTTTATGCGAAATTCCTATCCTAGTGGTGGCTTATACTGGCATTGTGCTATTTCTCCATGAATTTCTGCAGACTATCCACTCGAATTCCCATTTTAGTGGTGGCTTGGCATGGAATTGGGCTGTCTCTCCATAATTTTGTGCAGACCATTCTTCATATTTCACCCTTTTTCTGTTCAGTTTCATAGAGTAATTGTTAGACTAGTAACCTGATCTGCAGTCTAACAACCTATGCTTCATGATGTTTCCAAGAATAAGATATTTTGATTGCTTAAAGGGACAAAGGGTTCACACAGTAGCTTTGTATTTCGTTTGGTTGGTGGACCTTTGTGTGGTTTAATTCTTTGTTTTCTCGTATTAATCTTTGACAATTTGCTGTGTGCACATTTATGCTTGGAACTTGAAGTATACCTTTAAGTTGTGGGAGCACTTATGTTGAGCTCTACACTTGCATTAATCTTGACAATGTTGAAATATAAGTTTTCAGTACATAGTCATCAATACATTAGGAGGTTGTTGGGTGCTTCATTTTTTGGAACTAATAGAATTATTTGACTATTTTGCTCCGTAAGCTGAATTATTCAGCTTACGAATCTGTTGGATCTGTAAGGTATATCTATTTTATAGTGATGGTTCTTGCTGTAATACAATGGTCTTTCGGTAGTGACTGTTCATTAGTTAGTATTTGATTTTGTATATGCGTGCTTCCAGAGTCGTAATTGTTGGGGTGTAATTTTTGGTGTTTGACTGAATGGGGCATGCAAGAGCAAGACATTTAACTGCTCATTTTAGTTAAATGTGTTTGATCATCTCATTCATTCTTCATTTTATTATTACCATAAAATTCTGAGTAAGACTTGTATTTTTTATTGTTGTTATAGATGTTTCTTTCTTGATTATTAATCTAACTTTGAAAATTAGTGATTTAATTGATTCAGATTTTTTTTTTTAACTATAAGTGCTGATAATATAATCCAAGAACTTGTACATCATGAAAAGTACTAGTGGATTATGGTTGATAACTTAAATGCATTAGTATATATTTTGAATGGTTTGGGCTAGCCCTTGTAGAAATGAATTCCAATTGATCTTTATTGCAGGACCAGCAGAAAGTTTCAGGTTCTAAGCAGCTTACATGGCATTTGTTTCTCAAAGCACAAACAGCTCTGGGATGTATTTCATGAAGCCATGGGTTTGTTGATAATGTTAGTTTTAGTCAAAATGCATTAGCCATTCAGATGCAACAAATGAAGATTACAATCACAAAGAGAGGTTGTACAAGTTTCGCAAAGGCCTTTCTAGCCATTTCTATGGTGGCTTTGGTCATTGAACATGTTGCTTATTCTCAAAAGTGGATTCGACTTTGGTTCATCCTCGGGAGGTTCATGGTGTTGTGCAATGGTCTTAATTGGCCTGGCTGTCCTTAGGAGTTGATTATGCTGCTGCTCCGTTGCTATTAATGCTTTCCAAGTTCTTTGTTGTACTTTTCATGATTCAGCCATTGGATCAACTGGTGCTTTGTCTTGGATGCTTCTAAATTAAGTTCAAGAAGTTGATGCCAATTTGTAGAATGAGAAGGATATGACATTAAGGGTGGCTCCAGTTTTCTGATGGTTGCACGAATTCCATGTGCAATGGTAGACGAAACAACCTTTAATTAGGATTAAGTAGATGCATTAAAGCCTTTAAATTGTGTAAGAACGACCAAATGACCGCCTAGTTCAATCAGATGTTTTGTTGTTGTTGTGGGAAGATGTGCTGCCAGAGAAGCTTCCTTGCCATTCCTTTTCGGCAACTTGGTCTTTCTTCAATTGTTAACTAGTTAAAACAAAACCCTGTAGTGTGTGACCAGTGAACTAGCTCTGTAAGGGGCTCTATATCTTGTCTAATACCTTTTCCTTTTTTTTTTTTGGGTGTTCCCTTAAATTTACCGTTAATGCATTGGAAGTTGAATGTTTAGCCATTTCTGAGTATTTATGAATTTTATGATTTTATGACAAGTGACAAAATTAATGCCTTTTTATGAGACTATGTTTAATAACTCAATTCAGCATTTAAACTTAATGGATTTAGTTCTTAACATATTTAGACGCATTTGATAATAAAAAATTGAACATATGAATTAATTAAGTGACATTGAATTTTTCAACTAAAACTTGCTCTAAAAAATAAGTAATAAACTACTCATTTGTCACTTATAACTAAAATCTGAAATATGACCTCTAAAGTTTGAATTTATTAAATTATTAAATTGTTAAGTTTTCAGATTTCAGTTTTTATCAAACGCACTAGTATCTTAGTGATTGATTTTGCCACCCACTTTTTTTTTTTATTTTCATAACCATCTTTTGGTTGTCAAACAGGAATTTTGGCCGTTGACAAATTAGCATGAGAAGTATATAGACCAAAAAAAAAACGCTTACACACAGTACACAAAAGAATAAAAAGAAGAAGGCGAGGAAAAATAAAGGGCAACTTTTTGATAGCAAATATGTAATCCAAGCAAACTTTTTAAAAATGCTAAATTCCGGATCGCTTAATGGAAATGAGTATATAGTATAGTAGATAAAAAGTAAAAATGGTTAGTAAAGAGAAACATATTAGAAAAACATTTGCAACATATCAACAAACACCAAAAAGAGAAATTGGATAATATTTTTAATAGGCTAACCAAACACCTGAAAATTATGGAAAGGAAATAGTTTTCCAGGTAAAATGTTTTCTTCGGTAAAAGCTTGTCCAAACTGGGTTCATCAACTAATCAATTGAACAGCATTTTGTGCTCAATAAACTTTCAAATTCGGCTCAAATTTGGCTCAATTAGTATAAAATTGAAATTTATAGATAAAAATTTCAAACTACTCAATCTTGATTTAAGTTCAATTTGATAAAAGATCATTGAGTTAGGCTCAATCAATAAACAAACCAAATTTGAACATGATTTAAAATTCGTTAAAATAATCAAACAAATTTAAACACTAAACTTTCGGCTTAGTTAGATTCATTCACGCCCTTATTATTGAGTAGGATATTATAAGTCTCAACATGGATGGCAAAGAAATTCCTAGATTGTGAAATATTTTTAATCTGAAAATGTTTGATCCAGAACTACAAATAAAGATTTTCTGAATCTTTTGAAAAATAATTCTGGTTTCATACCTTTGGAATAAAAGAAGGCCTCATGACCATTATGAATAAGTATATTAACTAGTTGTGGATTTGGCTAAGTATAAAATTAGGGGGACTAATTAAAGGCATACTCAAATCTTAATATTTGTGTTTGGAGTACGTCAACATGTCAACATTACTATATTACTATAGATTTTTCTAATGGGTGAGCATCCATTAAAACACCTAAATCTGTAAATCATACCTAAGTTACCATGTAAATATGCACACTTAGATTTATTACATTCTCCTAAATTGTGATACTTTCCCAAATTAACTATACTCTAACACCTAAGACTCCTTTTGACGAATACTCATTGGAGACCTTAGCCAAATTGTGCTACTATTGAGGATTATTATTGAATTTTAATAATCCTTTGATTATTAGAATCTATACGAAGATAATAAAGACAGTGGCAGTTGGATACGAAGAGGGGTTGTAAATTCTTTCAAGCATGGCAAGCGTACATTTGGAAATCAAATTGAGCTTGCGCCGTGGAAATTAATATTTAATTAACATGGACAAAATGTGTTATTAAAACCTCAAAATAACGGAGATAGCATAATATTTAAAACGTGAGGGTAATACCTGAAATTATCATAAACCTTATTGGAGATATTTGAAACTATCCCTAATAAATTAGTAATGACAATTACCACTAGATAAATTTTATTCTTCTAAACTAAACAGAAGGATTGAATCGTCACTGATTACGATCAAAATCCTTTTCCCTGTTAGTCCCACAATTTTGTCCTTACTATGATACATGTGTATATAAAGAACTAATACTGTGATATTATATTAATCTTGAGAATGCATGGATTGCGTGTTGCTTCTAATTCTAGTACAACCCTAGATAATTTATTCGACGTAGAATTAACTAACAGTAGTTTACCACTTGCAATTAACGCTAATGGAGTATATATGAAGACTCATCATAGAATTTACAATAGTTCTCCACTTTAAAATTTATCCACACAGTATACTAAATCATTTTTGTGATTTCCTAGCTTTTTTTGATAAAACAAAAGTCAATGTTATTAATAAATTAGTTGAAAATTGTCCAGCACGATTTGTTTGACAAAGCAATCTGCACTAATGGAAGTAAATATATAGAAAATGTCACAGATATGTCTGATCTGAAAAATCATTAGATTTAACATAGTTACAAAATATAAAAAATTATTTTTCTGATTTCCTAAGTTTACTAACGCAATTATTGACTAAACTTGAAGGCCTGAAAAATATTAGATATGTAACAAGATTTTCGAAAACCAAAAAAATGAAGTTAAAAGTTTTGGATGAATATATTTGTTAAACAAAGTATAAGTCAAATATTCTTCATATTTTGAACTTATATTGCGTAATTTTTAAACAAATTCGAATGATTTCATATCAAAAGTTATCTTGATGTGATACTTTCATTATAACTTGCTTCTTGTGTTTGGATAAAGTGTTATTTGAAATAATAATTGTAGCACTTTTTGTAATATAATAGATGTAAGATAAAGAGGTTAAATATATAAAAAGGTGTGTTAGAAAATGTGTTTATGATGTAAGCCAAATATTATTTGGAAAAATTTGCTATCCAAAAGATAAGTCCAATAAATGATATTAAAATATAAGCTAATTACCAAATCCATTAAACAAATGTTCTTCACATTTGGATTCGGAATAGGTAACCCAAATTGTGAACCAAACATATTTTGTAGTGCAATTTGGGCTTTCTTAATTAAAGTAGATTAGATAACTAGTACAATAGCGACATGATGATGATAGCTAACGCCAATATTGAAGGTGTCGACGACATCTGAATTGGTTGCAAACTTTCACGTTTGGATATTTTTGGCTTTTCAATAGTTAAGCCTCTTGTATAACTATGGCCGTTCCATCTGGTTTCGGTAGCCAAAGCTAACAGAACTAGCTGCTTTTTTGGGAAATATTTTCTTTTCCTAACAGGAAAGAGGTGAGATTTAAGAAATGAGGAGGGGACAGAGGAATTAAAATTTCTAATTTCTAATTTTTTGGAATCACAATAGAACTAGTCACTTGCATGATGAGTGGATTAAAATTTTAGGGCATTATTCTCATTACGGCAAAGCGCCATAGGATTTCGTTCAACATGAATTGGACCAAGCAAATACTATGAGACAAGGAGTTCATAGATATATAACAAATTAGGCTTTCAAAATAGCTAGAAAATGGCTATTAGAGTACATCATTTTGCTGTAAAAATTTGAAGGATTCGTGCCAAGTTCATCACTGATTTGAACTCTCTTACTTCAAAGAATTTTAACTATAAGATTAAAAGGATTTGGTGAAGGACTTGTGACTCTGGTGGAACTGCCATCTTCGACTTTATATCTAGCCTTATTTGGCCAAATACAAAGGAAAATGAGTACATATTCGGAATCTACATGGAAAGATGAGGTGCAGGCGAAATTTTGCTATAATTTGACACTAAGGGGGAGGTGGTCAACCATCGTTTAACAATAGTCAGAAGTGGGGAATGGCGGCAGGTACAGTTGGTGGGAGTAGAAGAAGCTTGCTGTTGAAAATTCGCTTAACGTTAATTATTAAGCAGATAGATGGCAAATGATATTACTTCAAAAAAAAAACTTCAATCATTCTACTCTTTCTTATTATTGTTCAAAATGACATTAAAACTCATATCTTAGACTCTCTATGAATATCAACATTACTCTCAAGGTATAGTTTAATAATCATTTTGCATTACTTTGATTAAAGTCACTACACTATTGACTATGAAGTCTTAATTGTTTTTTTTTTAAAAAAAAAAAGAGAATAAACTCCAATAATATTTAAACTTGTAAAAATTCAGCTAAAAAAGTAATGAATAAGCCCAAAGTAATACAAAACTCGTAAACAACATGAATCGTTCTTGACTCAAGGACTACTAAACAATTCATCATCATTATTAGCAATTTCATCCATCATTAGTTGGTTAACAATTAAAGACTAATTTAAATGTAAGAAAAACTAAGTAAATTCAAGAAATAAAGTAGAGAAAGTAACTAGTAAATACGTAGAGGGGAATTTTGTCTCTTAAAATTTTTTGTTGGTTTTTTTGTCATTTCATTAAGCAATGAAAAAGGGTGGAGTGCTAGGAGCATTTTTTTCAAGTACTAATATCATTCGTCTTTAAAAATTTGGGAGACAATATAAGATGGGATAATTTCAGAAACCTCCCCTAAGGTTTCTTATAATATCACTCAGGTCCCCTCAAGTTTTTAAAATTTCAATTACCTCTCCTATTCAGCTTGACAAGACTAAATATTTGTATCAAAGGTCATAAAAAGACAACATTATCCTTCTCTTAATAATTATTTAACCAAAAAAAGAATAAAATAAAATTTGAACCAAAGTATGTAGATAAAAAAAATTGAAATCTAATAATGGTTCATATTTGTCTATATTAAGATTGTGGTGGGACAATAAAGAATGTGGGTAAATTAAATCTAATCAAAGTCAATCGCTTAGAAGGATTTTGGTGAGTAATTAACACTTTAAAAAATTTCATGGGCAGTTATAAGTCAGGAAATTTTTTTAGGAAATATATTATAAGGAAAATTCATTAAAACGCCCTTCACATTTGTAAAATAACTTTTTCCATCCCTCACTTTAAAAAATATAATTTTACATCCCTTATAAATTTACATTGATCAGATTTTGTTTCTACCTAGGTTTCCGACTAGTGTTTGGTCAGATTCTACTATGTGACTTGCACGTGATCATTTTTTAAGGGCAAAATTGTTAAATCAAATTTTATATAATCTGATCTATAGTCCCTCACGTTTCACAAAATGAATTTTTTTCGTCCCTCACATTTTATAAAATGAATTTTTGTATTCCTAATTGATTATGTGTATGAATAGTTTTTTTTAACCCATATATATATATATTTATATCTATTTAATTTCACCTTAATAGTACGAATAACATGTAATATTTCTCTATTTGATTTTGCCTGCTGTTTATATCAAATTAAATTTAGACAAAAAATAAACAAAGGAAAAGCATGACAAAAAGACCAAGTGATTGGCACTTTCAAATTTTAAGACAATCACAAGGCAAGTAATTCAACTATTGGTCTTAAAGGTGGTGAATAGAAACTTTAGATTTAAACTGTAATTTGTTAGTATGACTATAGAATTCGAGCTAGAACTCATTAATTAGATGATCTTATTATACAACTCAATAAATGAATTATTACTAAAAGAGAAAAGACCACAAATATTGAATAGATTCACATGGTGAAATCAAATAAATATATACATGGGTTTAAAACAAAATTGTTAGTTTTAAACCCTTGTATATATCTATTAAATCGCATATAGTCTGTTTAGGTGAAATCAAATAAAGATATGTTACATGCTATTTGTACTGTTCAGGTGAACTTAAACATATATATACATGAGTTAAAAAAAAAACTATTTATACACATGGTCAATGAGGATGAAAAAATTCATTTTGTGAAATATGAGGGATGAAAAAATTTAATTTGTGAAATGTGAAAGATGAAATAATTCATTTTGTGAAATGTAAGGAACTATAAATCGGATTATGTAAAATTTGATTTGATAATTTTGCCACTAAAAAATAATCACATGCTAGGCACGTGGTGAATTCCGGTCAAAAACTAGTCGGAAATCTAGGTAGGAACCAAATTTGACCAATGTGAATTTGTAAGGGACCTAAAATTACACTTTTAAAAGTGAGGGACAAAAAAATTATTTTGTAAAATATGAGGGATGTTTTGAACTATTTCCCTATATTTTAATACATTATGTAGTTTAAGTTATACTGAAAAATAAAATAATCTCTTCGTACGTGTGAACTTTTTAATGTGTAAAATTTGCTTTTTTTTAATACAAAATAAATAGTTCAAGTCAAGAAATTTACACCTTATAAAAATTTAACCTCATTTTATTGTTTATTGTTGTTGTAAACTTCATAAGTAAAATAACACAAGGGTAGTATTGAAATAAAAGTTTTATCTTTCTTGTTTTTACTCTAAAGGGGCTAAAGTGTTACAAGAAATGTCAATTTAAGGGCGGTAAGTAAAATTTCAAAAACTTCATAAGAGCCAAGTGATATTATGAAAAATGTCAATGGAGGTTTTTGAAATTATCCCGTATAAGATATCTCATAGTTGGTGTGCAGAAAGAGAATACAAACATAGAGATTCAGAGGCATCCAATGATGTTCAAGCACTCCCCGATGTTGAATTCATGGAACATAATAATAAAGCATTTCATACCTCTCCAACTCAGTCGAGAAAGGGACTCAAAAGATAGGTTAGCGGCCGGGCGAAAGGTTGAAATTGATTTACAAGGGCTTGGGGCCCTATTCCCATACATGGATGATCGGATAACCATCTGAGTGCTTGCCCAAAAGGAGTGACGGGTTTACTAAAAATGGAACTTTGACACGTCTAAAGAAAGTTAATAGGCTAAATAAATAGCAGAGCTATTGATGTCACAAGTTAATTTGGGATATTCCAGATTTAATGTCCTAGTTTAACTAATGCACGATGTACTTAGCAAACGAGGATTTTGGATATATTATTACACGTTTTGGTGTTATATTACACTATGTATTAAAGTGACATTTTTTTTTAATATTAAAAGATTAGCGATCAATTAAAAAGGACAAGATTTGCTTTGATATATGTTGCAACATGGAGTGTAACACAAAGTTACAAATTATCTTAAATTCTGTCACTCTTGGAATGATCCAACCGATCTTAAATGTTGAAATTCGGCTATGTCATCGAAATGCAAAAAAAAAAAAAAATGCAATTAAAGAGCCTTTCGTCCTGCAAAAACTGTCAGGATATGATGTAACAAAGAACTTATCCCATTCCAGTTTCCAACCAACTTGAATAATCCAAGATCTACTCCCTAATGATGCATGACGCATCTTAAACTTATCCAATGTAACTCTAGCCTACTTTAGTTTGTTCCCTATTTATCCATATTTTCATCCATAGGGCTAGGTCTTCATGGAGTGTACAACTTTGATGTTCAATACAACATGCATAATATTTTGGACCCCCTCAAAAAATATCCATTAAATTTAGGGCATTTTTTAAAATTACTATATTTAATATACCTAGTATAATTACCCAAACTGATAGTTGACATATTTTCTTCAAAAAAAAAAAAAGAAAAGAAAGATCATTGTCAAATATAATCTTATTCTTTGTTAATTGCTTATTTGGAAAAGTAAGCCTCTTTCGTGTTTTGAATGCAAACTTAATTTTGTCATTCCCCGCAAGCAATAAGGTCTAAGAAATTTTGAGCAGTTTCAGAATTCCTAATTAAAACCAAATAAATAACACTAGTTATAAATTGAAAAATATAAAATTTTGAAGCGCAAATTATCTGGTACCGGTTAAACTGGGTAAGTCATCCGGTTCACTATCCATTCCGAATTTAAAAACATCGGCAGGCATTCTACCACGTTTCTAACATCGTGAAAGGAATGTGTCAAGGCATGGATCGTAGTCCTATTGACATTTGATGTCCAGATTACGTTCCTAACCAACACATGAAGTGTTAATACTAAACCAAAAAGTATGGGTTAATTTCACATACCTCCCCCGAGGTTTTTGATAATTACAAAAAGCTCTTCTCAAGTTCTAAAACTTACACCTACCTCCCCTATTTTCACTATTTAAGTAACACTTTAAACCCAAAAGGCTATACTTTTTTTCCAAAATTCCTATAATGTCCTTGAGATATAGTTTACAACAAAAATGTAAAGAAAAATATGATTACAGTCTCTATTTTATTTATCTTTACTTGCTATCACTATTACTTACCAATCAATATCCAAATCACCATTAAATAAATACTTATCTTTGTTCCAATATTCCTATTTTATCTAAAAATTTCTGATGCAGATCATTGTATTAACTATAAACGCTACATCAGATACCCAAAAGCTAACCTACAATTTCATATGAATATCAGATTTTATTTAATATACAACAATATTCATCAATATCCTTAAATATCAATTCTATGGCTGTCACCTTATTAATACAAGATAATCTAAACCATCACTACTAATAATAATATCCAATATACTTCATTGGCACAGAGTTCAAAATCAATCAAATTCGCTCTATAAGAATAACATTAATAATTGTAAATAAAAAATAGAAACACAATGCAATTATAAATATATACGAAGAACACTTTTTTTCATGACAACCATAACAGTATCTTCTTCCTCATCTAGTTTGATAATAAAATTAGCAATCAATTTGTCATTTGAAAATTTCAATTTGCTAATGCCTATCAAAAATTGGAAACAAAAATGGGCGCAAGGAAACTATTTAATGATAATGGAAAATCAAGAATTGGAAATAGATACCAAAATATGTAAGTATTGGTGGTTTGGTGTGTATGGTGATTTTATTAGTGATGACAGTACATAATTGGTTGATAATAATAAATAAATGAATTGAAAGGAAAATAGATGTAGGAGGAAGATGATGGACAGTTAAATGGGAAAGATTATGGTTTGAATTATTGGTTGATAATAGATGAGAAAGGTTTCATATTTGATAGAGTTTTTCATATTTAAAGGGCATTGTTGTCTTTTTATCCCACTAAGAGAGGTCTCTGTAATTATGTAAATCTCAAGGAAATCGAGTGAAATTATTGAAAATTTCAGGGGCGGTTTCTGAAATTATCCCTAAAAGTATTCTAGCTTTTTAAGTCCTCAACTGTTAGTTAATTTCTTCCTTGACTAGATTTTCCTTAAACTTTTTATCCACCAAAAGTTATATTAGTTGAAAAGGTAAAGCAGAAGAATGTCCGAATCTATTGGAAAGGTAATATAGGGGTCCTACATTTGTAGAATATGGAGTGGGTATTCAGTAGATATTGGATTTTTTTTTTTGGAGTGGGTATTCCGTAGATATTGATAAAACTAAAGTTTCATGTCCATCATGCAAAATTTTGCTTATAAAGTAAATTTCAAAATTAAAATTTTCAAACTTAAGAAAGCCTTTTATCTTTATTTGTACATGTTTAAGCTTTATGCTATGTGCATTCTAATTTAACAATAACAAATAAGATCGAAGACTAAATGTTTCAGTTTATTGCCACTAAATGAGTTGACGAGATTTTGAAATATTTTTTGGTTAATTTATTTTATTTGAACAAATAATATTTTTGCTTTTAGTAATTGAGTTTACAAATTTCAATTAGTATGAGTTAGTGATTTATGGTCCCAACGAGGAGTAGGGTGATGATAAAATCTAGTGGTAGAAAATTCTACTAGTTAATGAGAAGATTGTCAAATTGAAATTTCGAATTGATTTTAATGTAATAAGTGATGAGAATGTGCCCTGATAAACAAAGTTTACTTTATGCTTCCAATGACAGTTTATTTAGTATGGATGGTTTGTTATATAAAATTCAAAAATTATGGCATGTTTATATGGTTATCAAAATGTATTATCAAATTCGTGGCGTTTTACAACTCTAGTCATTGCGGGTTTGGGCGTGACATGTAGGATCTCTCAATTAAGGAGTAAATGAAGATGCCTTATTTACCTAATCAAAATGAAATTGAAAAAAATTTTCGAACCCCAAAAGTTTCAATAAGCATATTTCAAAATCAGTATAAACTGTATGCAAAAACTCAAATTGAACGTTAAATATTCCAAGTGTTACAATTTAATGGAAATCCTACCTATTTTCATCGAAAAATAGGGTCAAACCTAAATAGATATGTGGTCGATATTAAGCCTGAGGCCTCATACACCAAAAAAAAAAACAAACAAAAAAAACAAAAAAATGACTTTTCTGGTAAATGTGTTTCACAAAGTTGGACCAAGTATTGCCTGGAAACCAATTTAATATAGTTCTGGATATTGAAAGGAGGGACCAAAAACGATAGGCCAGTGGGGATCAGCTCTCATTTTGACCAATCAAAGCAATGCCCGAACCCTTCCATGGATCCCAATTAAATTAAGACCGCAAGACAGCACTAATTGATGGATGCATCTAACCGTCCCAATGCGAATGCGATTCACGTTAACGATTTAAATATTAGTTTTGATGCCGCAACAAGTAATTTACATTTAAAAATCGTTAAGATCTTTTATTTTTATTTCCTTTTTAATCAGATATTTTTTTTATGGTGACTAAAAGTATCATTTCTAGAAATATAAATGGTCTTGCATGTCGTTCCACAACCAAAAAGAAACAGAAAAAAGGAAAATAGTTTTTAACCACTTTGATTTTACTGGTCTGTAGAATTTGGAACTCGGGTTCCAAAATTTTTTTTTTTTCATCTTTCCTTGAAAGATAAAGCAATTTTTTTCCATCTCACTAATTAATGTTTGATAGTTGAGTAACATAAGAGTACTTCTATTAGACTTTCCAATTCAATTAGATAACAAAGGAAAAGAAAGAAAAATCTAACAGGTTTTGTGACGACGTAAGGGCAGGAAGGAAAGGGACTACAGTGTAAAATATATGCCTAATATTATGATATACTTTGGTAGAAACTTATTGAGATGTCTTTGCATCCACTTTTGGTTGCGGGGTATAAAACCATTTGGATTGAACGATGTGGAACAAAAGGAAAGGAAAAGAAAAGAAAGGACTCTAGTTTTTTTAAAAAAAGGAAATAGACGTAGTTGGCCACCAAAAGAGTTTTAAGACTCTTTTTGGATGTAGGTCAAGGAATTAAATCTCTTGGCCTACATTTTAATATCCAAAATTTCCTAAAATGTTCCGCCAGCGAGTGCGTAGGCACTCGTCTGAATCGGCAGTGGTTCAGTTCTCGTCGGGTTCCCTTGGACCCATTTGGGTCCTTCCTTCCTCTAGTATAGAGTAAGTGTAGATATAGTATATAATCTATCGTGTTTGACGAAAAAAAAGTTGAAGAAAGTAATTTCCATACATCTTGCTTTCATTAAGCACACAATAAAAAGAAAAAAAAAAGGGTGAATCTATTGTTTGGACTGGGAAAGGAAAACAAAAGAAAGAAAAAATTTGATGTGTTGGTTATGTTTTTGTGCATAAGTTAACAAAATCTAATTTACAACTACAATTTAGCACTTTACCTTCCTTTTTTTTTTGGAGTATTCAACTCTTTATTATCAAAAGGAGGAAAAAAAAAGCCCCCATGAAACGATAGCATACTGAAATTGAAGGAAGCATTTTTTTCAGAGGCAAGACCTATTGACCTAGTCTCCCTCATTATAATTTTATACCAAGTCTTTAGTCCGCTGGAGCTCTAATTCCCTATTTGTGCCTCATTTGGTGTTTATGCCAAACCACCATCATAAGAATTTTCTTTTTGATTTAACCTAAAATTCTGTTTTCAGCTATCACATTATTATTAGTATCCAAAATAAAAAATAAAGGATACAAATAAATTGTCTTAAGACTGTTCTTTTAGTTTCTTCAATTGTAGAACTTCTGACCTAATGTTGATATAAAATGTGCACTCCTTCAGAGCTAGAAAGCATTGCGAGTCACAATCGTAGCTTGAGAATTCATGGAGTCCAACTTCTACACTTTCCCTTTTGCATCTTTAAAATAAATGCCAAATGTAATGACAAATAAATAAAGATTTGCAATTTCAGCTAAGCACATTGAACAAATCAAAACAGCATATATACTTAGATATCCACATTTGAATATTTCAGAAGGATAAAAATCTAGATTTTGCAAAAGAAAATGGCATATACGCAGATACCATGTCACCAATCAACTTGCTTGGAAAACAATTTTGGCAAATTGTGATTTACGTAGTTCAACTCTTTAATCCTGTTGATTGTATGAATTGACACCAAAACGCAGATCAGAATTTTAAGATTACATTTGACAAGCAAGTATTGTTGATGAAATCTCTTTGCCGTAGCTTATTGGCCTAGCCATTCCAACCAATTTGCGATACCTTTATATTTTTGTTGTCGTTACATTTCTTTATTGACTATATGTTATGTTTGTTATACCTGGGGTTGAAAGAGCCCTGAGTGTTAATATTTTGGAAACATAAAGTTGATTGGAGAAAACATGTAAATATAAAGCGTAATGTGTTGCTCTTCATTTTTTTTTTTTTTGGTGCAACCTCAATTTGATCTCAACAAGTCTAGTGTCAAGTTTTATCTTCGAAAAAAATGCAGTATTTCGAAAACAATGTAATTTCTCATGCTATTTCATTTTTGTATTAAGAATTAAGTATTACTGCATAATTTGCTTACCCTCTATATGAAAAACTACATTTTAATGAGATTAATTACCCACATACTAAGAAGACTATAATTAACGAAACATTTTAGTAACAAGAGCTCAAAGTTTTGTTTCCTTTTCTTAAAAATAAAAAAAAAAAGTCAACGTTTTCTTGCTTCTTCCCTTGGTTTAGGAGTATTTATTACCAGCACACCAAATTCAATAACCAGCCGAATTTTTTAAATGTGTTTACCTAAATCCCTTACCTGTCCGGCATTGAAATCTGTGTATCAAACTGAACTGCATCGAAATGGATACCATAGGCAAGCCAATGACATCCAACCAAAGAATACCACAAGTTTTTGTTTTGAGTGTCATTCAAAAGACTCACTATTATTGTGTTAGACAAATATGTAATACTTTTATTTATAGATTTTAATTTCCTAGAGGGCCTTTAAAATTATTGATGTTAAACTAATAGACTAGAAAGTCGAGTTAGAAACTTTGAGCTTTCAGCCATTGAAATTCAAAACAGCAGTTTTCGTCCAATAAATTTTGAAATCCTTGAATTGATTTTAGTAAAAATGTCAAGTGGTAGATTTTTTATTAAATAAATTATGTTATGTATCAATACATACATATTAAGTATTTAGAGATCTTCTACTGAATTTCATGAAGTTACTCGTTGATTATCTAAGTAGATGTTTAATGGGTTTGGATACCTAAAGATGACCGTTATATTGCTGGATAATTGACAATGGAAAGATGCAATTCTTTGAATATTTGTATAGACCAAGAACATAGTATACGTAAATGATGTGACGTAGCTTATTGAATTGCCAAGCAAGACATTGTAGGGATTGGTGAAAACGTGTAGAAGGTGAAAACGTGTAAATAGAACGACTCGGCCACGAGGTCCAAGTCATCCCTCCAATTAGAATTCTATTCTGTAGACAGGGAAAGCAAAAATACAAAAGCTAGAAATATTGAAAATTTTGACGAACAAAAGAAACTTCCAATGAAAAAGGGAAAATTACAGTTTACACCCAAGGTTTATATACCCTTGTCTTTCTTTGCCCGTTTGAATTGCATTTATTATTACTTTAACCATTTTTAAACCCCTAAAGAGAAAAGCTCCCCTTAATTTCTTCTTTTTTTACCTTCATCCTTTTCTTTTGCTGTCACTTTTCTTTTCATTCATTAAAAATAAAACGTATTCAAACGATAAATGTTTAATGACTGTAGATAAGAATAATAACATAGGTTAATAACTTTATAGTTAAGTTGATAATCAACAATTTAGTGAAATGCAAAATTATTGATTGATTGATCAACTATTGATGTGTAATATGCTATATTTCATGATTAATCAATATTTACAGTGGAAAAATTACAATAAAAAGATTGCAATGGGACTAAACAACTAAAAGATTTCACTCTAAGTACAGAAAGGAGAGCTAACACGTAAGAAAATAGTAATAAGGAAACAAGAAGCAAAAGAAGGAAGAAGGGGAAAATTATGAAAAAGAAAAAGGAAACAGAAAGAGGAAACAAGGAAAAGAAGAAAACTTGAGAAAAAGAAATGACAATGAAAGTGTATAAGAAAAAGAAAGAAAAAAGGAGCATAAGAAAAAAAAGCATAATAATAGTGGCATTTTTTTTTTATCTAATAACACTTCAAATTCCTTAGTCTAGTAGCAAAGGTTGAAATTCCAAGAATTATAGGTCCTGAATTCTGATTTGCTTTGTCTCTTCTCTGATTCTTAAATTCCACCCATTCTCTACTCTAAAAAAAGAAATTCAAATTCAAAGAAGGGGGGTTAAGTCCTGACAAATAAAATTATAGGGGGTAAAGTGAGACAAAAATGTAAACCTAGGGAGTTCAAGTGTTTAATTCAGCCAATGCCAAAAAATTGAGAAGAAGCTTCTTCCATTATATATACTTGAATAAATGAATTCTCTGGTCTCCCAATAGAAAAGTAGCCATGACTTCAACTCCAAAACCAAACAGGAAAAAACAGCAGCTATATCTTTCCTCTTACATGCCGGCCACTCTTGTTTTCCTCTTCTATGGCTCAAATCCCAGATAGCAGCTGCAAAAAGGAAAACCATCAGCCTAAAAGAACCAGCAGTTGTTTCCTGGGCTGTTTTGGATCATCTATTCCTCCCCATAAGGTCAAAGAAAAGAGCAAGAAAAGCAGCACTAGTCCTACTACAACTACAAGAACTACAGTTTCGTGGTTTTCTTGGTCCAAGAAATCCCCTAAGAGAACTGTTCCAGTTGATGCTGCCACCAGTGAAAAGCTCCATCAAAGAAAAGATGGTTTTTTAATGGCCAAATCTATCAAGAAAGTGTTAGCTAAACCTCCAAATCTTCCAGCAGACGGCGCCGTCGCTGGTCAAGCTCCGGGTGGTCCGATTGGTGATGTGATTGTCCAAGGGAAAAAATTTGCTAAGGTATGATATACGTGCAGTTATTAGTATGTATTATTTCCAATTATGTTGAGAAAATTACTTAAGAGTCCCAATCCAAATTACAAAAAAGAAGGGACGTTATTTTACTCAAGATTGAGTTAGATTCTCATTCTAACTTTTTATTCAAAACTTCTGAGGAAAAAAACAGAAATAGCAAATTAGTGGATAACTTGAATGATGAGATATATTTTAATGCCATGATAGGTGAAGGGACTAATTTCAATTCTTAAATTGGCCAGATGTTGGTTTTACTAGCAAATAATGTGTTTGGATATAGGAGATAATTTGGAAAAAAATTTATTTAAAATAATATTGTAGCATGTTTTGTGATATAGTGTATTTGAAATAAAAAGATGATTGAAAATTGTGTTTATAATACAAATTGAATAATATTTTTTTAAAAAAAATTTTGGCAAATCATGTGGTTGTTCAAGCTTTTTGGAGTCTGGATGTTGGTTTGACTGCTTGGCCTTTTAACAGAAGGTCAAATATAGCTCACAATTGTAAAATCAATACGATACAAAATTCAAATATATACAGCTACACAATACCTTTCTATCATGATTGAATTTTTAATGTAACATTTCTTTTCTTTTTTTTTGTCAGTCAAAGTACGAAAATGCTCAAAAGATCATCCTCGAGAATAGCAAAAGCTTAAATCGTTTGGAGTCCATTGTGGAGGAGACAACGTATAAAAAAGGGTCATCTAAAAAACACTCTTCAAGTCATCGTTCACCGGAGGACAAGCAAGCGGCTAGCCAGCGGGCCGTGGCGGTGATCTCGCACTCAACCTCTATGCCGCCACCGTCAATACAGAAGAAACCCGCGGTGGGCAACGGTGGCGAGCAAAGTTTTCTCGTGAAGAAAGACAAATCTCAAGGAGAAAACGACAAGCAAGGTGGCAAATTTGACCGGTTTGTTGGGATGTCAATTATATTGGTGACCCTAACAATTATGGTAGTTTGGGGTAAGTTATGTGCAATTTTGTTCACTTCTGCATGGTTATATTGCTTCCCTCTCATCAAAGCCCAAAAGGTTGAACCAAAAGTTACAACAAGAAATGGTTCAAAATCCTTTGATCTAGATATAAACTCAGAAGAATATAAGAAGAAGGTTGTTTTAGAGGGACTTCTGGAAAGAAACCGTAGGAATAATGCATAATGGTGTTGGATTTTTTTAGTCTGGAACAAATTTCAGTTGAACTTTTCTTTTCTTGGGTTTTTGTTTTTTTTTAGGGGGGGGGGGGGGGGGGGGGGTGTGGGTTGATTAAGGGTTGGCAAAATGGTGCATTGATGTTGCTCATTTATGTAATGCTGTTTTCCAACTAAAAGTGGCACATTTGTTTGTATACTTTATAGGAAGATCTCCTAAATTTTGTGAAAGGAAATAGATATCTTGATCCATTCTATTGATTTGTCCACTTGTTTATTAATTTGTTTAGCCATTCAAAAGTAACTAGAACTCTGAAAGGCCAAAAAAAAAAAACGAAAAAAAAAGAAATAAGAAATTAAAACTCAGAAATATAAAGGTTAGCTTATATAACGACTCCAAAAAGAGATGTTATGCTTGCACAGATGAATTATGTTAAAGCAATCTAACATGAAATCGACTAATTGTCATGCCTGTCCCAGATGGGTTATCGAAAAGAGGCCGTATTCACTTGAATTAGACATTTTAAAATAATAATTAATATTCGCGAATCATTGGGTTAACCTAAACCCAAAGTATAGTAGGATGGTGGGCGAATATTCGAAAGGTTTTCTTATTTGGTGCCTAGACGTATTAAAAAAGAAGAGTAGATCAACTATTAATGTTTTATAATTGTCACCCACCTCGTGAATTACAATACTTTTCTACAAGAAATTTATCCTTTTTGTCAAAATTATCACCCATTTCTTGAATTACAATATTTTTCTACAAGAATTTTCTACTTGTTTGGATTGTGATTTTCTGCAAAAGAAAATTTATATTTTCCGTTAACATATTTTCTAGTAATCTTTTTGCCTCATGTATATCAAATCGCTACAGTGTATTTTTCTGCAAAAACTTCTAAAAATAGCAATTCAAACGTACATAAAAAATATGACATTTTGTCATGTACATCAAAATTTTCTACATTACATTTTTTCAAAAATATGACATTGGGACCACTTACACCCACCCTATTTGAAAAGGCAACCTTTTCCGCGTGGACAAAACTATAGGAAGGCAAAATAATTTCTTAACACGTTTTTGTTCCATTAATCACGTCAGTATTTGAATTCCAATCAGTCCAAATATTTCATTATCTATTATACAATTTTCTTTTTATCCTTAACCAAACTAAGCATTTATTTGTACTCCATTTTTTCTTATTAAAATTGTGTTAATGTTGTACTTCCTTTGTCCCACTTTGTCTTGGTTTTTTTTTCACATAGTTTAAAAAAATTAGTTAACTTTATTAAAAGAATAAATCTAACTTAATGTTTTTCTAAAATACCCTTATGTTAATATTAGAAGTATGAATAATCATTATACCTTTACATTAATTACAACAATAATACTGAAGATTGCACCATTCAAGCATGAATCAAAAATAATTATTAAATAAGGTAAGTTATACTCACTGAAAATAAAGAAAGTATGTTAAATAATGATATTTTAGAGAAATTAAAAATTAATTATATTTTCAATTGAAAAGTAGACTATAATTTGAGGTAAAAAATGAAAAAGAAAAATAAGATTATCAAAATGGGATAGAAGGAGTATAATATTAGCTCCACCAAATCCATTAGCTCTATTTGATTGGTTCTGGTGCTTATCCTTTATAACTGCCATTTGGAGGTTTCACGTGATGTTGATATATGGGAAGGCATTTGTTGAAAAAGCCAGAAATTGAAGAACCATCTTCTGGTTCAATTTCTAGGTCCAGTCCTGCTGTCTGCTTCCTGGCTACCTAGCTAACCACTTGCGGGGATTAATTAAAAGAAAAAGACTGAATCAACTACTCTTTTTCTTGTTCTTTCGGCATCTGTTCTGGTTATCACTTTCTAGTTTAGTCCTGTGGATAAGTGAGAACTCATATATCTATGGTTTTGGGTAGAGGTGGCAAAATGGGCAGGATGGGGGGATTTGTTTGGATTTGAAATGGAACCGAGTTATATGGGTTTGGGTCCAACCTTACCCATATGTGTTTTGGGACTAATTTGGGCGGGATCACTTTGGAATGAGTTTAGATTGATCCCGCCCAATACCCAAATCTATTTTCTACATATTTTTTTTCCTTTAATTCATTTTTTATTTTTTATATAATTTTAATATTTTTGATTTATTAAATTTCTTTTAGTTTTATTAAATAAACATGCAAGTGCTTTATACTCAAGATTCCCACAAAAAATTGGATTAACAAATAAAGGAAAAGATAGATATACAGCCATATTCCAACAAATATCAAGATGGCCAAGGTACTTAGGGTGTTGAATATTTATTCTCATCATTGTCCAAGGATGACAGGTCTAAACTAATTGAAATACTGGAAATTCTTGTGGATAATGACTAGGAAGACGACTAGATTATATTCGCTGGTATGACTATAAAAATTGTTAAAGATAATTTTTTAATCTAAGACTCCGTTTGGATTGGCTATTTTTTCAAAAAATAAGTTTTTCAAATACAATGTTACAGTAATATACAATAACTCAAAAAACATACCATCCATATTAGTATATCAAATATTCCAAAAAAATTTTATAGTAAAAATTTTTCATATACACTGCTACAATAAAATATTTCAAAAATACCCCCCAAAAATAGCTAATCCAAACGGAGCCCTTGCTATTTGAGTCCAATGGGTACCCAAGTATTTCCCAAAATTTCCTATCAATTAATGAGTACAATTGGGATTTGTCCCATTTTAAACCCAATATCAAATTCCAGTACCCATCTCACCCAAAGTCCCCATGGGCATTGGTAACCCATTGGGACTTGAGACAAATTACCACCTCTAGTTTTGGGACATTTGGAGCTTAAAGATTTATAACCATTTTAACGGTCGGTCTATCTACAAAAGAAGCATAAATGCTAATTATGATATGGGATAATTTCAGAAACCTCCCTTGAGATTTCTGATAATTTCACTGAGTTCCCTTAAAATTTTCAATATTACACTTACCTCCCTTGATGATAGACAATGACCATAATAACTTTCATAATTTTTCAAAAGATAAGCCATTGATTAAAAAAGGGAAAAGATAACAGAAAAAAGGAAAATAAAAAAAGGAAAACAATTCTTCTTGACCAAGCCATATATTGTGGCCAAACTATTTCAGTCGTGGCCATTAAAATTGTAACATTCTATCACTCAAATATACTAATCAAGGTAGATATCTCCTTTATTCTATCACTCAAATATGCTACTGCTTTTGATGGTAATGGAAGCAATCATTACTGAACAACCCAATTGTTCATATTATTAAACACAAAAAAGCTAGTGGATTACGAAAAAGTATAATTTGATAGACTGTACTAAAATTACTATCCCAAACTTGCACTTTGTTGATATTTTGCCTGGTTCCTCTTAATAGAAATTAAATTTGTTCTTGATAAAATTGTGTCAATTTAGAGAAAAAAGCGTGGACTGATTTAGGATGATCAACCCAAATGTTGAGAGCAAAGGTTAGAAAAATTCTGGTAACTAAGGGCTTGGTTGTTTGAGTGAGGAAAAGGTAGGGATTGTGAGTTTTATGACTAATGGCTTGGTAGGCATATATGGAAGAAACCTATAGAGAGGTAAGATTGTGAAGGTAAGAATTACGACAGTAGATTTTGGCATCTAAGACAAAGAGTTTGTTTGGAAGAAGAAGAAATCATAAGAGTTTGAAAGTTTGGGTAGATGTAGAAAACCATAGGGATGGAAAAATATCAAGACATTAGTTAAACAATAAAACTCATAATTTTGGTAGTATACAAGTGTATTCTTCACTTTTTAAAATTTTAATGATTATTCATATTAAGGAAATTTAAATGAGGGAAATTTTGGGTATTAATATGCTTTTTTGGTCTTACATCATTAAGGTGAAATCCAAACCTATGTTTTAGGGGAGATATGTGTAATTTTTAAAACATGAGGGAAACTGTCTGAAATTACTAGAAACCTTCTGAAATTATCCCTTATGATATATGACAGTAAAACAGATAAATTAGATGAATGTATACGTAATAAGAAGTTGCATTTATTTTGGAGCGACTTTTATTGGTGCCATGGTTGGAATATTCGTCCACAGCCCCAGGACTGGTCAATGAGAACGAAGACTAACTAGTCGAGACTGGCTGTCGGTATAACTGCAAATGACTTTCAATTTATCATCCTAATGACATTGCCATTTAGACATGAGATGTTTTAAACAAGAAAATGGTATGTAAGATTGTGCCAATTGTTTCGTCAAAAATTTATTCATTCTTGTGTTGACAACTGTAACGACCCCACCTCCCCCTAAGGCGTACCAGAGGGTTCGGCGGGCCGCCTGCCCAACTCTCGCCGGGACTCAGTCGTTCGCTACAGTCCTCAATTAAAAATTGAAATAAATCACAAGAATAAATAGAGCATTGATCCAAACTTAAAGCGGAACTTATATACATTGCCAACCCAAAAGAGAATATAAACATCAAATATACAAGGGTTCTCAATCCTTCATACGTCCAACCCGTGCCAAGCACTAGGCGAGAACCACTACAAAAGAAACAAAAGAAACAAAACTAGATTGGCTAGTCTATCTCAAGCTCACGTCCTTGCTCGCCTTCCCCTGTAAGGAAAACAAAACTAAAGGGATGAGCTAAAAGCCCAATGAGGTTCCGAACACATAATCAGATAATCAATCCAATACATTAAACATGGAGTATCAATAATTCAAGAAACATTTTCAATGGAAAGCGATAGTAACACATTCATTAAAAGGATACGGCTCACAAGGAGCAATTCGTTATTTCGTTCATTCGTTCTCCTGACATTTCCCCTTATTCCTCCAATCATTTGAAACTGCATTTTTCGTTTATCAATAACCCTCGTTCGATCGTTCGTTCATTCATTCATTCATTCACCCCCGTCCTGGCCATTGGCCAGTCTCCACCAACCTACAGGGTAATACTCGAGTATACCAAACGTTCACCCAAGTCCCTAATCGCCCGACCGAGTCCGCTTCTGGCTCGAGACGACCGGTAACAAGGGGCAATGGCCAGTTCAGCCCAAAAAGGCTTACATTCATGCGCAAGTAACATTTCAATCATTAAATCCTTGAAAATTGCACAGTTATTTAGGTCGAGTGCGATAAAGTACACACTCGCCTAGGAAGCTCATTTTGGAAATCATTAAAAGCACTTAACACATTAGCAAATGATAACAACAAGCCATAGAATCAAATAATGAACACTCACCTAGAAATGCAAAATATCGTGCAAAATATCCTTCCGGATATTACCCTTAATCACCAATGAAACCTAAGGTTGAACAAGAGAACATATTACAGTTTATCGAGCAAAACATTTAAGGGAAACAAAGAAACCCGACTAATTAGGAGTAAAACGTGTAAAGATGACTTTCAAGTAAGAAGAGGGTTGTTTGAACCCAAGGATGAAAAATCATGTTTTAAAATGGAAAACCGGTCATGGTATTGGCCTAACAAAAGTATACAAGTTCAAATAGAAACCTAGCCCTCGGGCGAAAATTTGGGCAGCACGCCCTTTGTGTTTACCTAATTTTCCAGCCATTTTGGCTTCATTATTTTTCCTCAACCACAACCCAACATCACACATAAGCAATTCAAGTCAAGAGCCGTTCCATAGGCTCACAATATCATAAGAATAAGAAATACAGTAATAACAAATGCAGAAATTCAATTTAGCAAAAGACAGATTTGACGTATGAAAGCGGAAATAACTTATCCGAGGCTACGCTTATCGGATTAAGACGCAACCTATGCCGTTTCGAAGCTAAGACTCAGGGCTACAATGTTCATGAAGGTCACTTAGTCCAGTTTCTAATGTAACTTGGTCAAATTCTCGAATTACTAAACCAGAAACCAATTCATCGGCTGCTTAATCGCAGAACACTGTAATGGTCATAATTCAGTGTACAAAAATCCAATTCAGGTGTTCTTAGAGGCATTTTAAAGCTACTTCAGAACACTACAACTTTCATGTTTTGGCCCAAAGCTAAATCAAAATGGATCCTGGTCAGAAAACGTGATAAACTGGACTTAACTGAAGAAACGGACTGCTGGGAAATACTTAGAACAGTAAGGGTATTTTAGACTTTTCACGTCCTACGTTGCTCCGATTGAGCTGAAATTTTGTATGCACCTATAAAATGCCATTCTCTACAACGTTTCTTCTTTGACCTAAGGCCAATTCGGCCTCTAACACACAGATAAAAATTCGGACAGAATGTTGGGGAAATTTTCCAGATTCTGGAATTTCTAGTTTCTAGTGAATCTTTCCTTAATTTCTTGGTCTAATCACTACCACAACACCTTATAAAACCTCAATTGCAACATATAAGCATCATACAACAATTTGGGCAGAATTTCCACAAGCCCTAGTTCATCAAATAAATTGGGGAAAACTTCTAAAACATGCTAATCATCCATGATTTCACCACAAAATCAAACTACTAAGCTTAATTTAACAAAATTGAAAGTAAAACTTAGAAAGATAAACTCTCTTACCTTGAATAAAGGTCACTAAGAGTAGCCCAAGCTCTCTCCTTCAAAAATCACACCACAAGTCACTAACTAGTCACTCAAGAACAAGTTTAATCGGCTTAGTTTCTTTGTTTCCTCACTTTGTGACTTGATTCAAGAAGAAATGGAGAAGCTTTTCTCTTGTTTTTGCTCTCTCTCTCTCACGGTTCTTCAGCAGAAATAATGAGGAAGAATGGTGCAATTTTGGGGATAAGAAGGTTGGACAATGTCTTGGTCAATGGCCTCTAATGGTGTGACACTTGTCACAACCCTTACCAAGTAAAATTTCCTTTTCTTTTCTTGTATTTTCAGCCTCTAATTTCGGTCAAACTTAGCTGGAATTTAGGAGATATTTTGCTCAAATATTAATGAGCTCATGTGGTAAGAAAGTGGTGGTCAAGTGGTGCGTTCAAACGGTAGTGCGCGGGACCCGCCGGATCGCGCCGTTTTTCTTAAAAACTCACGTACTAGGTTTTTTCACTTCCCATTCACTAACCTTATACCATTGCCACTAGTCACATCTTATTTCTCACTTAAAAGTCACTTTTAATCCCCAAATTAATTCTTACTTTGTACCGAAAATTCATCCGGCTAAAAATCGCGAAAACCCTAATTTCGCTCCAAACTTAAAACCGAAGCGTAAAACCCTATTTTCTAGGTCTATTTACACTTAGTGTGAAATATTTGGGTAGTGGCCTTTGATAAATAATAATTTTCAAATAAAAGGGTATTTTTGAGAAAAATACAAGAAATTTGCGAGTCCTCACATTCTCTCTCCCTTAAAAAAATTTCGTCCTCGAAATTTTACCTTCAGTTGCCTCAGACGAGTCCGGAACTTGTCGGTTGTCTAAAGCATAAACCTTTGCCGGTCCGCTAGTTCGTTTCCCTCCTTCATTCACTTGTGATTTAGCTCCATCTAGTTGCAGAGTATTGCTTTCACGTGACTGTCTCCTCGGACAGTTGCTAACTTGATGATCGCCACTTCCGCAGATTAAACATTTCCGCCCCTTTCTCCAACAATCGCTTTCGACATGATTTGCCTTTCCACAGTACCCACAGACCACGTGAGAAGCCATCTTTTGGCTTTCTTGAAAACTTTTCCCAAATCTGATTTGGCTTTCTTTTGTAGATCCTTCATCTATCGCCCCTAATGTCCATGGTGGGTGGGACAAAAAGTTCACTTTTTGCACTTTGGAAGGGACTCTCGCTTCACTTAATTCCTCCACTACACTACTCGATGCACTCCTTTTCTGGGTCTAGGAAGCTTTTATCTGTGCCTTTGCAGTCTCGATTCTTTGAGCTTTCTCAAGGGCCTCCGTAAACGTATTCACTTGTACTGCCGCTAGTGCTTCTTGGAGTTCCAAATTTAATCCTTGTATAAACCGTCTTACTCTTCGCCGTTTTGTGGCTACCAATTCAGAAGCAAACTTGGATAGTTTCGTAAATTTCGTTTCATATTCGGCCACACTTAACGTTCCCTGGCGTAGTCCAATAAACTCTTCCTCTCTCCTCTCTTGAACTAAAGGAGGGAGGTATTTCTCGTTAAATTCCCTTATGAAATTCGTCCATGTCCATACGGTCTGTTCTCTTTCCCATTTTGCTTTAATAACGTTCCACCACGCTCGGGCCGATCCTTCAAATTGGAACACCGCAAAGTTTACTTGTCTTTGCTCGGTGTAGTTCAAGACGGTGAAAATATTAATCATGGCCTCTAACCATTGTTCGGCTATATCCGGATCAGATCCTCCAAGGAATTTCGGAGGAGTAAATTTCTGGAACCTCTCAAGAGCCTTATCTTCTCCGATTTCAGGGTTCCGGGGTTGATTCACGGCCATTTGGCCTTGTTGATCCACCAATCTTGCCAAGATATCTGTCATTTGTTGCATTACCGTTGCCATTTGGTCTTCGGCTTCAACCCTCATTCCTTGCTCTTGTGTAGCTGTTGTTTCTCTTTCCTCTCTTGGCTCTTGAGCTCGTTCATTCCCACGGCCACGTCCACGTCCACGGCTACGTCTCCCGTCCATATATATGTTTTCCCTCTCTTTTCTTTTCCCCCAAAAAGGTAATTTAGTAAATAAACACGATAAGGTTACTAAAGTAACTATTGAGGGCACCAAATATTCAAATGAACATATACCCACATAACACGCCATACCAAGAAGACGGATAAGCAAATACACAAATACATATCAAGTTGGACAGATAACCATGTACATACAGGTATACTAATGTCATGTAGTAACAATATACTGGTAAATCAAAAGGAAAAGGTGAAGTCGCCCCAGTATCAGCCCGTCTGGTCTCTCACGTCACTTACTATCCAAACTAGATGTCCCTGACCTCTTGTGCTCATTCTAGTCAGACAAAGCCTGTTCATGTTCCCGAAATACAAGTCTCAAGTATTTAGCAGCACCTCAACTATAGAGTACTCAGGCACGAGAATCCGAAATAAGATAATTCACATCTCGAGCTGCAGTCTCAAGAGTAAACTATCTACAATCGGAATTCCTACCTGACATACCTATCTATGGTCTTCAAATACCATGAGAAAGATTTAAGGCCTATAACATTCGCAATTCATAGCTTCACTTAGTCCCTCATACTTTTTCACCACTTAGTCCAGGGTCACTCCACGTAGAAACCACGCGAAGCAGCTATAAGTTTTATCCCTCAATCGCTTAACTTTCAAGTCCAATCAAATCCCACAGTCCGGTATCCTAATCTTTAATCTAGGATACACTACAGAGATCTGAAGCCTAAGCTCTGATACCACTTGTAACGACCCCACCTCCCCCTAAGGCGTACCAGAGGGTTCGGCGGGCCGCCTGCCCAGCTCTCGCCGGGACTCAGTCGTTCGCTACAGTCCTCAATTAAAAATTGAAATAAATCACAAGAATAAATAGAGCATTGATCCAAACTTAAAGCGGAACTTATATACATTGCCAACCCAAAAGAGAATATAAACATCAAATATACAAGGGTTCTCAATCCTTCATACGTCCAGCCCGTGCCAAGCACTAGGCGAGAACCACTACAAAAGAAACAAAAGAAACAAAACTAGATTGGCTAGTCTATCTCAAGCTCACGTCCTCGCTCGCCTTCCCCTGTAAGGAAAACAAAACTAAAGGGATGAGCTAAAAGCCCAATGAGGTTCCGAACACATAATCAGATAATCAATCCAATACATTAAACATGGAGTATCAATAATTCAAGAAACATTTTCAATGGAAAGCGATAGTAACACATTCATTAAAAGGATACGGCTCACAAGGAGCAATTCGTTATTTCGTTCATTCGTTCTCCTGACATTTCCCCTTATTCCTCCAATCATTTGAAACTGCATTTTTCGTTTATCAATAACCCTCGTTCGATCGTTCGTTCGTTCATTCATTCATTCATTCACCCCCGTCCTGGCCATTGGCCAGTCTCCACCAACCTACAGGGTAATACTCGAGTATACCAAACGTTCACCCAAGTCCCTAATCGCCCGACCGAGTCCGCTTTTGGTTCGAGACGACCGGTAACAAGGGGTAATGGCCAGTTCAGCCCAAAAAGGCTTACATTCATGCGCAAGTAACATTTCAATCATTAAATCCTTGAAAATTGCACAGTTATTTAGGTCGAGTGCGATAAAGTACACACTCGCCTAGGAAGCTCATTTTGGAAATCATTAAAAGCACTTAACACATTAGCAAATGATAACAACAAGCCATAGAATCAAATAAGGAACACTCACCTAGAAATGCAAAATATCGCGCAAAATATCCTTTCGGATATTACCCTTAATCACCAATGAAACCTAAGGTTGAACAAGAGAACATATTACAGTTTATCGAGCAAAACATTTAAGGGAAACAAAGAAACCCGACTAATTAGGAGTAAAACGTGTAAAGATGACTTTCAAGTAAGAAGAGGGTTGTTTGAACCCAAGGATGAAAATCATGTTTTAAAATGGAAAACCGGTCATGGTATTGGCCTAACAAAAGTATACAAGTTCAAATAGAAACCTAGCCCTCGGGCGAAAATTTGGGCAGCACGCCCTTTGTGTTTACCTAATTTTCCAGCCATTTTGGCTTCATTATTTTTCCTCAACCACAACCCAACATCACACATAAGCAATTCAAGTCAAGAGCTGTTCCATAGGCTCACAATATCATGAGAATAAGAAATACAGTAATAACAAGTGCAGAAATTCAATTTAGCAAAAGACAGATTTGACGTATGAAAGCGGAAATAACTTATCCGAGGCTACGCTTATCGGATTAAGACGTAACCTATGCCGTTTAGAAGCTAAGACTCAGGGCTACAATGTTCATGAAGGTCACTTAGTCCAGTTTCTAATGTAACTTGGTCAATTTCTTGAATTACTAAACCAGAAACCAATTCATCGGCTGCTTAATCGCAGAACACTGTAATGGTCATAACTCAGTGTACAAAAATCCAATTCAGGTGTTCTTAGAGGCATTTTAAAGCTACTTCAGAACACTACAACTTTCATGTTTTGGCCCAAAGCTAAATTAGAATGGATCCTGGTCAGAAAACGTGATAAACTGGACTTAACTGAAGAAACGGACTGCTGGGAAATACTTAGAACAGTAAGGGTATTTTAGACTTTTCACGTCCTACGTTGCTCCGATTGAGCTGAAATTTTGTATGCACCTATAAAATGCCATTCTCTACAACTTTTCTTCTTTGACCTAAGGCCAATTCGGCCTCTAACACACAGATAAAAATTCGGACAGAATGTTGGGGAAATTTTCCAGATTCTGGAATTTCTAGTTTCTAGTGAATCTTTCCTTAATTTCTTGGTCTAATCACTACCACAACACCTTATAAAACCTCAATTGCAACATATAAGCATCATACAACAATTTGGGCAGAATTTCCACAAGCCCTAGTTCATCAAATAAATTGGGGAAAACTTCTAAAACATGCTAATCATCCATGATTCCACCACAAAATCAAACTACTAAGCTTAATTTAACAAAATTGAAAGTAAAACTTAGAAAGATAAACTCTCTTACCTTGAATAAAGGTCACTAAGAGTAGCCCAAGCTCTCTCCTTCAAAAATCACACCACAAGTCACTAACTAGTCACTCAAGAACAAGTTTAATCGGCTTAGTTTCTTTGTTTCCTCACTTTGTGACTTGATTCAAGAAGAAATGGAGAAGCTTTTCTCTTGTTTTTGCTCTCTCTCTCTCACGGTTCTTCAGCAGAAATAATGAGGAAGAATGGTGCAATTTTGGGGATAAGAAGGTTGGACAATGTCTTGGTCAATGGCCTCTAATGGTGTGACACTTGTCACAACCCTTACCAAGTAAAATTTCCTTTTCTTTTCTTGTATTTTCAGCCTCTAATTTCGGTCAAACTTAGCTGGAATTTAGGAGATATTTTGCTCAAATATTAATGAGCTCATGTGGTAAGAAAGTGGTGGTCAAGTGGTGCGTTCAAACGGTAGTGCGCGGGACCCGCCGGATCGCGCCGTTTTTCTTAAAAACTCACGTACTAGGTTTTTTCACTTCCCATTCACTAACCTTATACCATTGCCACTAGTCACATCTTATTTCTCACTTAAAAGTCACTTTTAATCCCCAAATTAATTCTTACTTTGTACCGAAAATTCATCCGGCTAAAAATCGCGAAAACCCTAATTTCGCTCCAAACTTAAAACCGAAGCGTAAAACCCTATTTTCTAGGTCTATTTACACTTAGTGTGAAATATTTGGGTAGTGGCCTTTGATAAATAATAATTTTCAAATAAAAGGGTATTTTTGAGAAAAATACAAGAAATTTGCGAGTCCTCACAACAACGCTCTCTCAATTTTTTCCCATTGCTAGTACACATGCAGACTTAGGATTTTTAATAAAGGGAGCGATATAATAAAGGTAGAAATTTTTTTAACAAGTGTGATTCTAAAATTATGAATTTTGTGTTAATTTTTTCCATTTCTTTGGCTTAATAATCAGACTTGATATCTGCTTGCAATTTTTTGAAAAATACTAGAAACCAACATTCTCTAACAACAAGTTCTTTATTACCAATATCGTTTCCACAAAACACCATTAAAATCAAGTCTAGAAAACATAATAAGGAAGTCACATACCCAATAGTAAATTAAAATATGCATTAGTATGTCAAAATTACATAATAACCCTTGCATCTATCTTCTCTTTCTCACCATCCTACACAAGAAAAAAAAGAAAAAAAAATCTATGTAGATGAATATAGCGCTAAGTTTTATTTTAAAGTACCGAATGGGATTGTTAGCTAGTAACAAGTGTTAATTGCAATACATGTTTATGATGAGCTATTTTGGAAGCTAATAAAACTTTGTCTAGTGGTTAAGGTTGAGACATCAAAATTAGAAGTGTTGAATTCAAATTCTCTTTCCCCTTCCCTACTTTCCATATTCACTCTTCCCTTGCTAATAAAAAATGAGATATTTTTAGAGACAATACATGAAATTCTAAGAAGATTACATGTGTTGAAAAAGAATTTACTGGGAAACTAAATTGTGTAGGACAACCAATTTAATAAGCGTCTCAAAATATTTAGAGAAGCTACTATATTTCCTGAGGCAACTCAAGTGAAGAGGGCGGGGCAATGAAATTGTTCTAAAGTTCAAGTGGGGCAAAACAATAAATGTAAATAAAAATTATCAAAATTTCTAGGGGTTCAAAGGGGATTAGTCAAAACTTGGGAAGCGGCTGCTGCAGTTAGCCCCTGCGGCTCGCCCTGGTTCCTAGAATTTTCACACTGCATTTAGCTATATTCTCTCAGAGCTTACTATATTTACTAACTACAAATTTCAACGTCCTCCAATCTTTCTTCCAAGCTGTAGTTAGTGCTATTATTTCGACAATTGGTTTCTATAAATCAAAGGCAACTTTAATACTTGCTCCTTGACAAAGTCTCCATTATGGTGAACTTTATATCTAACATAAAAAAACATAGTGTAAAGAAGCAAAAAAGGTACAATTGCCCGGATTTTTTTCCCAAAAAAATAATGAAAATAATAAAAAGTGTATCTCATAAATAATTATCTAAATTATCAATTAGTAGAGTATTATCTACTAAACTGTACTTTTAAAGCTAGACTAAACTTCCACCCCAATATTCACACTACAGGCTAACTAGGACTTTATCAACTAGTCTATGACTTCCAACCCAATGTTAACAGGACAGGAAAACTTGGAGTTTGTTGATTAGTGTACACTATCTATATTGCCAAACTAAATTTCACGTTTCTTTTTTCCTTTGTCTGATAAACACTAAATAAATAAAAAGTGAGTGAGTGTGGATCAATTGGAGAGAACATTAGAGAGACAAGGCAAGTATGTTAAGGTACAAAACCCTTAGCATATATATATTTTTTCTTTCTAGCAATGTTTTTTATGCTTAGACCTGGAAACTTTGATGGATACCTCAAGTTAATTCGAGATCAATTATTATAATACTAAGAAACTAACCTTTTGGTGGTATGAAAGCTTCTTGTTAAAATTAAGGGATATATTTGTAATTACTCAAACTGTACCACTATGTCTATTGTGTAGCTTATTTACTTCTTGGCACGAGAAAGTTCTTGCTTACTTGCACCTTATTTCCCTTCCTTGACATGTCTCACAATACAGGGATACATTTTACACCAGTTCGATTTTGGTTATAGTTTGTAAACGAAGGAAAATGAAATGTGACTTTGAAACTTGAACTGATGATTGGCAGTGGATCCGGCTTGGATGCTTGTAGGATCCGATGCTGGAATCCAAGTCGGAATTTGGTCAAAATGCTCATTTCTTGAGCAAAACCAAACAGGTTAAGAATTAATGTTCATTTCATATTTTTACAAGTAATTGTTTTCTTGGTTGAAGCAATAAGCAGTCTCTACAAAATAAGTACAAACCTCATTGAATCCAGAAGATGATCTCAAGACATTTAGTGAAACTATAGCATCAAGCAGTGGCAAAACTAAGAACCTTGGGTCATGGGTGCATAATTTGTACTTTGTTAAATATTTTCACACATATTGATAATTAAATTAAATAAAAAAATAAATTACAATTTAGATGAAGGGCATATGTTATGCACCCAAGAAGAAAAAGGTATGCACCAAACAAAAATGGTGCCACTAAGTGAAATTAAAACCAAACCTAAAACAAAATAAAACTATTTTTACTTTAATACATAAAAGGTTCACAATTTTCCTCGATGAATAATCAGGTTTTAAAAAGAATAAATTGTTATGAAAATTAAATTCTACCAAAGTAATCATAAAAAATATGTATATTTTAATTTAGAGTAAATCTTATATACACTGACAGTATATACACTATCACCGTTTGATTCATGACATGTGTACAAAAGTTAAATTTCAAATTCAAATTCAAATTTTGTATAGTTGTTATTCATCCAACGTTAATAGTATATACACTGTCAGTGTAGGAAAGATTAATCTTTTAATTTATTGTATATACTAAATTACATGTAATTAAAGTACAGTTTCTTCATTTTTAAATCAACAAATAAAATGAAAGGTCTAAAATTAAAATTATAAAAATATTATGAAACTAAGAAGAATAATATTCATGATGAATATGAAAAGATTAAGTTAGTTTACATTATATTGGTGAATTGTGAAAGAGTTTCTTAATTAAATAAATTGTTGTTGATTTTTTTCTCAAACTTCTGTTCAAGATCTATCCTATGCTTCCGTTGAATCTTTTTTTGTTTCAGCCAAGAAGTCTTTGGTTTGAGTTTGAATTACAATAACTTTATCTATTCTTGGTAATTTAGAGTTAACGTTTGAATTAGAAGATCAGACTATAGTGAAGACATTGCCTTTGTTCTTTTAATTATTCCTTGATTTTCTCGTAGAAATAAGTAAAATGATTTCATTAATTTCCTAAAAGGTAGCAAGTTAATGATTGCGAATTAGTTTTTTACTTGTGTAAGTGATTATGCTTTATACGTTTGTCCCCCATTTCTTTATTTCAAGGGCAACTACTAAAACTTAAGTGAAGGATTACCCAACTCTAAGGGTAATTAATGAACTTGAGAGAGGGCAATTGCCTACCCTCAAGCTAATTAAGGTGGCCCCGCCCCTGATATCAAAAGATGCTATGTTTTAGCGAGAAGCATTAAATTTTAAAGTAGACTCAAAGTTGTCTTACATTACTTGGTTTTAGTTGATATCCTATAAGGTTCATAACTAAGGTTCCATTTGATAAAACTGAATCTGAATTCTGAAGTTTGAATTCTGAAATCTGAATACTGAAACAATTAATTTGCTGAATTTTAAGCACTGAAAAGAAATATATGAATGTCTGAATTTTAATACCAAACCTATCTATACTGTTTGATAAACAATTATAAATGAATGCTTAATAAGTTAAATTTGACAATTTTGCCCTTATATCTTTTCATCCAAAAAAGAAATAGAACCTATGATTTAATTAGCTAAAAATGTTAGGTATGAAAATGACAATATTTATTTTTAAATCAAATTAATATAAAAGATGAATTATATTATATAAGGAGTATGGAGAAGAAATGAAAGTCATTCAAAAGGGAGAAAAGAAAAATAGAAAATCATTAGATAGAGAATATTAGGTTGTTTAATTATACAAGAATTTTGAACATAATTAATAAATAAGGGTAGATTTGGTAGATAAGATAAGATAGTTGAAGTAATTCTATTGATTCTTATCAGAATTAAGCATTCAGTTAGGATTCTTGTGCTGAAAAAAAATACACACAAGTTTAGCACTACTTAACAAGTTCAGCAAATGGATTTTCATTTATCAAACACTCAAAACATCTGAATGTCTGAAAAAGTTCAGATTCAGCACTTTTTTATGTTATCAAACAGACCCTAACTAGTTGTAAGTAGACAGTTAGAAGAAAATATGCCATCGATGGATCCATTTTAATTTTGAAGTGTAATAGTTGCTATAACTTTTAAACAAAAGGAAGGAATAAACAATTTTGATAGCATGCATTAGTTAATAAACATCCATAGGAGTGCATTGTCATTAGTTTCAATGTAGAATTTCTTTTTGTACATCAAATGAATGCAAAAAGCATTCTTAAATGGTGATTTAGATGAGAAAGTGCCTATGGAATAATCCAAAGGTTTTGTTTTGCTTGAAAATGAGAAGAAAATTAGCAAGTTAGTGAAGTCATTATATGGTTTAAAGCAACCACCTATATAGTTGCTTGAGAAACTTGAATGACTAGAGTATGCAAGTGTTGATTGGGAGGTTAATGTAAGCAATGCATTGTACAAACTAGATATTTCATATGTAGATTGTTGCAAGATATATCAAGAATTCTGGTGTGGATAATTGGAAGTCTATTGGGAGATTTCTTGTTTATCTCAAAAGGACTAAGAATTTAGGATTCTTTTATGATAAATTTCCAACTGCACTAGAAAATTTCTCTAATACTAGTTGGTTTACTAGTGTGAGTGACACGGATTCTACAATCAGGTGGATATTTACTGCAGGAGGTGCAATATTATGGGTTTCTAAGAAATAAACGGTAATTGGTCATCCTACTATAGAAGTTATAACTTTGGCTACTACTTGTAACAGAGTGGAGTGGCTCAAAGATTTATTACTCGATATGAAATTATGGTCATAACCTATGCCTTTAATCTCTTTATATTATGAAAGACAAACCACTATGTTTAAAGCCTTAAACAAGATATATAATAGTAAATGTAAATATATTAGTTTAAAACATAAGTATCTTAGATAAATATTGAGAGATAGCATCATTACTATTGTATATGTTGAACATACAACAACTTTGTGGATCCTTTGACTAAACCGTTATCAATGGAAATAGTGAATTTGACCTCATTGGGAGTGGGATTGAAACCCTTCCTCTAGAATTACTAGCAATGGAACCTTACATTTCTCTAGCGCTAGATTAAAAGTTTTAAGGGTTAACAAGTTTTTAATAAGTGGTTATTAGCACTAGTACTTATGTATACCATTCTACCCCACTAGTGCACCACTAGTGCATAATGATATTAAGAGGATGAATATATGCCAAATATATGCTCTCTTAATGACATGTAAAGTGTTTCATGATGAGTTATATTATAAAGTTAGAAACTAACTTCACTAATATGATTGTAGAAGTGGTACCTTCTTTTAGACAAAATCTTGGATTTGCTTTTCTATATATGCATGGCACTAATATAGAGCACATGGAAATTTGTAAAATTTTTTGTGAATTGATCAATGTTTATAAAACCATATGTATGATGTATTTAATATAATTTGCAAATCACGGTTTAAAACTATAAGTTACCCTAATTTCATTAGATTTTAGTGATATATATACACCAAGAAGAAAGTTTGAATCTAAACATACCTTTTTTACACATAGTATTCATGGTGTTAGTTTGCTAATTTCATTTACAAAATAAGTGTAGGATTGTTAGTCAAAGTTTCTAAATGAAAAAAATGAAATGTGATACTTTGAAATTTGGACTAATCATTGGTAATGGATCCAACTTGGGTTCTTATAGGATTGATGCTCAATTTCAAGTTCTGTGATAGTCAAAGTGCTTATTTCTTGACACCAAACGATTTCAGATTGGGCTTGGACCAAGTAAGGATTTGATGCCGAATCATATGTTGTCTATTGATGATGAACCTGATTGCACTCCAGATCTAGTTCTATGCTCAAGTGGACTTGGGGCCGGACTTTACTAACGGTTCGAAATTATTGGTGCCTTGTCACATTCAAATAATAGTTATTTTAGTACTAAAAGGTGTTTTTCTAGTAGAAATTATTTCTAGATATTAATGACAAGTGTGAGAACTCCTTTTTCTATAGACAAACTAATCTCATAGCAATTGAATCAACTTTGTATTTGATAATTTGTTAGTGAGAAAACTTGATTTTGCTATCAAACATTTCTATGTCATAGACATATATTACTATAATACTGAAGCAAACTATTAAGTATGATGTGGACAACAAAATCTTTAAAGATAGCATATTTCACCTCAAGTTCATTATTCTTCCCTATTTGCTCGTATTAACCTTGTGTTGCAAGTTTTGTACCTTTTCGTACTACTAGTTAATTTGGACCTCGCGCGAGGCGCGAGATTGCCCAGATATGACAATTAGTACGTGTTCCAAAGAGTCATGATAAATTGAATATACAGTATTGCTACAATTGAACACATTAAAGCTAAAAAGAAATAGTGATTATTCAGGTTAATAGTAAACTGTTGTATGTAAGAAATAGTGATTATTCAGGTTAATAGTAAACTGTTATATTTACATACATAAGAATCTTTCTACAAATGCTTTCACACTAACACTTTATGATTTAACAGCATTAATCATCGTAGTTCTTCATACTAATACTTTATGATTCAACAGCATTAATTATCGTAGTTCTTCATGATATTTGTTATTATCATTGAGCTAATACATGAAAAATTACACAAAGAGAGTGAGGAATTTTTTATAAGGGAAAAATATCAATACAAATCAAGCTTAAAAATCGAACTTTTTATAAGGAAAAAAGACATATTCATTTGAATATTCAGTTCAACAATAGATGGGAAAATAAAGGAAATTGAAAAAATAAATCATAAAAGTCTGTGACAGTGGAGGAGGTTCTATTTGGGAAGTGACATTGGTAACAAGGTTGTAGACAGCAGTCAGTCATCACTTACCGTCAGATGTTTGGGTTGTACCCACATTTTTTTTTGTTTCCTTCGGTTGTTGTATGGAGAAGATAATTCAGACTGTAACATTTCAGTGTGTGCGATCAGAAAATTCATGTGACAAAAGCATATGAGAAACACCACATAATTTGCTGACATGGTAAGCATAATTCAGCTCCAGCAAAGCCCAACAGTCCCACCCAAAAGTATGAAATGACCAAAAAGGACACCTACTAAAGGTATCAATAGGGGACCAATTGTACTGTTACTAAGCCCATTCGCACTTTTATTCTCTTAGGATATACATCAACATATGACACGTGTTAAAATGACCACATCAACCATGGTATTGGTTTATCACCTTTCCCTCAACCTAAAACAAGGAATTTTCCCCATGGTTTTGGACATGAAAAATTGAAAAATGACCAATATATATATAAATTCATATGATTGTAATAGTTGATTTTTCATGATAAATGATGGTTAGAAAATATGAAATTGTCATGTGTTTATGTTTGATTTTGAAACTAGGGATTTTGATAAGAAATGGATTCATCATCTTTTTAAGTAAAAATAAAAAGAATGGGGTAACAACCAATATGGTTGGCACAATCTTCCCGGTGTCAATCTGGTGGTTGAGAATAAAGCATGACTAATGCAGCTATTATTACTATTAATTTCACCATCGGTAGTACATTGAAGTCATTAGCAATTATTGTTGCTATTGAAATTTATATTGAAACTTACTTCTCACCTGCACGTGTACAATTCGTTCACAAGTACAACGAATACTAGGTGTCAATCTATCAGAGAAAGAAAGTCAAGCACCAAAATGTCTCAAATTACAACATTATTTAGACTTCATTTCATCACTAGAGAATAGAAGAAATTAAGTTGACAAACTAATTAAAAAATTAAAGTTAAATAAAAGCAAATTTAATAGGAGCTTATCAATTTCTAACTAGTTCTAGGTTTTGGGTTTCTTAAGTTGACTTAGCCAATACTCTTGTTTTGGTTATCTAATTTTATCTCATGCAAAACTATGGTAGATCTCATTAATTCATAAAACCTACATTCGTAGTGCATTAATTATCTAAAAAAACAAGTCTAAATCTATTTTCATGATTACAAACAACTAAAACAGTCATTAAAATCATAACATGATACAAGTACCATCTGTGTATTTCTCATGATGCAAGTACCCTCTATGTATTTCTCTATTTTCATGAGTTAAACAATAATGATTACAACTTTACCAATTTATTAAAAATAACAACTTCTATTTTTCAATTAATACTTTAGATACTTCGCATTAATGGTCATTTATTCACAGAAATGGGAGGGAAAGAATGGATTAGGTGGTACAGAAGGAGAGAGTGTAAGTGAGATGTCTCGAATTCGAGCGAGACCTCCCACTTACATCAAAACAAAAAAGATTAAAAAAAATAACAAATATAAAACAATATGAACGAGATATTGCCAATTAATTAAAATAGATCATCAACTAAGCATAATTGATTTCACCCAAACCCTACAAAAGCATTAAATTAGTTACTCGTAATATAAATAAAAGATATGAAGGAATTGTTAAAATCATAAACTTCATTAATAAAAGTAAAGAGCAAAAGAAGAGAAACTCTTATTCTAAGATTTGGCATAGAACTCTCCCCTTGTCCTTAACAATCTCCGCATACAACTTTAAAGGTTAGTAAAAGTAATTGTTTTGTAGTTAAAACTACATTTGAAAAGGCCTAAAGTTATATCAAAATGTCCACAAAACATCCTATTTATAGCTTGAAGAAATTAAAAACCAAATAGACTTGAAATTGAAAACCCTAGCCAAAGAGGAAATAGTGGTGATGCGAACCAACCGGAGCACCCAGTTGAGTTTATTTTGACGCTTTAGCATGTTACACCAGCCATTGGTGGAATTCTTCAAGTTTTTGTGCTTTCTTGTTTCATCTTCTTTACTCACTTGTATCCAATGTTTGTTCAACTTGATCTCTTATCCAAGTTTCTTTGAAACCTACCAAAAAAAATAAAAATAAAAATAGCACCAATTTAATCAATAAAATGGCCATTCTTCTTGAACCATGCTCAACTACAAAAGTAGCTAAAAACCTAGTTTTAACTAACTTTACATTCCAAATTCATGAAAAATGAACTAAAATGCACGTGAAAACTTAATCAAAAATGTGACGCTCCCACTTCTCCCAAGGGCGAACCCAAGGGTATCCGCGGAACGCCTGCCTAGCTCTCGCCAGGACTCGAGACAAATCAATTCAAACTTAACAATATATAACAATTTATACCAGTCTAATAAGGAAAATTCGCTTCCATAATCGAATATCCAAGTCTTGTACCACGTGTTCAAAATACATCCGTTATCCAATTCTTACGTCAGGATCCAAAAGATACATCAATTCCCAAATATATACAATAGCCAAAATGTCTAGCCAATTACAATTGAACCCTAATACAAAAGTACATCCAAAGGGTTCCAACGAGTTTCACTCCATCCATTCCTGTTAAGGAAAACAAATCTACGGGGTGAGCGAAACGCTCGTGAGGCCAAGAAAACACACATGCAAGCACGTTGTCCAAATAACAATCCCAATATTCAAGTAATTTACAATTCGAGCGAGAAAAAAAAATAAACAGAAACAATTCAAGGATATAGGAGCTCTCAGGAGCTATTTTCCTCTTGCTTCGCCACGGCTCGATCCGATACCCCCTCGTGATGACACTCCGTTATCCTGGTGGGTATTTTATCCGTAGAAACTTCACTTATTACTTCCTCCGACCAACATTCCACCCTCTCGGATCCGAAACCAAACACGCACGAAAAAAAAGGCGATACTCGTCGAGTATGCCACACGAGATCTCAGGAGATCAAGTTTTGATTTTTGAACACGCACGAAAAGGGCGATACTCCACGAGTATGCCGAACAAGATCTCAAAAGATCAAGTTGTGTTTTGTTACTCTCTTGGTTTATCAAGCTTCTCGACCAAGCCCATGCCGGCTCGAGTTGCAAGATTGGTTAAGAGAATTGGGCATCCCCATAAGTCGAGGAGGTTCACTCCACCCGACAACAAGACACGCACGACATACACGACATGCATGGCAACACGACACGCACACGAAAACGGGTATATTTTAATCGACGAGATTCACTCAATCGACTTTGAAAACCAAGTTAATACAAGTAAAGTGCAAGTAAAGGAGAGCGAGTGCGATAAAGTACACACTCGTCTCATCAAGTGATATTCACGTATATAAGCAGGTAAATCAAGTAAACACGACAAGTCATGCACTTGACACTCACCAATTCAAAAGTAATTGAGCGAGAAAATCCTTAGTTGTCCCCTCCGGGATTCTTTTCAAGACTCGCTTGAGCACCTGAAGCAATTAACAAGTATTTTTCACTCACAATCACGTATTAATCAAGAAAGGAGTTACGCTCATTTGGACTAGTCAATACCTCAAACCAAAAACCTTAGCCACTCAAAATAAAGGTTCAAAAGTGAGGTTTTATTAGCACAAGAAAAACTGATTTCCTTCATGAAATCAAGTTTAAGCGATCAATTATCATCAAGAAGGAGTAACAAGTTTTCAAATTTTCATTTTCTAAGAAATCAGCAAATTTCAGCTTTGCGCGTCAAATTTAGAAAAATCAGATCTTGCACTCAGTAGGTCCAAAATTATAAAACTTGGTACCGTTGGAAACCTCTTAGAAAGTACTACAAGTTCTTAGAAGACACTTTTCCATGAATCTAAGTGGAAGGTATTCAAAAATGGGCATGAAATTGCTGTTCCAGAACATTCAGAATTAAGCCGGGGTTGGTTTTTCGCTAACTTTGGAAATTCGGAAAAATTCACTCGTTGCAAACTAGCCCTTGAAATTTATAACTCAATTAGAGGTGTAAGTAAGGTTTAGGGCAGAACAAACGGATTGAAAATTGGAGTTTCGAGCACCGAGATACGGTAGCTCAAAGTTAGGAAAATTCAAGTCTGGTGAACAATTTCCAGATTTGAGTTTTCAAAATTGGAACCTTAGCTAAGAGTCAAAACGAACTTGGATTGGTATAAAATTTTGCAATATGTTACTCCTATATGAAAGGCATCTCTCTATCAAATTTAAGGGAAAAATACCTTCGGAAAGATAGTTAATTAATCATCCAATGTTCAGGAAAATTTCTAAAGCAACCTGTCTTTTGACTTCATTTCCCAATTCAAATCGTTTAATCAAGAAAGCTATCCAACCATGGTTCATTTGTGAAATAAAGGTCTAAGATACATCCATGATACCGTTGGTAAGTGTTTAGCATCAAGAACTTCAATTAATAAAATCATTCCCAAGTTTTGCCCCAAATCAGTCCAAATACTACGTTTTTCCAAAACAGGGCAGTCCTCTTGTTTTAGTCACAACTCAATCAATTTAACTCGGAATGAGGCATGGTTTATGGCGTTAGAAAATACATTCACGGGACTAAAAGTTCACAGAAGGAAATGTTCTGAAATTCGGCAAGCAACCAGCTCAAAATTGAGCCTCAAGTTGCTGCCTCAACAAGCCATTCCAGCAAATCCGAGAGACAGGACAGCTAACTTAAAACGTTTGGTTCGGATCACTCACAAAGAATCAGAACGTGCATTTTATCTCAAATTAAAGCTAGGAATGTGTAGTTTCAAATGCCACCGACGGCACTTGATTTCGACACCCGAGGACAGAGTTATGGCCAAATTACGACCACTGGACAGGTTTACCCGAAAATAATTTTCCAGCATGCCTAGTTCACGAATAAATTCATTTGCCCATCCAAACGTTAATGTTTTCCAACGAAACTTTCTACACATATAATATAACATATACACATCAGGATCATGCCAATAAATCACCAAAAATGGGCCTTATCATGGCCGAACAAAACAGGGGCAGATTCAGCAAATTTCTGGTCATGACCTCTACTTGAATTTCCAACAATAACACTCCATAAATCCATCATTATAACCATTAAACTACCATTAAATCCAACATTGATCCTCAAATCAGCAACAACAACCCAAGTGTGGGAATACAAAGAGCCCACTAGAACATTACACAACCATATCAAGCTAACCAAATGCATGCATGAACTTAACAAGGTAAGATAGCTTCCAAACTTCAAGTTTCCAAGAGTGGATCATCACTTACTTTGGGTTGATGTTCAGCAGAATTTTCGGCCCTCTATTACCCCAGAAAAACCGTGATTTCCAGCCCTTGTTTGCAGCTCAAAATGCTCCTCAAGTGTCAAGCTAGGTGTGGTGCAAGTTTGGTTGAATTTGGAGATGATTTGGGGTGGTTTTGAGTGAGATTAGTGAGCAGAAATTTTGAAGTAATGGAGTTAGAGAAAGGAGGGTGTTTGGTCGGCTATGAGGAGTGAGAAGAGGGAGAGTGATCTGATTTCTTTTAGCTTCCAAGAGAAGGTGAAATAAGTGGTGGAAATTCACCCAAAAGTCAACTCTCATTAGGGGTCGTTTGGTGCGATTACGGCTCGATTTTCTCGCGCGTTTGGTTCACTAATGCACTAAACCTCCAATGCATATATATTCATGTAAATATTATTCACTCTTAATTGTCCCGAAATAAGGGTCTAAAGTCCCTCAAATAAAGTCGCGCGTGTGAAAACGCGTACCGTCAATTTTAACGATATAACGCGAAACTTCCGAGAAATTCTTATAACGATTGCACTATTAACTATCACTTGAATATTTATTCATAAGATTACCTATTTTAGGACCATAGTACAAGTCTTCAATATTCCAAGCTTATTGTGCTACTACGCGGATAAAATCTCCAAGTACTATTCACTATTTTTACTAAACGTACTCCAGGAAATTAATTTTCAGAACGAGTCACTTTAAAAATATAACGAAGTTATATTTCCATGTATTTAGGTCTAATAAGGCTAGAAAATATTCCTCGTGGCAAAAATCCAATTAAATAGTTTATTAAGCCATAAATTAGGCATAAAATAATAGTTTTTACGAGTCCTCACATCCTCTCCCCCTTAAGAGAATTTCGTCCTCGAAATTCACACTTAGGATAACAGTCATACCCCTTAATAGTCACACTTATCAGGTCAAACAATAACTTACACTCTGCAACCCATTTCACAATTTCTACTGACCCAATTAGTAGTCAAACTTTGATTCTATCTCATGAATCTAGGATTTTGTAAAAGTGTGCGTCGTACTATAGTCACTTAGAACCTTAACTAAACAATAGAAAGCAAAAATCATACCTTCAATGACCTTAACGGGATTGGAAACCTGTTGATAGCCTAATGCATAAACCCTAGCTGGTGCTTTAGATCGACTTCCTCCAGCACTAGACTGCTTTGCAGTTGACTTTTCAAGCCTTTGAGTACTACCTCCTTCATTCGGTATACTTGGACAGTTCGCGATCTGATGCTCAGTGCTGCCACAATACAAACACTTTCCCGATTTCTTCCAGCACTCATTCTCTGTATGGTTAGGCTTGCGACAATAACCACAAATAACTTGAGGAGCCACAGGCTGACCACTTGGAGGAGTCTCCCTCGGTTGATCCCTTCCATTGTGGCCTCCTCTTGATTGAGTCTTTTTTTGTGTACCAGATGTCTCTACTCCTCCCGTTCCTTTTTCCTTTTTAGAAGGTGGGGCACCCTTATCTGCTTGTCCAAGAGGATGACTAGAAGTGCCCCTTTTCTTGGCATGAAAATCCTTAACTTGCAGCCTTGCACTTTCGACTCTCTGCGCCTTCTCTAGGGCTTCAGTGAAAGTAGAGATTTGGGCCGCTGCTAACCCCTCTTGAATCTCCACGTTAAGTCCTTGTACAAATCGCCTTATCCTTCTCCTCTCAGTGGCTACCAATTCTGGGGCGTATCTAGAAAGTCTAGTAAATTTTCCTTCATACTCAGCCACACTAGACGTCCCCTGCTTCACTTTTATGAATTCGTCCTCCCGTTTCTCTTGAACCAAGGGCGGGAGAAACTTCTCATTAAATTCTCCTAAAAGATTTTTCCAAGTCCAAGGGGTTTGTGCTCTTTCCCATTTTCCCCTTATCATATCCCACCAAGCACGTGCTGCACCCTCAAACTGAAAGACAGCAAAAGTTACTCGTCTTTCCTCCGCATAATCTAGGGCTGCGAAAATATTAGTCATTCTTTCTAGCCAATTCTCCGCTACCTCAGGATCAGGCTCACCAATGAACTTAGGTGGGTTGAACTTTAAGAATCTCTCTAAGGCTCTATCTTCCCCTCTATCCTGGCCCCCAGGTTGGTTAACTGGCACTGGTTCCTGTCTCTCAGCTAATCGTTCTAGGATGTCAGTCATCCTATTAATGGCAGTAGCCATTTGGTTAACCTCCATATTTTCTTGTCCTTGGGTCGGTCTAGTGGCCGATCCTTGTTCATCCCCTTGAGGTTGGGTTTGTCCAGTCCCTCGCCCACGACCTCGACCACGGCCTCGACCCCTTCTTAGCCCTTCCATAACCTAAGTATGCCTAGTGCAAGAAATAAATCAATTACGCGAGAAAATACTTGAAACAAGGACCAATTGCGAAAACATTGAAAATAATAATAATTTACATTCATTAACATGTCAAAATCCATACAATTAGCAAGTCAGGGGAAAATCACAAAAATATAGTACACAGGTGCCACAAAAGTACTTTTACTCACAGAAGACTAAAGTCAAACAAGTGCCCCAAAAGTAGGCCATACAGTCATGCAAAATACAATGGCCTCAACACTTAGCATCACCCCTGACAATTCTAACTATATCAGTCAAAAGGGTCTAGTTTTTTTTTTCTCGTTCATTTCCCATAATGGAGATCTCAAGTCCAATACAAGAATCCTCCGGGCTCTGACCTTTGCCATCAGAATTTATCTCAAAACCACTTATGATTTTTATTCACACTATAATATACGAGACTATACCCCTTTCGAAGTCACAAGTATTCTCTCAGAAAAAGTATTTAGTACTCAAGTACAAGAATCCAGAACTAAGAGAATTTACAACTCAGGCCATACGCTCCCAAGTGCAAATTAACAAAGTTTAAGATCCCTACCTGACGTACATATCTATCTACCTCAAATAGCATGATAAAGGTTTTACACTTACCACTTTCATAGTTCACAACTTACGCACAAGAAGAGTACTTAGTCTTTTATACATATTCACATAATTGGGACCATATCACGTCTTGGCCCAAACTCACTCCGTGCAGAGGCCACGCGAAGTTACTCTGATTTTTTTTTCCTACAAGTAGTCACTTAACTTTCAAACCAGTCCCACAGTCCGGTATCCTAAACTTTTAAGCCTAGGATACACTACAAAGATCTAAAGCCTAAGCTCTGATACCAACTGTGACGCCCCCACTTCTCCCAAGGGCGAACCCAAGGGTATCCGCGGAACGCCTGCCTAGCTCTCGCCAGGACTCGAGACAAATCAATTCAAACTTAACAATATATAACAATTTATACCAGTCTAATAAGGAAAAAATCGCTTCCATAAACGAATATCCAAGTCTTGTACCACGTGTTCAAAATACATCCGTTATCCAATTCTTACGTCAGGATCCAAAAGATACAACAATTCCCAAATATATACAATAGCCAAAATGTCTAGTCAATTACAATTGAAACCCTAATACAAAAGTACATCCAAAGGGTTCCAACGAGTTTTACTCCATCCATTCCTGTTAAGGAAAACAAATCTACGGGGTGAGCGAAACGCTCGTGAGGCCAAGAAAACACACATGCAAGCACGTTGTCCAAATAACAATCCCAATATTCAAGTAATTTACAATTCGAGCGAGAAAAATAAACAGAAACAATTCAAGGATATAGGAGCTCTCAGGAGCTATTTTCCTCTTGCTTCGCCACGGCTCGATCCGATACCCCCTCGTGATGACACTCCGTTATCCTGGTGGGTATTTTATCCGTAGAAACTTCACTTATTACTTCCTCCGACCAACATTCCACCCTCTCGGATCCGAAACCAAACACGCACGAAAAAAAAGGCGATACTCGTCGAGTATGCCACACGAGATCTCAGGAGATCAAGTTTTGATTTTTGAACACGCACGAAAAGGGCGATACTCCACGAGTATGCCGAACAAGATCTCAAAAGATCAAGTTGTGTTTTGTTACTCTCTTGGTTTATCAAGCTTCTCGACCAAGCCCATGCCGGCTCGAGTTGCAAGATTGGTTAAGAGAATTGGGCGTCCCCATAAGTCGAGGAGGTTCACTCCACCCGACAACAAGACACGCACGACATACACGACATGCATGGCAACACGACACGCACACGAAAACGGGTATATTTTAGTCGACGAGATTCACTCAATCGACTTTGAAAACCAAGTTAATACAAGTAAAGGAGAGCGAGTGCGATAAAGTACACACTCGTCTCATCAAGTGATATTCACGTATATAAGCAGGTAAATCAAGTAAACATGACAAGTCATGCACTTGACACTCACCAATTCAAAAGTAATTGAGCGAGAAAATCTTTAGTTGTCCCCTCCGGGATTCTTTTCAAGACTCGCTTGAGCACCTGAAGCAATTAACAAGTATTTTTCACTCACAATCACGTATTAATCAAGAAAGGAGTTACGCTTATTTGGACTAGTCAATACCTCAAACCAAGAATCTTAGCCACTCAAAATAAAGGTTCAAAAGTGAGGTTTTATTAACACAAGAAAAACTGATTTCCTTCATGAAATCAAGTTTAAAGCGATCAATTATCATCAAGAAGGAGTAACAAGTTTTCAAATTTTCATTTTCTAAGAAATCAGCAAATTTCAGCTTTGCGCGTCAAATTTAGAAAAATCAGATCTTGCACTCAGTAGGTCCAAAATTATAAAACTTGGTACCGTTGGAAACCTCTTAGAAAGTACTAAAAGTTCTTAAAAGACACTTTTTCATGAATCTAAGTGGAAGGTATTCAAAAATGAGCTTGAAGGTACAGGTTCGGCGTACAAGGCAGAATTAAGTTGGATTTCGGCCAACTTTGGAAATTCGGCACGATTCACATGTTGTAAACCGGCCTCTAAAATTTACAGCTCAATTAGTGTTACAAGTGAGGTTTATAACAAAACAAGCGGATCAAGAATCGGAGTTTCGAGTACCGAGATACGGTAGCTCAAAGTTGAGGAAGATTCAAGACTGAAGAAGAATTTCCAGTTTTGAACCTCCAACACTAGCAATTTAATTCGGTATCGAAACGAACTTGAATTGGTGCCAAAATTGGCAGTATTTTACTCCTATATGCAAGGTATTTCTCTATAAAATTTCAGGGAAAAATACCGTCGGGAAGGTAGTTAATTAGTCAACCAAAGTTCAGGAAAAATTCTAAGGCAATCTGCCTTGTGACTTTCATTTCACAATTTCAAATCGTTTAACCAAGAAAACTATCCGAACATGGTTCATTTGTGAAACAAAGGTCTAAGACACATCCATGATACCTTTGGTAAGTGATGAGCATCAAGAACTTCAATTAATAAAATCATTCCCAAGTTTTGCCCCAAATCAGTCCAATTACTACGTTTTTCCAAAACAGGGCAGTCCTCTTGTTTTAGTCACAACTCAATCAATTTAACTCGGAATGAGGCATGGTTTATGGCGTTAGAAAATACATTCACGGGACTAAAAGTTCACAGAAGGAAATGTTCTGAAATTTGGCAAGCAACTAGCTCAAAATTGAGCCTCAAGTTGCTGCCTCAACAAGCCATTCCAGCAAATCCGAGAGACAGGACAGCTAACTTAAAACATTTGGGTCGGATCACTCACAAAGAATCAGAACGTACATTTTATCTCAAATTAAAGCTAGGAATGTCTAGTTTCAAACGCCACCGACGGCACTTGATTTAGACACCCGAGGACAGAGTTATAGCCAAAATACTACTGCTGGTCGGAGTCATACGCGAATCAGTTTCCAGATTTGCTGGTTTCTAAAAAAAAATTCATTTGCCCATTCAAACCTCGTTATTTTTCAATGAAATTTTCCACACCTCTAATACATCATATAAGCATCCAGTTCAAGCCATTAGTTCATTAAAAACTGGCCTTAAAATGGCCGAATAAAACAGGGGTAGAATCGGAAGTTTTTGCTTCTTACACCCAATGAAGTTCCTACTAATTACCCACCACTAATGCATCATTATAATCACTAAACCAACAATATAATCACCATCAATCATCAAATCAACAACAACAACCCAAGTGTGGGAATTCCAAGAGTCCACAATCACATTTTTACACCATAATCAAGTAACTAAGTGCATGCATGAGTTAAATCTTGCCATATAATCTCTAAAAGATAAGAATCCATGGGTTGATCATTACCTACTCCTTTGGTTTGCAAGATCAGAATTTTCGGCCCTCTTAAAGTTCCAAGAAACCGTGAAAGCTCCCCTCTTCCTTAGCTAGATATAATCTCCAAGGGGTTTGCTAAGTGGTCTCCAAGTTTGGTGTGATTTGGATGAATTTTGGTGCATGAATTGAAGATGAAAAATGAAGAACAATGGAGAGCTCTTCTCCTTTCTTGTTGCACGGCCAAGTGAAGTGAGGAGAGAAGGAGTGTTGGTTCAATTGTGGCTTCCTAAGAAAGATTCATTGTGTGGTGCAAAATGCATCTCAAAGTCAACTTGAAATAGTGCAATTAGGATGCGTTTGGACTCGATTTTTCTCGTGCGTTTGGTTCACTAGTGCACTAAACCTCCAAGGCATATATATTCTTGTAAATATTATTCACTCTTAATTGTCCCGGAATAAGGGTCTAAAGTCCCTCAATCGAAGTCGCGCGCGTGAAAACGCGTACCGTCAAATTTAACGCTATAACGCGAAACTTTCGGAAAATTCTTATAACGATTACACTACTAACTATCACTTGAATATTTATTCATAAGATTACCTATTTTAGGACCATAGTACAAGTCTCCAATATTCCAATCTTATTGTGCTACTACGCGGATAAAATCTCCAAGTACTATTCACTATTTTTACTAAACGTACTCCAGGAAATTAATTTTCAGAACGAGTCACTTTAAAAATATAACGAAATTATATTTCCATGTATTTAGGTCTAATAAGGCTAGAAAATATTCCTCGTGGCAAAAATCCAATTAAATAGTTTATTAAGCCATAATTTAGGCATAAAATAATATAGTTTTTACGAGTCCTCACACTAAAGGTATTCCTGCTCAAGATACTCTCATGACATTTCCTTTGGTAAGTTCTCAAGTGGTGCATATTCAAGGTAATATCTATGAAACACTTGGGATAGGTAAGTCACTTTCATTTCTCACATCATTAGATCATGTGGCTTTGGCTATAAAGTCACCATTTAATGATCCACCACGACCAAAATCTCTTCCAGGTTTATGCGGACCGAATCTCTTCCAGGTTTATGTGGGCCGGATTTTGCCCTAGTTTTAGCCTATAAAAAGGCACCTCTTGTAAGAGTAAAGGAGAGATTATTACAACCAGAAATCGTGAGAAATTTTTCTTCAAGTTCTTAATCGAACTTACTCTTGAATTCTTGAGTTCATGGCTTAGGATTCAAATCAGACTTTATCGATTAGCTTGTTCCCTAATCGTGGTGTCGCTTCATCCAGCCTTATTTGCTTAAGATTGCTGATTACCTTTGTGTGTCAGAGGTCTTGAGTTCATGAGAACAATCGAGTTCAATTTCTGTTGGGAGGAAAGATCCAACTCTGATAATTACAAGGTTGGGAGGTTCTAGGAGGGTCTTCCCCTAGGGTTGCCTATATCAGTTGGTATCAGAGCATCATGTTAATTCTCTTTTAATTGAAGTTGTTCATATCTTGTTAGTTGTATCTTTTGTCAAAAAAAAAAAAACTGTAGCGATTACTGTTCATCGTTACTGTTCCGAATTACTGTTCATCGTACTGTTCACGTTACTGTTCATCCGAGTCAAAAAAAAATTTGTTTGGGTGTTGTCTTTTTGTGTTTTTTCTGTCCAAGTTCTTGGGTTTGTTATACTTGTGTTTGGGTTGTTAGGGTTTAAAGAAAAAAAAAAGAGTCACGTACCTTATATTGTTTTAGTGTCCAAGTTGCTAGAGTATTGCTGGAATTTTCTTTTGAGTATTACTGAAATTCTGTTTTGCCTATTTCTTGAGTATTGGTTGTTGTTCTTGCAAAACCTAGACACCACAACATAATTTGGGGAAGTTCTTGAGCTCCTTGAACAAAATTCTTGAAGTTCTTGAACCACCAAGTCTTGTTTTAAAAATTCTAGAACAATAAACCAAGAACTAGGGTTTTCTTGGAATTGGCATAACCTTTCATCCGTTTTCTTGAACTTGTTGGTGTGATCTGAATTTTTGTTGCTTGAAGAGCCGGGAAAAAAAAAAAGGAAAAAAAAAACGAAAGAAAAAAAAAAAGGAAAAAGAGAAGGAATTGGCTCTCATACAAAGGAAATCAAGTTTCCAAAAAAATCGTGAGTTTCCAATTCTTGGTGGGTTCCTAAATCTTGGTTAATCTCCAAATCTTGGTTGATTTCCCAAAACTTGAGTTTCCTAATCTTGATTGGTTTTCAACTCTTGAGTTCCAATCTTGATTGAATTCCAAAGACCCCAAACGACCTAACCAACCCCAAACACACCAATTCCGTTTTCAAACCCAAACCAAACCGCCTTGGGAGTTCTTGAGTTTCTAAAATCGGTTGAGCTAGTTTTGCGATCCGATTTGACTGAAATTTGAGGACTGGTTCGTACATTATTTGAGCACCCCAAAAGCACCATTTATACTCCAAAATACTGACCAGAAATTCAGCAAAGCAACATCTCAAAGAAAAAAAAAAAAGTTCCAGCTTCAGGTAGAGTTTTTGTTTTCTAGGATTCGTAAAAATTCTGCTTTGTGTCTTATTACTTATAGGGTAATTAATTCTGAAATTTTTGAGATTTGAGTTGTTTTAAGCACTTCGAGAAGGAAAATTGAGAGTGAGTGTGTTTTCTTGAATGATACACGAGTGCTTTGCAAGGTAGACTAGGATACACTTGTTTTGCAGGTTAGACAATATGTCTCAAGAGGGGAACATGCCTGAGCCGTCTGAGACCGACGTGTCACTCAAACTGGTGCTCCAAACTCTTCAAAAACAAGCGGAGAGACATGAATTTGCGATGGAGAAACATGAATTTGCGATGGCACAAATATCCGACAGGTTGGCTACCATTGAGATGCGACGTACCGGAGATACACACCATAAGGCTTCGAGTGTTCAGAGTGCTGATCATGATGCGGATGATGAGGGATATCATTCCCACACCTCATTTCGATCAAGGAGAAGCCAAGAGGGAGCGAGGGAAGGTCGAGGCCGACCTAGGAGAATCGATGACAATCTTGGGTCTAACAAGACCAAGATGCCTACCTTTCATGGGAAAAATGATCCTGAAACTTACTTGGATTGGGTTAGGCGAGTTGAGCAAGTGTTTGAAGTCCACAATTACTCCGAAGATAAAAAGGTGAAACTTGCAGCTATTGAATTTCAAGATTATGCATCTATTTGGTGGGAGCAAGTATGTGCCACAAGAAGGAGAAATAAGGAACAACCGATTGCCACTTGGACTGAAATGAAGCAAGTGATGAGGAAACGATTTGTACCCTTCCATTATACCACGGACTTGTACAATCGAGAGAACGAACATAAACTCAAGCAAGAGAATGAATCTCTCAAGAGGAGGGGTTCCATGCAATCTATCTCTTTAAAGCCGGTTTATGCAAGAGGTGATAAGAAGGTTCATTCAGCATTTTCTAAGACTAAACTTAGAGTTGAACCACCTCATGCGGAGTCATTTTGGGAGACATATCAACGTCTTCTACACCAAAAACAAATGGATACTATCAAAGTGAGTTTTCTAAGAAGGAGATAGCTGACCCTATTCCCAACAAAGGAGTATCTCATCCTATTGAACCATTTGTTGAGGAGGTTGATGATGAGAAAACAATCGAGGGCGTTAAACTAGATAAAGAGATGGAAAAATCTGATGAGATGAGTGGTAAAAAGGAAGAAAAGAGAGAAAGTGAGACGATTGTGAGCAAAAATGTGAGGGCTTATTGTTTTTCTAACGAACTTACCTTTGCTTTATTTAGTGTTTCTTCATTTGTGCAGATTAAGCAAAGTCAAGTGAAGTTAGTCATGCCATGCTCCATTCCAAAGTCACTTGTACAATTCACTAGTTTCCATGGAGTTTGTCTTTTTGGAATTGAATCTATTTGGAATCATCTCATGGAACAATTTCAATTCAAATCTGTCCATACCAAAGGGGAATCACGTCAAATCCACCATGAAGGGAGAATTCCGAAATTTGACTCTCATTTGCTACCTATGGGTCATTCATCATCTTTACCTTCTTTTGAGTATAATTTCCATCCTAACACTTGTATTTCTTATCCAGATTTTGAAGAAAAGTGTAAAAGGCTAGCAATGCCTTCTCAAGTTGAATCAATTGGTGGAAGGAATAATGAAGTGGCAAAGGGAGTATTCACATTTAAAACTAGTTCTATACCTTCTTACCATTTAGTTGATGATGTACCATTACTTCTTTACCCAATTTCTAATTTGTTTCAAGTTGAAGGTTATTTTGTTTTTGTAGGTTGTAAAGCTGTCCAAAATTTTTCAGTTTTGATTAAAGACTTACAACCTGATTTCGTGCTTATTCCAACTAAAGGTGGTGATCTTTCATGCTTATTCACACAGCCAAAAGCTGGTGGCCAAGTGCTCAATTTGTCAGCTTCAACTTGTGCTAGTTCGAGTAACCCTCATGAAGTGGAATTCAATTGTTTGCTACCTTATATGTTGGAAGATGAGAAATTGTGTGTCACGCAAGATCCGAAAGCTGTCCTCCACGAGTTGTTTAGTGTCTCATCCATGCAACAAGTTGCTCCCAATTTATCCATGCAAGATGATTCAAATCAATGTCAACTAGTGCTGGATTTTACACCTTTGCACAATCAAGGTGTCAATGTGAAGCTTCATGACCAAAGGCTAATTAGAGAGTTTTGGATTGCCACTTGGGATTTTCACACGCCTTACACAAACTCTTTCCTACCTTGGCGCATGTCCTTGTTTGAGCGCTTCCCGAAGCTGACCAAACGACATGCAACATGGCTCGTAGTCATTCGTCTACTTCCAACACTGCTGTCCTTTAAGCGCACCATCGATTTGTGGACAACTCACTTTCAAGAGGAGACTTTGAAGATTCGATGACGAATCTTTTCGAGGAAAGAGGGAATGATACGGATACGGGTGTGCAATAATTAACTTCAACCTTGGGTCAAGGATCCTTTGGTCCACATTGGCGGTCCGATGACAAGATCAAGATCCAAGAAGGTGAAGGAAGCTTTACGAGCCTTGATCATTCACCATACAAGCAAGGAACAAGCTGAGGAACAAGCTTGTACGTTTGAAGTAAAGGAGTGATCTCATACTTGTTAGCTTAGTTGGTAGTTGTTTTAAGACTGTCCCGTTTAGTAGTTGTTAGGCGTTGAGTATTTTATTACTTATCGGGCCTTATCGGAAAGCCTTAAAGAGCTAGCTCTTTAAGCTCTTTTATGCGGACCGAATCTCTTCCAGGTTTATGTGGGCCGGATTTTGCCCTAGTTTTAGCCTATAAAAAGGCACCTCTTGTAAGAGTAAAGGAGAGATTATTACAACCAGAAATCGTGAGAAATTTTTCTTCAAGTTCTTAATCGAACTTACTCTTGAATTCTTGAGTTCATGGCTTAGGATTCAAATCAGACTTTATCGATTAGCTTGTTCCCTAATCGTGGTGTCGCTTCATCCAGCCTTATTTGCTTAAGGTTGCTGATTACCTTTGTGTGTCAGAGGTCTTGAGTTCATGAGAACAATCGAGTTCAATTTCTGTTGGGAGAAAAGATCCAACGCTGATAATTACAAGGTTGGGAGGTTCTAGGAGGGTCTTCCCCTAGGGTTGCCTATATCACGTACTCCGACACTTCGGCGTCAGGATCACTCAACTCACCCCGAACGCGGTCCGCATCGTGGTGGGGTTCGAGATGCTATGCCGATATCAAGAGATGACCCCCACCGTTAATCTTTTTCGTCGATGCTACACATTCAAGGCACATGGGACGGATAAGGGATGGTTCTATGTCTGCAACCGGAACAACACCATCCCGAAGCTCGTGGTCGACGCTCCCATTTCG
>NC_040042.1:18394749-18443942 GCF_003713205.1 Coffea eugenioides | reverse complement strand
ACAGTTCGATGTTCGGGATTTTAAACCTCCGAGGTAACGGGTAGTCCTCTATCTCTCGGGTGAAGGGGGAGGCTGCGTAGTTGTCCTCGTACAGTTGCGGACGTAAGATCTGCTCGAGCTCGTCCCGGACGGGCTGCCATTGGGGAGGGTCCCGCGGCCGGCTCTTGATGGATCTGGCGGGGGAGCGCTCCGGCTCGTTCCGCGCAAGCTTCCACGAGGAGGGATTCCTCGGTCGGCCCCCAGCGGACCGGTCTCAAGAATATCTCTCACTGTCTCCGACCACCGAGGCCCGCGGCCTGGGAGGAGTCCGCGGTCGTTTCCTCCTGGGGGGCTGGTCCCGTGACTCGTCCTCCGAGGGAATGGGGAGCGACTCCCTCTCCTTCCCCTTCGCCTTAGAGGTCTGTGCACCCCCGGCCTCACCCCCCTCCTTCGCCTGCCGGATTATGTCTTCCAGCATGGGGAGGTTCTCGGTTACAAATTGATAGATCTGCTGTCTTCGTTCCCCTGAAAGGGCCGAGCCCCCGGCGCCTCGGGCCGCCTCGGTCTCCATGCGCCGGGACCCCTCACCGGCCCCGGGATCCGTGTTATCCACGGTTCGCTTGGAACGCGTTCTCGCCATCAACGCAAATGCTCGTACCTTCGGTTCCCACAGACGGCGCCAACTGAAGAAGTACGGAACTTCCCCGGACCGAGCTGAGCTAATGAGCTCGGCGAGCTGATGGATAGAGCGCGTCCTAAGCCTGGAAGAAAAACGAGAAAGTAAACTAACAGGGGCCCTGAGGTAGTCCCCGAGGGCGCTCCGACGGTCAAGTTAGTTTTCCGGTGAGTGAGAGGTGTACCAACAGTAAAGCAGTCGGGATTCAGTTGCCAATAGTGAGCGTACCTTGCGCAGTCATTGTGTGTTACTACTTATACCTTCTTAGGAGTCCGACCTCCGTACGCTTCGGGACTTGCCCTGGATAGCTCCCAAAACCGCGCTCAGGGGGATTCTCCCCGCCCTCTGCGGGGTAGCTATCGGCAGCCCCACGGAGCCCTAGCCCCGCGCGACCTGGGCTGATTCCCCATGGGTCCGGGGTCCAAGTCCAGCTCGGATCGCCCTGGGCTGCCACGTGTACAGGCCCAGGACAGGGCCTCTGCATCCAATATATTTCGCTGCACATTTCTTGCTCTAATTATTCACTTCCAACTTGATGTGTTCAGATCTCTTCCATATGAAGTAAATTTTTTTCCCTGTAAGTATTCATCAGTTAAAACATATGGTGTATAATTGGCAATTAATTAACATCCTCACTTTTCGGGTGAAATATAAGCAATGGATGCAATTGATCAAATTTTGGAATAGTTCAATCGTGAAGATTTTGAAGATAGGATCAGTGAGTTTGTTTGGATAAGAGTTTATTTGGATGATTTATTTGAGATAATTACAGTAGCACTTTTTGTGATGTGATGTATGTGAGATAAAAAGGTGATTGGGAAGATAAAAAGGTGGTTGAAATTTGTGAAGTAAATTTTTTTATTTGAAATCAAAGTTGTCCAAACAAACCCACTGATCTCCCCAAAAGTAGTCCCCCCATATTTTGTCTTCCCTTTCAACTAAGGATATAATGTGTACGAGTGTTTTATCCAAGACATGAGAGATGTGGACATGTTTTCTTGATTTGGACTTTGACAATGCTTTGCTTTGTTCTCATTGTGTAATAAATAGGAAAAATTTTGCTTGTTTTGTCAAGAAGGTACTCTGCAACTACGGGATCTCGCATGTTCCAAGAGCCATAAAGCATGCCGAGTTACTAGATTGATTTTGATAGCACTAAAGCAAGGTGTCAAGAATTTTTCCGAGATTATCCAGGTGGAGACTTCTTGCTCCCAAACTATTTTCTTGGTTGGGAATCATCAGAGGAAGTGAAAGCTTCAATTCCTTGGATCATTCAAGCTTATCCATTTACTTCATTCAAAAACTTGCAAATCTCATGCCTAGCAAGGATGAAGTTTGAGAATGTGAACTGTCCTCATTTGATTGAATTTTTCTTCAACTTCCTAGCTCAACATACATTTTGCATGCACTGCTGCACCTGGATGGGTATAAAAATCATTAAGATTGAAACTCCTTATCTTCGAATCTTTCTGGTATCTTGGTGCAGGTATGGGAAAGGAGATAAAAGTTGCAAAATCCAGATTTTGGGAAGAGCCCACAATTCGACATATGTGATGGTTTGCGTGATGATTTTTTCGAAAAATTCATTCTACCAAGTCCTTCATTTCAATGCTGTACTTGACCATTTTGGTCAACTGGATAATTTCTGGGTTGCGGGAATTGGAGCTGTTAAGCTTTTGAAACAAATATCCAATGTTACCCATCTTGAACTTTATCAACATAACTAAGGAAATTTCTTATCTTTACTTGGGTCAATGCTTTATATTTCTTTAAATAAGATGGTATCTAAACATTAGTGTTTTCAAAAATTTGTATGCACACTTGGGATGTTTTGCATAACTCCTATAGACTAGAAATATTAATAACAAGTAAACAAAAAAAAAAGAAATACATTAGTCACATAATTTCGATTTTTATGCTACAAATTACACTAATTATTTTTTCAAGGCCAATTTCTCAAAATATTGATCAATGGCTCTGTCAAGTCATTTTTTGGTTCTTCCAACATGACAAGCCGCACAAATTTTTATTTAATAAGCAAACGCAGGCATGACGACCCCATGAAATTTTTTTTTAAAAAAAATAGGCTGAGAAAATTATTTTTAATAAGCAATGGGTTGTCGTGCATGATACATATTTTTTTTAAAGGGCCGTTGTGGCTACGACGGCCCATAAAAAATTATTTTTAGAAAAAATGGGCTATTTTCTAAAGAGTTTATGGTTTAGGCATTATGAATTATTAAGTTTCTTAATAAAAGGTTTAGCGTTTGTTAAGTTTAATGTAAATAGTTTATATCATTTTTTAAACTTTCAATTTTGTGCTTAAAAATTTTAATTTTAACCGTTAGTTAATGTAATCTCCTATTACTCCCTTAAACAATGTAACTAGTAAATTAATCATAACTGTAATAAAAAAATTACTAATAAATTTCAAATATTTTATGAAGAATTTATATAAAATTTAATTGCGTAAAAATTAATATATTCAAAAAAATTAAGGGTTATTTCTAAACCGCACACAGATTATTTGTGCTTTTACCACTTGTAGTTATTGATGTAATATAATTATGTTAAACAACTAAATAAATTAAAGCGTTCACATGGTTGTTTACACCTCTTCTGCTTAAATCAATAGACCAATTTATCCAATTTTAATAATCCATCAATTAACTTATAACTTGTATTTTGAAATATTTACTATTACTCTATTTTAGAGTAATAAAATTAAACAAAAAAGTAGAATAATAAATTAAATGTCAAGTAATTAAAGAGTATATTTAATAGATGAGATTTAAAACATAATAAAAGATAGGGTTAATCACATTTTATCCCCTCAAAGAATACCCCATTTCTCAGTTTACCCCCTAACCTTTAATTTTGCTCACTTAACCCCCTTTAGGACAAAATTACCCTTGCATTATTTTGACTTTTCATTTACTTTGTTTTCCTTTCTTTTATTTCTTTTTCTCTTTCTTCTTTATTTAATTCTTCCTCTTTCCCACAAAAATTTTCACCTTAATGATTGAAATTAAAAAGGAGGAATTGCAAATATCTATCTTCTCCTTAAATGATTAAAAAAATATTCAAATCACTTTCCTAAAATACAATTTTTTTAGCCTTTCAATTATTTTAATTTTGGGTTTTCCTCTTTCCTTTCTAGTTTCTCATTTTATTCCTAAGAAAATATCTTAAGATGAAATTGTGACCTGATTAATAATCATCAATTGAAATTTGTCACACGTGGCATCATACAAAAAATCAAAATTAGTTTTTGATGCCTTTTAAACCTTCACCCAGAAATATGCAATTACAAACTCAAAACAAAAATTTTCATGAAATGGAATTTCTATTGGGAAGGATGAAAGAGAGAAGAAAGAGAAAAAGAAATAAAAGAAAGGAAAACAATTTCATCTTATGATATTTTCTTGAGAATAAAATGATAAACTAGAAAGGAAAGAGGAAAACCCAAAATTTAAAAAATTGAAAGGCTAAAAAAATTGTATTTTAGGAAAGTGATTTGAATATTTTTTTAATCATTTAAGGAGAAGATAGATCTCTGCAATTCCTCTTTTTTAATTTCAATCATTAAGGTGAAAATTTTTGTGGGAAAGAGGAAGAATTAAATAAAGAAGAAAGAGAAAAAGAAATAAAAGAAAGGAAAATAATGTAAATGAAAAGTCAAAATAATGCAAGTGCAATTTTGTCCTAAAGGGGATTAAGTGAGCAAAATTAAAGGTTAGGGGGTAAACTGAGAAATAGGGTATGCTTTAAGGGGATAAAATGTGATTAACCCTAAAAGATATGAAAATTTCAACACCTCACTAATTTCTTGCCCTTGCCCTTGGGCTTATCGCAAGATGCAGTGGGCGAGCAGCAATATCTGGGGTGCTATTGCCTATAATAATCATGTAGAATTCGTTCGTCCATAAGCAACTTGGGCACTTTCGGAACAGCAGCCGCGGGCTTATCATCTTCAGCAGCATCATTGAGGAATACGTCATCTGTGCTGGCAGCCCATTTTTCATTAGTTTTCAATGCTGGTCCTTGAGGAATAGGCCATCCGTGCTGGTCGATTCTGAAGTTCCATCACTAGCATCATCGTTTCCAAAGTGGTGGGCACGAAAATCTCCTGGTTGAACCTGTCCTGAAGTCGATCCGAACTGGTTCATAGTAGGTTTGACCTTAGCATGATTGAGGCTAAAGTAATTTAAGAGGTTTAAAACAGGAGATCCATCTCCGTCTTGCCAGATTCACTTGAATGATCTCTAATTTATTTCTTTCTGAATTCAATTAGGACTGTGCGCCATGCATGCCAGTAAACTTCTCGACAGAATTCTGAAAATGTATATTACCAAAATTAATGCAAGTCCAATATATTTCACTGCACATTTCTTGGTATAATTATTCACTCCTAACTTGATGTGTTCAGATCTCTTCCATATAAACAAATGTTTTTTTCCTTGTAAGTATGCATCAGTTAAAACATGTGGTGAACAGATGACAATTAATTAAAGTCCTCACTTTTCAGGTGAAATCTAAGCAATGGATGCAATTGATCATGTTTTGGACCTGTTCAATCATGAAGATTTTGAAGACAGGATCAGTGATCTCCCCAAAAGTGTTCCCCTCATATTTTGTCTTCCCTTTCAACTAAGGATACAGTGTGTATGAGTGTTCTATCCAAGACATGGGAGATGTAGTGGACATGTTTTCTTGATTTGGACTTTGACGATGCTTTGCTTTTTTCTCACTGTGTAATAAATAGGAAAAATTTTGCTTCTTTTGTTGAAAAGGTACTCTACAACTACAGGATCTCGCATGCTCCAATAACTATAATGCATGCCAAGTTACTAGATGGATTTTGACAGCACCAAAGCAAGGTGTCAAGAATTTTTCCTAGATTATCCAAGTGAAGATTTCTTGTTCATGATAAGAATATATTTTACGTGTTTTGAGTGTGTTTTATTAGTTAGTTTTGGTGTATTTTAGTTACTTTTATAGCTAATTAACTTGGAATCTAGTGAAAGTATGCATTTTGTGGTTTATGTGGTAAAAATTGCATTTATATGGATTTTAATGGTGAAAACTTCATGTTTTTATAGATTTAATGATTCAATCATCAAATGGAGTGAATTGAAAAGATAATTGGATGATTGATGATGGTTTGAAGTGGTTTAAAGAAGATATAAAGTGCAAGAGAAGAAATGCAATCAAGAACAAAAGAAAGCAAATTTCACAACTTTGACACGTTATGGTATTTCGGCTATATCGAAGTCCAGTTCAGTCGTTTTCATTGTCACAAATTCGAAATACAGAAGTACATGTGCATGGTCGAAAGCTAAAATAGAGTTCTGACCAATCAATTGTATTTTGGTCATATCTCAGTCTACCACTACAAGAAAATCGCCTTTTGTGACAACAAAAAGTCGTCACTGAAAGCCAAAAACTCGTCATTGTATGGATATAGTGACGACTTTTTCCATTATCACATGGTTGTCACAGATTCTATGTCACAAATGGGTCCATGTGACAATTTTTTAAAAATCGTCACAGAATCTTGTTATTCAATGATGAGAAGAAAGTCATCACTAACGGATATCATTTTGTGACGACTTTTCTTGTCACTATTTCACCTATATTTTTGTCATAAATATAGCAAAAGTTGTCACAAATTTAAAACCTACAGTGACGACCTGAACTTGTCACTATCAGTCTTATTATTCAGTGACAAAAATAGTCGTCACTTAGTGAACTTGCATGTTAGTGACAACCTTCGAACTGAGCTTCATTTTGAAGAGCTGAAATTGACCTTTACGAATACAATATTGCCATAGCATTTCCAACAAATTATAGCAAAACATTCAATTTGACGAAAGGCAAAATTAACGTAGAATGAAGCCACAAATTCATGTATATGGCCATAAACATCTGTAAATTCATCAAAACAAAAGTCAACCAAAAATATTGGGTCCCAAATCCCACATAATCAATTCAAGCACTAATTGCCAATACATATCCTTCCAAAAAAAAAAATAGAGTATTAGATTTCTAAACTAAAGCATAGACTGCAGCACCAATGTTCACTTCAACCATCTCTATCATCATGTCCAACGGCCTCCTCATGATCAATATCAAGCCGGACTACAACGAAAATAAAGTATTATATGTATTAGAATAGACTTTAGTTAGAAAATATGCTATTACAACCTTACACTATTGAATTTGAATGAATAGTCATACAAAACAAGACTCCAACTACTGTCAACTTGGTAAGAAGTAAAAGAATCAGTCAAACTAGAGTTTCAGCCAAAATAAAGAGAACATCGTCAACAATTTCCAAACAGCTTATTTGTTAGACATATTTGCATAGCCAGCAAATTCGGAATATAAGCAACTGACAACATAAACTGCCTTAAGTATGCTCAGAACAAGAAGCAGACATCAACTTCAGATTATAAGAAACTGAGAACCAACAAGTTTAAGACCATCCATTTATCATTTGAAATGATTCCCAAGGCATTGCATTGTGATATCAACAGCACACTTAATATATCACAACCAAATTTCTAGACAACTAAGAATTTTTTTAATGAAACAGTACTTGCAATAAAGAATGGAGACGTGGGGAACTTGTGTCTTCACCTGTATAGGAGTTTGTCAATTGCGTAACTCTTTCATTTGGGCAATCAAACCCTCATATAGCCCTCTTGTTTCAAATTGTTGCTCCTACAAGTTCTTAATCAGCTTGGAGCAAACAAACAACTGAGCTTATTTTGTTCATTACATGCTATCAAGCTTATCATAATGCCGGGGGTGGATTAGAATATTTGTCGTAAATGCAAGTATTTCTTCTATAGTGATATCTTTAATCATTGAAGCTGTTTCCTCACAAGTCAAAAGTTCAGTTCGTATTCATGTCTATTCCATTGATAATATGTGTTCATTTCTACTTTAACACCAGTCGACATGTCATTTTACAAAGAAATAATGGAGTAGATGACGAGTCACTAATGGGATGGGTTCAATATCGACACAGACAAGTAGTATTTTGAAACATCAAGTGGCATTTCATACATATTTCACTGCACAAAAATGTGCTAATTTTACAAGTAATGACAAACAAAATAAATTTAGACCATCTTTGGTCTTAGAACGAGGTTCCAGCATTTCTGGCTGTTGCCAACTTGCCATAACTACTTCTTTCTCCATTACTCTATGGGGAAAAGTACAAATAAAGCTTTCATAAATTACTTCAAACACAGGTAACAAAAGTATACATAATTCAGAATCTTCCTATTCCACCAAACCAAATTATTTTGTTCAAAACCAACAAGTGAACAATCATCGTCCTTTCTACAATCATTGTAATTACCGTAAAACAGCATGTGCCTAGACATCTTATTTTTACGGAATATCACAGAAAAGAAAATTTCTTGTTTAATCAGCTCAAAACTTGGACTTCTGTAATATCGAAGGTGTGACAGCCCCACCTCACCCTAAGGCGTACCAAAGGGTTCGGCGGGCCGCCTGCCCAACTCTCGCCGGGACTCAGTCGTTCACTACAGTCCTCAAATGAATTACAATATAAATCTCAAATATTACATCAAATTCTCCAAAAATTACATATCAAAAGCAAAGCGTCCACGCTTCCACTGCGCCACTCTGATCCATGATCCCAATTCTTATACAAGAGGAATTCCACAACAATAAAATCACAACAAGCCTTTCTTCGCCACGAGCCCTGTGGAGGGGAATATAAATAGTTTTGGGGTGAGTTAGAAGCTCAGCGAGTAACCAGTAAAATCAGTAATCAAATCGGTTTCACAATAGTTCATTTCAATGATGTCATAAATCAATGATGGAGTATCAATAATTCAAGAAACATTTACAATGGAAAGCGATAGCAACATTCATTAAAAGGATACGGGCCCACATGGAGCCAAATATTCGTGCGCTCGCTCGTTCTCCTGCCATTTCCCCTTATTCCTCCAATCATTTAAAAAAAAACATTTTTGTAAGTAGAATCCCTCGTTCATCCTTTTGTTCGTTCATCCCTTTTCCGGACGTTGGCAGGACTCCACCCATCCGGACGTAGCCGGACTACAAGGTAATACTCGAGTATACCAATTCACCCAGGGTCACCATATCGCCCGACCGAGTCCGCTTCTGGCTCGAGTCGATCGGTAACGAAGGGCAGGGCCCAATTCAGCCAAAAGGCTTACATTCATGCGCAACTAGCATTTAATCATTAATCATTGAAACTTTCACATTTATTTAGGTCGAGTGCGATAAAGTACACACTCGCCTAGAAAACTCGTTTTAATAATCATTGAAAGCACTTAACACATTATCAATCAATAATAACAAGCCAATAAGTCAAGGAATATAGCAAACAAGGAACACTCACATGTAAGCACGCATGATATGCAAGAAAACAGTTCAAAAGTAAATAATGCAAGAAAACAGTTCAAAAGTAACTTTGGAAACAGTTCAAAAGTAAATAATGCAGGAAACGGTTCATAAATAACTTTAGAAATAGTTTGAGGTCACTCACCTCCATGGCTCAGAAATCATCCATCATATAACATTGCCTTGCTCAAATCCAAGTCTTAGATCACAAACTCAATGCAAACAAATCCCTTCAAAGTTCGGACAGCACTTCCCCTGAATTTGCTAACTTTTCCAGCCATCATGGCTTCATTATTTCCTCAGCCAATCCCAAAGGTACACACACAACAACAAGTTCATCCAATAGCTATTCAGCAAGCTCCAAGTAGTACTAGTACAAGTCAAGCTAGGGAAAAGTCCGGAAATAAAAGTTAAGCTCAAAACCAGAAAAACAGTTTTTGACATCATTTTGCGGTTTTAGCACCAATGGTACTACGATTATCGGATGGAGGTACAAGATACACCGTTTCGAAGCTAAGAGATAGGGCTACAATATTACAGAAGGTCACTCAACCCAGTTTCGAGTATAACCAGGTTAAAAATGCAATCTACTACACCAGAACCGCAAAAACAGATTCACAGAACGCATTCTAGTGCAAACATCATAAATCAGCCTACCAAAGTCCAAATCCAGAAATTCCAAAGCCATCCGAAAGCTAAGAAACAGGGATAAAATTCATAAGAAGACCTCAATAACCAATTCGGAAGCATTCCTGACCAAAACAACCAATTACAGAAGCAATTCCCAAATTCGGGTAAAACCAGGGCAGCAAGGGTAATTCGGTCTTTTCACAAGCTACGGTACTCCGATTGACCTGAAATTGTGTTGGCACCTCTAAAATATCATTCCCTAAAACTTTCATGTTTTAACCCAAGGCCAATTCGGCCTCTATCTATGAGCTACAAATTCGGGCAGAATGAAGAACATCAAACCCTAATTTTCCAGATTTCTTCCAAAACAGAAATTGCTTGCAATTTACCACTTTTTCCACCTTATAGCTTCCTTAAATATCATTTTCAATCATCATACATGACCACATAATCATATCCATATGAAAACAGAAAAATCCCCAATAATTATAAAACTTCATCAATTCAACCAAAAATCAAGATATAATCCATAAATTTGCATCTTATACCACCACCAATCATGAATTGAACATCATTAGAGGATGGAGAGGGGTCCTTCACAACTCACCTTAGCAATACAAGAGATAGAGCAACTAATCACCTTAGCTTTCCAAACAACTCCACAACCAAGCTCAACTCCACCAAACTAAGAGGTTTTATGGAGTAATTGGAAGATTAATCGGTTTAATTGAAAGATTGGGCAAGATTGGAGACTAGAAAATTGAGAGCTTTTCTTTCCTTTTTGCTTGATAAAAGTCGGCCAAGAAGCTTGCAAAATTGAAGTAATTTTGGTCAATTTTTGGTATTTATTTGGTAAAGGTAAAGGTAAAGTTCAATGGTCAAAGTCAAGAGTGAATTAGATGGTGACACTTGTCACCTTTAGGTTTAAAACTTATCTTTTTGTCTCTCCAATACAAATATCTTAACACCTTGTAAAAAATATCACTTAATACAAAATTCCAACAAGTTGTCAAAAATATAATGCATTTACCGCACTAGCGGGTCCCACGTCCAAAATACGCTCTTAATTTCTCAAAAACTAACCGATACTAGAAAAATCATTTTAAAACTATCTTTGCTTATAAACTTTATCTGGGGAATTTTTCTAATAAAGAAACTGTAGAAAAGGCGGGCGATTAAATAAAATAAACCCTAGAAATTTAGAAAATTTTCGGGTTCTCACTCTCATTCTTTCGGGGCGTCACAGAAGGAGTGCTCTCTCTCTACTTCATTTCAAAGTTATACATGGCAAGACCTCTAGCTGAACAACAGAGACAAAGGCAAGACCTCTTACTCTTTCCTAACTATACTTTGTACAGCTGAACAACAGAGACAAAGGCCTCCAGCACAGCTTTTCATCCATCCCTCAAGCAGAGAATCTAAAAATGCTAGGTGAAAGAAGTTAGAGCCCAAGGCTTTCGGGTCTCAGAGTGTGGAAGAAGCATTTTCCCTATTTTACAGCCCATCACTAAAATCAATTCACTTACAAGGTAGAACAGCTTGGTAAACTCCATTCTCGGTGAGGTTTTCAAACGCTCTCAACCATTTTTAGCCTCTTGAAAGCTATTTACACTGATTTATTATTTTTCTTTCCCTTGGGATCTAGTCATTCCCCGAAAATTGCATGCACAATCCATTTTTCAAACATTTGAGAATGGAAAAGTATTGCTACAAAATTATACCTCTCTTGTAGGATGCACAAAGAATGAAGTAATATGTAACAATAGAAATAGTGGTAAAAATAATATATCATTCATAGATTAACATCTAGATTTTTTCCCGTCTAAAAGTTGAAGCTCCTATACAAATTCAGCCAGAATAGTTGCAGTCTAAGATTGATATTAATAAGTTATGATGAAGACTAGAAACCATACTTCTCCTAACTAACAGTTGGATTTTTTCAATAGTGCATCTCTGTAGTGATGGGCAAAATTCTAGTAACCCAATTTGGCTACAAGTCACCCGATTCCTTCCTGCTGTCAACACATGGACTGAGGAGATAACATATATTTCCTTTGACCTAATCATTTTGTGTAATTTACAAAATGGCAAACAGAAAATATCATCATTTTGCAGGAACTAGCTATATCTCTTTTAGGTAATGGAATATGTCAATCAAGACTTCCCTTCTTAAATGTAAGCAGGTTTTTCCCTTTTAAACATTGTAACTGTTTCCTCAAATCTAGCCATTTCATAAATCATGAAGATTAAGCTACCACAAAAAAAAAACCATAAACTGATAACTAAGCAAGTAAAATAATCAGAATTTGTTTTATTCAAAGTAAGGTGTTAATCTTAGTCCCTAACTTTTGATGTTTACAAAACAAATGGATGTTACTTATATCTTCTCAAAGATCTTTTCAACAATGAAGCAAATCAGGTTCAAAAATTAAATACAATTGAAAGAGACAAAGAGTGCTGAAAGTTGTCGGACGCTCGAGAAGATTGGATAGAACGTCCGATAATCATTGCGCAACTTCGGACTCATGAAGAACTCCACCACCGGACGTCCGAAGAAATTAAGTCATTCCTTCTAAGCTCACTGACTTCGATCGGACGCATAACATTAGAGCACCGGACGTCCGATAAACATTGTAACACTTTGGATGCAAAGCATTGGAGGCACCAGACGTCCGAAAGGATTGAAGAAGAATTCACAGTTTCACTATCTACTTTCGGACGCAAACATTGAAGGTACCAGACATCCGAAAGAATTGAAAAAAATCTCTTGAGTTCACTGCCTGCTATCGGACGCAAGAAACAGGTCTACCGGACGTTCGACACTACCAACGGCTAGTTGACTCTTCAACTGCCTTCTATCCGTTGGAAGCATTAATAGAGGAATATTTTGATCTCATATAAATAGAGCATGGTCAATTACAACCAGACAACTTTTGCACATTGAAACTACAAAAGATCCAGAGTGATTTTAGTGAGAAAATACTCTTCAAAGAAGATTTGTACTCTTATTTGTGTGAGTTTCGTGTAAGATCTTCTTGTGAGAAAAATATTTCAATAGTGTAACTTTATGAGGGTTATCCGAGTGATAGTAAAACTTCTTATCTTGACCAAGTGTAGCTTGAGGCAAGGAGGAAGTGATTCTTCCTTTATACACAAAGATTGGTTGTATTTGATCAACTTGAAGAGATTTTGATACGAACGTCGCCAACCTTGTGACGAAACCCGTAAGAGATTAGACTCAGGATCGACAAGATGATACCAAACTTGGAGTGGATGACCTCAACCCGTTAATCACGTGGTTAACGAACCTTGGTATATTGGTAGAAGACACCACAATCTAGTGTGATTCTAGATTGATAAGTCACGAACACCTAGAGAAAATTCTAAGGTATTCAAGGAGCCTTGGAGAAACCAAGAAAACTCTCAAATTGTATTATATTGATTGAATGAATAAACATGACCCAAGGTAAGCTATTTATAGCCTTACAAATAGAAAACCTAAAGTGCAATGGAAAACTGTAGAAAACCTAAAGTGCAATGGAAAACTAAAACCTAAAGCGAAACGGAAAGAGGCAAGGCTCCTACATTGTAGGAGCTCCTACATTTTAGGAGCCTACAATCAGCTCTCCTAGCTAGACAAGCTGGCCGGTTTTATTTGTTGAATAAAATGACTAAACTAGACTCCAACATAACTAGAGAGATGGCTGAGCGACTACTCGAACCATGAAGCCTTCAATCGTGGTCCTCTTGGATTTGAACAACGTGAACAATTTTCGTTCCTTCATGCTCAAGTCCCTCAATGGTCTTGGGGATAATTACTTGGCTTTGTACCTCACAAACAAGCTCTTAGAGTTCCTCTCTCATCTTCTTAGCCCGTGCTCGCGTCACGGGTCCTAGAGGCACTCGAATGACCCTCAATGGTGTCTCTTGGTTCGTATCATCCCCCTCCTCTTCAAAAGGATTTATCCTCAAATCGGCTTCGTCGTCTGCAAGGAAAGGAGATAGATCAGATACATTGAAGGTAGCACTCACATTGTACTCACCGGGTAGGTCTAGCTTGTAAGCGTTGTTGTTGATGTGCTTGACGACTTGAAATGGCCCATCTCCTCGTGGGAGGAGTTTGTTGCGCCTTTGGATTGGGAACCTCTCTTTGCGCAGATGCAACCATACCCAATCACCAGGCTCAAACACCACGCGTTGGCGTCCCTTGTTCACCCGTTGAGCCACTTGGTCCATCCTTCGCTCAATGTTTAAACGGACCTGTTCATGCAATTTCTTCACAAAATCGGCTCGTTTAGCACCATCTAAGTTAATACGCTCAGAAGAGGGTAACAGTGATAAGTCTAGTGGTGTTAAAGGGTTAAAATCATAGACTATTTCGAATGGTGAAAAATGAGTAGAACTGTGCACTGTGCGATTGTATGCAAACTCAACATGGGGTAAACATTCTTCCCAAGTCCTAATGTTCTTTCTAATGATGGCACGTAAGAGTGTAGATAGTGTGCGATTGACGACCTCAGTTTGGCCATCAGTTTGTGGGTGACTAGTAGTGGAAAATAGTAATTTAGTACCCAATTTTTCCCACAAAGTTTTCCAAAAGTAACTCAAAAATTTGACATCCCTATCAGAGACAATCGTCCTAGGCATGCCATGCAATCGAATGATTTCTTTGAAAAACAATTCAGCAATGTGGGATGCATCATCTGTTTTGTGACATGGTATAAAATGTGCCATTTTTGAGAATCTATCAACAATAACAAAGATGCTATCATTACCCCTTTTTGACCTAGGTAACCCCAAAATAAAGTCCATGGAAATGTCGGTCCAAGGTTCCTTAGGTACAGGTAAAGGACTATAGAGGCCATAAGGCTGAAGTTTAGACTTAGCTTTGTGGCAAGTGATGCACTTGGCCACCATTCGTTCCACATCTCGCTTCATTCTGGGCCAGTGGAAGTGCTCTTGAAGGATAGCTAATGTTTTAGCCACACCAAAATGTCCCATCAAGCCACCTCCGTGTGCTTTCCTAACAAGTAAAGAGCGAATAGAACAGTTAGGTATACATAGCCTATTGAGGTAGAAAAGAAATCCATCAAGGATGTAGAATTTACCTTGAGTTGCTGAACCACAAGAGTCATAAATACCTGAGAAATCTGGGTCATTGAAGTATAGTTCTTTAACTAACTCAAATCCTAATAGCCTTGTATCAAGTTGAGTGAGTAAAGAGTAACGACGTGACAAAGCATCAGCAACAACATTGGTTTTCCCAACTTTGTATTTAATCACATAAGGGAATGTTTCAATGAATGCAATCCATCTAACATGACGCTTATTCAACTTGTGCTGTGACTTAATGTGTTTAAGCGATTCATGGTCGGTATATATAACAAATTCCCTTGGTCTTAAATAATGTTGCCAAGTCTCTAAAGCATGAATTAGAGCATATAGCTCTTTATCATAAGTGGAATAGTTCAAAGCTGCCCCATTAAGTTTTTCACTAAAGTATGCAATTGGTTTGCCCTCTTGCATGAAGACAGCTCTTATGCCCACCCCAGATGCATCACATTCTATTTCAAACATCTTGTCAAAGCATGGTAACACGAGTAATGGTGCGTGTGTGAGTTGGTGTTTAAGCATTTGGAAAGCACGTTCTTGAACCTCACCCCACACAAATGGCTCATTTTTCTTGATTACAGCAGTTAAAGGTGCAGCAATGGTACTAAAATCTTTAACAAATCGTCTATAAAAACTAGCAAGACCATGAGAGCTGCGTACCTCACCCACCATGCTTGGAGTAGGCCATTCTCGAATTGTTTTGACCTTCTCCTCGTCCACTTTGATGCCCTGTTTACTCACGACAAAGCCTAGGAAGACAAGTTGGTCAGTGCAAAAGAAGCACTTCTTAAGGTTAGCATAGAGTTTTTCCCTTTGAAGTACATCAAGAACAAGTTTCACATGCTCAACGTGCTCTTCTAGGCTCCTACTATAAATCAGGATATCATCAAAGTATACAACGACAAATTTCCCTAGAAATGGACGAAGTACATGGTTCATCAACCTCATGAATGTACTAGGTGCATTAGTTAGGCCAAATGGCATAACCAACCACTCATACAAGCCATGTTTGGTTTTAAAGGCCGTTTTCCATTCATCGCCCTCTTTCATCCTAATTTGATGATAACCACTTTTTAAATCAATTTTAGTGAAAATCACAGCACCATATAGCTCATCTAACATATCATCGAGTCTAGGAATAGGGCGTCGATATTTTACCATTATTGCATTGACGGCCCTACAGTCGGTGTACATTCGCCAACTTTTATCCTTTTTAGGCACCAGGATGACGGGAACCGCGCATGGACTCAAGCTTTCTCGTGCCCATCCTTTTGTTAGGAGCTCATCGATTTGGCGTTGGAGCTTCTTGGTCTCATCTGGTCCCATTTTGTAAGCTGGTTTGTTAGGAAGTGGGGCACCAGGAACCAAGTCGATTTGATGCTCAATTCCCCTTATTGGTGGTAGTCCATTTGGAATCTCATCGGGGAAGACATCATCATAATCCTGCAAGAGAGAGGCAAAACTAGATGGTAGAGTGTTAGTAAGATCACTTGTAACAACCAACACCTCTTTCCACAAAAGTACAAAGACAGGTGTATTAACACTCAAAGCTTTTCTTACTACATTGGCTTTTATCAATAGATTTTGCCTTTTCTCTTTCTTTTCCATTTTGGCCGGCTCACCATGTGCCTTTTTCCTCTCAATTTTCTCGGTCTTATCATTTTCTTTTGAGCTCTCAGCTTTTTCTATCTTTTTCTTTTCATTTTCGAGCTCACTTTCCTTCATCAAGCTTTCTTAATCTTCACGAACTTGGCTAGGAGTAAGTGGCACATGAACAATCTGCTTCTCGCTTTGTTTGAAGGAGTATTTATTGGTAATGCCATCGAATGTGACTCCCTTGTCAAATTGCCACGGCCTCCCTAATAATATGACATGCTTGCATAGGGACCACGTCGCATAACACCACGTCCTCATATTTTCCAATTTGAAGGGGTACTTGGACTTGCTTGGTGACACGAACATCCCCACTATCGTTCAACCATTGCAAACGATAAGGTGTCGGATGTCGTAGAGTGGGTAGTGCCAGTTTCTCCACCATCAAGGCACTAGCAACATTAGCACAACTACCCCCATCGATGATTAAGCTACATACCTTTCCCTTGATATAGCAACGGGTGTAGAAGATGTTCTCCATTTGGGCATGGTCGGCGGCTTTGACTTGGGTTGCTAAGGCTCGTCTAACAACGAGTCCAACTCGTTCATTGACGGGCAATGCTTCCTCTTCTTCCTCTTCTCCCTCAAGTGACGGCAACCCTTCTTTTTCATCCTCATCATCAGTGAGAAACTCCCCATTTGGCAAGATGATCATGGTTCGTTGGTTGGGGTATTGACTAGCATTGTGCCCTCGGCCTTGGCACTTGAAGCATTTGGTATCTCGATTTCGTCTCATGCTCGACTCAATGGCAGTCCTTGGTGTTGCCTTAGACTCCCACTTAGGCACTTCGAGTCTTGGTCTAGAGGGGGTGGAACTACTTGACCCTTTATCCTCCCTTGTTGGTGGTGTAGTTCGGGAGTAAGAGGGTGAATAGTTGAAGTAACTCCGAGTTGGACCCCTCCTCTTAATCCTCCTTTCAATCTTGATAGCCTTCTCCACCAAGTCACCAAGTTCCACATAATGGTGTAATTCTACTTGCTCGGCGATTTCGGTCCTTAATCCATTCAAGAAGCGCGCCATTGTCGCCTCTCGATCCTCCGTGATGTCTGCTCGCAACATAAGTACCTCCATCTCCTTATGGTAGTCCTTGACACTTCGAATTCCTTGGTTGAGGGTTTGAAGCTTTTGGTACAAGTCACGGTAGTAATGACTTGGTACGAATCGCTTTCTCATTAATCGCCTCAATTCGGTCCAAGTTTGTACGGTGGGTTCACCACTCCTTCTTCGACTAGTGGAGAGTTGATCCCACCACACAACGGCGTAGTCGGTTAATTCGACCACGGCCAACTTGACCTTTTGCTCCTCCGAGTAGTTATTGCAATCAAAGGCAAGTTCAATCCGTTTCTCCCACTCCAAGTATGTATCAGGGTCCGATCGCCCTTGGAAGGGGGGAATTTTCACTTTTATGCCTGGAATGTGGTCACTTGTAGGTCTAGTTTCCCGCTTGGACCTCCTTTGGTTAGGTTCATAGTCGTTGTCTGAGTTAGAGCCATTAGATTCATGCGCAAGTATCCTTCCACGGCTGCTTTTGGAACCTCCTTGGGACAATTCCAAACTATCAATGCGTTGGTGTATCAATTCGAGCTTTTGGTCCATCATGCGTCCCACTTCATTTTTTATTGCATCTGTAATAAGTTTGACATCGAAAGCTTGGGGGCTTGCTCCTCCCTCGTTAGCCATGGTGAGGTATAAGGTAAAAAAATAATAATGGAAAGAAGCAAAGTTTACCTCACACACTCCCTCACGTGTTTGCTCTCGCTCTCGTGTTTAGTCGCTCTAATGTTCTTCACCAAATTTCAAGGCCACTCGATCAACTCCTTGAAGAAGTTAGAACTCCTCCTAGTGGTGTTCACTTACCAACCAAGGTCACAAGTTGAAGCAATGTGGAAAAGAAACGATGAAGAGACTGACCAACGACTTAATGACTCAAATAATGGCAGAAAACAGCCCTAAGGTGCTCGGCACTAGATGTGACTCCAATCTCAAAGCTGAAATTTTGGAAGCCTAGAAAACTCCTACCCGCAAGACTGGAATTTTGAGTTGTTGTGTTGCCGAATTCTGGTCAGTAGTTTGGAGGGGAAAAGGTGCCTTGAGAATGTTCAAATAATGTCAAAATCAGCCCTGAATTCCAGCCAATTTGGCTTGCAATAGCTAGTCCAACCGACTTTGAAATTCAAGAGTCCTAATGCAACTTGGAGAAGGTGTAGGGCAGTCATTAGGAAACTGGTTTGGGGTATTAATGGGGCTATCCAGGTCGTTTAAGGTTGTTGGAGTTCAGCCAAGAATAGGACGCTCAAGCTATTGAAGTCAAATAGGATTAGGAAGCCAACCAAGAATTGGAAACTTAATCCAATCAAGACTTGGAAAATCTGATTTCCCGAGAGCCGAATGTCTCTCTTCCTTCCTTCCTTTTTTTTTTTTGCCTTTTTCGTTTCTTTCTTGATGCCTTTTGATCAAGATTTCGGCTCTTCAAGGGATACAACTTCAGATTATACCAACAAGATCAAAAACGGATGCAAGGTGAATCAAACTTTCAAGAACCCTAGTTCTTGACTTTTGGTTTCAAGAACTTTCAAAACAAATCTTGGTGGTCCAAGAACTTCAAGATTTTGGTTCAAGAAGTTCAAGAGCTTCCCCAATTATGTTATGGTATCCAATGGGACAAGAAATAACGCAAAATTTTGAAGGTTTGAAGGCAAAACAAGTTCGGCAATCAAGGGACAAAATTTTCCAGCAAACCCGACTCAAGACACAATGGTATGTGAAGCTTCATTTTTTTTTTTTTACACTTTGCTGGGTTGTTTGTACAACCAAGCGACACAATAAGGACAAGGAGTAGGCTATAATCTGGCCGAAATCAGTAGCAACTTGCAACAAAAATTTCTGGACAGATTGCACACAATAACACGCGATCACTTGAACACAACAAGAACGACAAAAGAAGCCCTAGCGGCTGTAATTTTTTTTGTGTGTTGTTTTCTTTGACTAATTCTGGAAAATCAATTGACAACAAGTAACGACAGATCTGGACAACAAGGATTAACGATCAAGATGCAATTTAAGGCAAGGCAAAACTGGAAAAACTAATGGACAGCAACCTAAACATGTAAACAGAATTTTTTTTCTCTTTTTCATTTGTTTTTTTTTTTTTTTGGACAAAACAAGGCTGACCTTATGACTAACAATAACTAGACACAAGCATATGATGAACAAATCTGGAAAAAGAAAGAAAAAAAAAATGCAAGACACAAACAGATTTTAGAGAACTTGACTCGAAGAGGAAACAAGTAAAGGGATATAACGTGATACCTCTTAACTAGCTCTGATTACCAACTGATACGAACGTCGCCAACCTTGTGACGAAACTCGTAAGAGATTAGACTCAGGATCGACAAGAGGATACCAAGCTTGGAGCGGATGACCTCAACCCGTTAATCACGTGGTTAACGAACCTTGGTATATTGGTAGAAGACGCCACAATCTAGTGTGATTCTAGATTGATAAGTCACGAACACCTAGAGAAAATTCTAAGGTATTCAAGGAGCCTTGGAGAAACCAAGAAAACTCTCAAATTGTATTATATTGATTGAATGAATAAACATGACCCAAGGTAAGCTATTTATAGCCTTACAAATAGAAAACCTAAAGTGCAATGGAAAACTGTAGAAAACCTAAAGTGCAATGGAAAACTAAAACCTAAAGCGAAACGGAAAGAGGCAAGGCTCCTACATTTTAGGAGCCTATAATCGGCTCTCCTAGCTAGACAAGCTGGCCGGTTTTATTTGTTGAATAAAATGACTAAACTAGACTCCAACATAACTAGAGAGATGGCTGAGCGACTACTCGAACCATGAAGCCTTCAATCGTGGTCCTCTTGGATTTGAATAACGTGAACAACCTTCGTTCCTTCATGCTCAAGTCCCTCAATGGTCTTGGGGATAATTACTTAGCTTTGTACCTCACGAACAAGCTCTTGGAGTTCCTCTCTCATCTTCTTAGCCCGTGCTCGCGTCACGGGTCCTAGAGGCACTCGAATGAACCTCAATGGTGTCTCTTGGTTCGTATCAGATTTGTTCTATAAAGTGATACTTAAGCTCAAGAGGAGCTTGAAAATATTTGGTTTGCTATGCTTTCCCTTTTACTTACTATCTTGCAAATATAAATTGATCATCTCTTCTACTCCTGAGCAATCTTATTTTCTTGATCAATTGTTCATTATGTGGTCATCTAGAAAAGAAGGTAAATTTCATATCGAGCTAAAAGGTGTCTCATAACTTGATTAGTTTTTTAATTTACCTAATTCACCCCCCTCTTAGATTATTTTCGATCCTTACAATTGGTATCAGAATTTGGTCTCCTAGAGATTAAGCTCGATCGACTTTGGAGTAAAATGACAACCAACAATGCCATATTTTTTTAAGGTCAATCTGTCACTAGACCCCCAATGTTTAATGGATCCAATTATGTGAGTTGGAAAGAGAGAATGATTATTTTCTTGCAATCTATTGATATTGAACTGTGGTTTATTGTTAATGAAGGTCCATATGATGCCTCTATAATAGATAAAATCACTCATAGACCAAAATCAAAAACCAGAAATGAGTTGACTAATGATGATAGAACCCACCTCACTCTGAATGCCAAGACTATGAATGTATTGTATAGTGATTTAGATTCAAATGAATCCATAAGAGTCAAAGGGTGTAGGTCTGCTAAAGAGATTTGGGATAAATTTAGAGAAATTCATGAAGGGAGTGAGAATGTGAGAGAACAAAAGAAGTTTATCCTAGTTACCAAGTATGAATCATTCAAGATGGAATCTCATGAAAATATTAACAAGATGTATTGTAGATTCAATGATCTCATTAAGGATCTAGAAGTTCTGGAAAAGAAATACTCTCTAGGTGAGAAAAACAGAAAAATCTTGAATGCCTTGACGAAAGATTGGGAGAATAAGGTGACTGCCATTGAAGAGGTTAAAGATCTGAATTCTATGCCTATTGAATCTCTTATTAATTCTCTAACCTCTTATAAGTTGAAGTTTAAGACCAAGGTACAAGAGGAAGAGGATGTAAAGGTGAGAAGGAGCATTGCTCTAAAAGCATTTTAAGATGAAGATGACTCGGCTTTCTTGGATGGAGATAATGCTGAAGTTGACGACAATAATCTTGTTCTTATCACAAGAAATTTCAAAAGAATCCTCAACAAAAGGAGATTCAGAAAGGGAGGACCTAGCAATTTATCTTCGAATCAGTTCAACAATGTAAGAAACAAAGGAAAACAAGAGACTAATAAAAACAAGCTGACAAGTGCTTTGAGTGCAGCCAACTGGGACACTACATGAATGAGTGCCAAATGAAGAAGAAGAGAGAATGAAATGTTGAACGAAAACCTATATTCAACAACTTTCAAATCACCTGGAATGATTGCAACTCGGACGGTGATGTTGAAGAGGAGGAAGAATCTGCTCAAATGGCTTTCATGGCCATTGGTGATGATGAGGTAACTACTTGCAATTCTCAACTTAATAGTGATGATGAATCTGATGAAGATGTTAATTCCTTCATTAAGAGACTGCATGGTAGTTTGAAGAATCCTGTGTTAGAAACAAGCAGCTAAAACAAAAGATCAATTTTCTTATTCAAGACAATGCAAACTTTTTTTTGACAAAACAAGAATCTGAAAGATGAAAATAACCACTTCAAGAGGAATGAAACTGTTTTATTTTTTGAACTTGATAGAAAACAAAGCTTTGTGATTTGTTTAAAAAGGAACAAAATGACTTGAAAAAAAGAATGGATTGTCTAAATGATTTGTTTCAACACAAGAACAAAACTGTTTTCAAATGAACGAATCAAAATCTCATGAGAAAAGACTGAATTCTAGTGCAAACAAATTTACCATTTATAGGAGAAACAAGTCAGATTCATTAAACCTGTCCATACAAGCAATTCGCTGACTATGTGTAGTTTTTGTTACTAAATTGATCACATGAACAGTAATTGTTATGTAAGGAAGAATATGAGAAATGACATGAAATGCATGTGAATAGTTAGACATAATGCTAACTCTCAAGGATCCAAAAAGTAAAGGGTACCAAATATTATCTTGTGAATTTTTGTGTAGGTGAATTTGGTGAACATCATTAAGAAATCAAAATGGGTAATTGATAGTGGATGTTCAAGACACATGACCGGTGATCCATCACAATTCATCAAGCTCAAGTCAAAATCAAGTGAAAAAATAACATTTGGGGATGATAACAAAGTCAAAACAGTTGGAATAGGAGATGTTGGTAAGAATGGTCAAACTTTTGTTCATAATGTCCTTCTAGTTGATAATTTGAGTTATAACTTGTTAAGTGTTAGTCAATTGTGTGATAGAAATGTAACAGCCCCACCTCCCTCTAAGGCGAACCAAAGGGCTCGGCGGACCGCCTGCCCAACTCTCGCCGGGACTCACTATAGTCCTCAAACAAAATACATCACTCACATCCAATAATATAGGGTACAACCTCAAGAATAAACGAAATAACATTTTTCAAACTTAGAACGAGATAAGATACATTACAAATCTCAAGTAAGGGTATCATTCCCCAAATAAGACAAAAGTCCTCAGTTCTCAAATAATTACATCAAATACTTATCAAGTGAATCGAATTCAAATTATATATGAGATATTCCTTCAGCCACTAATAACTCAATACAAGCGCTTTCTTTGGCCTCAAGCTCTGTGGGGAAAAATTATTTTTGGGGGTCACTAATTAAGCCTCAAAACTTCCATTTCCAAACCTGTTAAGGAAAACAAATTGGGGTGAGCTAACGCTCAGTGAGGCCAAGGGAAAAATATGCAAGCATGCTAGCAAAGACACAATATAAAGCAATAACTCGAGTAACAAGTAACTGCGAAACATTAAGCAACTAGGGAATTTAATCACAATAAAGGATACGGGAGCTCTCAGGAGCTAATCCACGCCTGATCCAAGCTCAGGTAGTTGACCCTCCATCAACTTTCACAGTTATCCATGTAGAACTCCACTTACTACCTCCAGCCACCATGACACCCTCTTGGATCCGTAACCAAACAAGTATGTAGGTGGTATCACTTAACAAGTATACCTAGCAAGACCCCTTATTTGGATCAAGCTATAACACTTCCCAAGGTTCACCAAGTTTCTCGACCAAGCCCTTGCCGGCTCGAGTTACAAGGCTAGCCAATGGGTTGGGGCGTCCCCCCCATTCACTTTTAGGTCGATGAGACGAAGCTCCAATCGACAAGATTTGGTTATAGCATTGAGACGGGATGAGCGGTACCTCCTACCCTAAAAGGACATGATACATTCTGCCGCTCAATGCTCACGAAAAACACTTTCATTTGCATTCACATGTAACACGTATCACTTATCAAGCAAGCAATTTCATGAAAGAGAGGACAAGGGCGATAAAGTACGCCCTAGCCTCATTAACTAGCAAGTACAAGAATCATTTCATTTAAACACTTCACATGCACTTGATACTCACCAAGTATCAAAAGTCAAAGTTTGAGAAATTAGCTCTAAGACGCTTCGCCGGGAGTTCCCTCGAAGTCCTCTTGAGATCCTGAAAGTATGCAATAATGCATTGTATCTCAAATTCCAGGCCATATAGTGTCGCGCCCCTCTTTTCGAATGAAAAATAAATGTGGTGTGTGGTGTGAACGTGTGCAAAATGAAAAGGAAAAAGGCCATGGGACTTTGGAAAGCGACGATTTGGCCAAATGAAAATTTAAAAAGGGTTTTTAAAATATGAAAACGGAGTCGCCACTTGGTATAGATTTGGGGTGTACCAAGTCACCCAAAAAGTGTTTTCTAAAGACAAAGTAGTAAAACCCTTTTTAAAACGACTCCTAGTCCACGTAAGCCAAAGAAAAAGGTTCGGGGGTCACGTTTGACAAAGGGGAAGGCAAGGATAGAATCCAAGGCACCCCTTTGACCTAGCCAAGGCTAGTTGCGCGACTCAAACCAATTTTTCCTAATTTTTCTACCCAAGGTATGTATCGCGTATTGGATATGTCTATATGAATGCAAAAACCTAGACCTAGGGGGATTGGGGGAAATTTCTCTTCAAAGGTTGAGTGGTGCCAATCACATTAATTGTGAAGCCCAATAATGACCCTTTTGGAGAGGTCACACCTAGACCTAAATGACGTGAAAAATGAGTGGAATGCATGCCATGCGAAAGTGTGAGTTTGTGTGAGGTGAGAAAAATTACAAAAGTAATAAGATAAGAGTGAAGGTGTGCAAATGTAGATGAAAGCACTCGTGTGCGAGTGAAGATAAAATGTTCGTGTGCAAGTGAAGATAAAAGGGTTCGTGTGCAAGTGGAGACAAAAAAGTGTTCGTGTGCAAGTGAAGGTGATAAAAAGGTGCATGTGTGCAAATGAGACAAAAGTGAAAGTGTAATGATAGAGTGGATTGAGAATGCATGAGCCTAGGGAATTCATGCATATTGGGTACGGGGAGACCTAAATCGTGACTTGATTTTCCATTTGATTAGAAGGCGAAACTAGCGTGCTAAGGCTATCGAGTAGCCACACTCGCTCGTTTCCCTTATCGGAAGGGGACACTCAAACAAAATGAACCCTATAGCTAGTATGGGATGCAAAACCTAAAATGAAGGGAAAAGGGTTCGAGGATCATGCCAAATGATAAAACTAAGAAAAATGCATGATATGTGGTGAACAAGCAAATGATATGCTAGTGAGGGGAAATCCCTAAGGGTCTAGTGTTGGACTAGCCCATTCTATGAATTCCGACTAGCGTTGGACTAGCGGAAACGTACATTCATCCATTCCATTCATTCATGGCTATGAAAGCAATTAGACATGCCAAAACGCTCGTAAACACTTAGCACGTAGCACTTAGCATGCTCGACTAGATGCAAGAGCCTACTAAAGCAATTTAACATGTAACAATAAAAGCAAGCAACCAAGGGGAAGGGGGAATGGACCAGATGCTCTACGAGCCCTATCTATTACAAGCCAAGAGGTGTACACATACCCCATAAAAGCATAAAGGGGAAGGGGAAATGGACAGATGCTCTCCGAGCCCTATCTATTACAAGCCAAGAGGTGTACACATACCCCATAAAAGCATAAAGGGGAAGGGGAAATGGACAGATGCTCTCCGAGCCCTATCTATTACAAGCCAAGAGGTGTACACATACCCCATAAAACTTAAATAAAAGTAAAAAGCAAGTTAATGCATGCAAAGAGGTAAGGAAAGCGGAGTAGGCATGCATATTCACATAACACGTAGAAGCACGTAGGGTCAAATGAAATGCAAATGAAGGATAGAGTGTACCTCCCTTGAAGCGACGCCCTAACGTAGTGAAATTACTAACTTACCCTCCAAAATAATAAAAAGGTCAAGGTACCACTTAAATTATCAAATAATCACATGAAACAAAAATTAAATATGAAAAATGAAAGTTAAACACTAAATTGAGTCAATTAAAGTATTTACATAGACAAACCAACTATGTACAAAGCAATTAATGCAAGAGGGACTTAATTAGAAGGACATGAAAATTTCTAAAAGAGAGTAAAATAAAATACCAAAATTGATGACTTAAGATGAGACCCATAAAAATCAAATGCAAAAATGTGTTTAGAACACAAATCCAAGCTAAAAAATTCTATTAAAACTTATTGAACCTCAAAATGCATCCTAAAACTCACTAAACGTCTTACCCAAAATCATGTCAAAGCAAACCAAAAACAATTAAGATTCTAGAATGACAAAAGTGATTAAATTATTCAACTAATTGGACCATAACAAGGCAAGGGGGAACTTAGGGGGTTAAAGTGCAAGTGTTTTAGGACCTAATTGCAAGATCATGGAATGTAGTTGGGCCATCATACATTGCTGCAAAAATACAAGGGATCCAATTGATTAAAATTCCAAAGTTTTTGGGCCCTAGTGGCTTAAGGGGAGACTTGGGGGGCCAGAAGTAATTTTCAGAATTATTTTGCATGCATGCAGACTAACGTAAGATAACATTCTACAACAAGAAACAAGCAATTGCTGCACTTTTCTGTTTGCAAATTCATGTCCCCAGGCAATTTTTTATCAAACTTTCTCAAACAAAACCAAAACTCTAAATTAAACCACCAAGTACATAACTTCAACATCTAAAAATAGACTAAAAAAACTTGGCAAGTGATTATATAAGTGCTGGAAAATTTTCATGCGCAAACCTCTTTCAATTTCGGCAAAACAGATTCCATAAAACAACCTTGAGATTGCTTCCATTAAAACATGGTTAAACATCACTTAACAAATCAATTAGATGGAAGAAATCCAAGCAAAGTGGTCATTCGAATACTACAAAGAAAGAAAAACAAATCTGCAATCTGAAGCTATTGTTCTGCATTTTTCAACCGAGACAAACATTCCTTAAAATCTACGCACAGCTACAAGATTCAGCAGTGCTCCGGCTCCTTTTGATGAAGATCCGTGATTGCAAGTGGCGTGACAATTCCAATGGCACTCTTTGATTTCAACCGCAGACGCTTCCCCTTCGGTTTTGTTCTTCTGGTTTTCCCTCTTTCAAAACCCGTAGCTTCTCAATCTCACGTTGCCCTCTTCAAACCTCTTTTCCTACCCAAAGACCTGGCCGTCACCTCTCCGCCTTCTTCTATTTCCAAAACTCTCTCCCTTGTCGCTGTCTTCTTTTCAGATTTTCGGCTACCAACTTCTTACTCTCTCTTCGTAACTCTCTTTTTTCCTTTTTTTTTTTTGTTTTTTGGTCTTCCCCTCTTTTTCTTTTTGCCGTTCACTCTCTGAAAATCTCTAATCCCCGTCACTCTTGGCTCCCCAGTTTTCCTTTTTTCGTTCGCTCTCTTCTCTCCGTAGCCTTTTCCTATCTTCACCTCCAAAAACCCTCCTGCGGCTGATGCTTTTGCTTTGCCTTTTATATGGAACTCCAAGTTCCTAAACCCTTCACTGGATGGCCAGGATGAAGGGCCTGCCCCTGCCTTCATCCTGCCCTTCGATGGCACGCACGGAGCTGTCCTTTGCAAGCTGCAAAAATGCAGCTTGCAGGCCGTGACTTCTTTTTTTTTTTTTTTTTTTTTTTTTTTTTTTTTAAAAAAAACAACTAATTAATTAATCAAACAAAGTTGATAATAATAATAATAATAATAGCAAAAACAACTTAAATAACACTGGATACAAATAAAAATAAATAAACAAAAATGCAACTTCCTATTTTCCTTTTTCATTTTTCTCATTTTTCACTTTTTCTTTTTCTTTTCTAAATGAACCAAACAAAAACAAAAATAAAAAATAAATTAAGTAGAAATGACTAAAATAGATAAATAAAGCCAAATAAAACAAAAACTCTATTTTTCTTTTTTTTTCATGATTTTCTCTTAATTCTATGCTAAAATGGCTAAAATAACTAAAACTAAAAGTGAATTAAACTAATTGTGACAAATAAAAATAGAACAAACAAAAAAATGAATAGTAAATAACAAAACACCAAAAATTTGGTGTCTACAGTTTGCCCCTCTTTGTCCGAGTTTTGAAAAAACTTGAGACAAAGAAGTAGACACCAAATACTTACCTGGGTCATTCGGCTTCAGCTACTCGAACGACTGCTGTTATTGACATGAGGACTGACTCATTTTAATGAGACTGACTCGGACGAGAAATTTAAAACGAGATAGACCCGAACTGGAAGTTTAAAACGGGACAGACTCGGACAGAAATGTAAAATTGGGATAGCCCCACGGGATAGACCCGAACAGGAATTTAAATTTGGGGATAGACCCGAACAGAAATTTAAAATTTGGGATAGACCCACGGGATAGACCCGGACAAAAATATAACATTGGGATTGACTAGAGATAGGAAATTCAAATGGGATTGTATGAAGAAAACTGTATAAGACTTTATTTGAGAACGTATCTACAGATTTGCCCTAGTAATGAATTGGTCAGTGGGATTAAACCCGAACCTGCCATGATGATCGACCAGTGGGATAATACCCGATCCTGCCAAGGTTGGCGGGATGAAACCCGGTCCCAACGAAAAAAGCGGTCAGCGGGATTATACCCAGTCCTGCCGAGATTGGCGGGATGAAACCCGGTCCCAATTTGATAAAAAGCGGTCAGCGGGATTATACCCGGTCCTGCCGAGATTGGCGGGATGAAACCCGGTCCCAATTTGATAAAAAGCGGTCAGCGGGTTATAACCCGGTCCTGGTGATTGGCAGGGGAGGAATTAGAAACCGGTCCCAATTTTGATAAAAAGCGGTCAGGCGGGATTATACCCGGTCCTGCTGGAATTGGCGGATAAAAACCGGTCCCAATGTGATAAAAGCGGTCCAGGCGGAATTAACCCGGTCCTGCCGCCGATTGGCGGGATAAACCCCGGTCCCAATGTGATAAAAGCCGGTCAGCGGGATTAACCCGGTCCCTGCGAGATTGGCGGGATAAAACCCGGTCCAAATTGATAAAAAGCGGTCAGCGGGATTTATACCCGTCTGCCGAGATTGGCGGGATAACTCCGGTCCCAATGTGATAAAGCGGTCAGCGGGATTACCCGGTCCTGCCGAGATTGGCGGGATAAAACCCGGTCCCAATGTGATAAAAGCGGTCAGCGGGATTAAACCCGGTCCTGCCGAGATTGGCGGGATAAAACCCGGTCCCAACGTGATAAAGTGATGTTGACGGCACCAAGTCCAGGCCCAACGTGATGTTTGGGAAGTTGGCGGCACAAAATCCAGGCCCAACGGGATGTTTGAGATGTTGGCGGCATTAAATCCAGGCCCAACTTGATCTTTGAAATGTTGGCAGCATGAAATCCAGGCCCAACGTGATCTTTGGAATGTTGGCGGCACGAAATCCAGGCCCAACGTGACATTGTGAATGGTCAGTGGGATAAGACCCAATCCTGCCATCCAATTGGTCAAGAAATTGGATTTGATTTGTCAAGATCAAGAAATTTGATTTTCCAAGTAACAAAAATTTGAATTTTGATTTTTGATTTTTGACTTTCGAATTTTCTGATTTTTCGAGAGAATTTTTTTTCAAAAATAATTTGCCCCAGTGTAGGGCCTTCTCTTTCCCTTCTTTCTTCTCTTTCTTCGGCATCGCCCTTCCACAACTCAGAAGCTCTTTCGTCGATTTCGACTATGAATACCTGCACAAGGGGGCTTACATGCACTTCAAATTTTCATGAAAAGGGCAGTGTGATTGACTTGAAAAATACATTATTTGATTCTTGGACGAAATCCTCAATTGGATTACACAAATATTTGCCCCTGTGTGGGCTTATTTTGTGAAATCTCATAAACAAAAATTTGCCCCAGTATGGGCCCACTTGACTTCAAAAATTTTGCTTGGATGACGCTCCATTTGTTTGAACAAAGTATGCATAGCATGTGAAGAAAATTGAAATGTCTTGCTTAAACTCATATAGCAAAATTCATGATGAATATTTCCAAGATAACACCAAATTCAAGAAGATTTCTTCCTCACTTTTAGCATCGGTGCTTTGGGTAGTGGGTGACCCTTTCCAGTTGGCTCGTCTTTCAGGACCAATCAAGTGACTTTATTTTTGATTTTGCGGTGGTTAAGGGAAATGAGAGGCTAAGATTTATCTGGCTCTTGTGCTCAAAAATGTAATCCATTCAACATCACATCTTAGTGAAAGCAAAGAGTTTATCACCCTTATTTCTTAAGAAAACTTAGTCAACGTATAAGCTTCATGGGCTTGCAAAATTTTGGGTAGAAATGATGTGAAATCTGGTTATACCCTTATGATGGATTTTTATGAGCATATCCTCACTTTGGGTTGTCATGAAGGAATAAGTCAACGATGGACTTTATTAGCTTGTAATTTGGCTTGAGAACGATAGCTAAAGAAATAATTCCAAAGGACATTGCATCGAAGATCGCATTTTTCAACATTGCCCCCATCTGGACTCCAGATTCTTGGACTTTGTTTGACTTTTTATCATCACCCAACAGGGTCTTTCAGCATCAAATCTTTTTCCTTTTTCTTTTTGTTTTGTTTTTTTGCATCTTTCTTTTGCATTCATTTCGTTCGTTTTTCCTTTTTCCCAAAAATGCCCTCGCGGGGTTTCACATGAAAAGCAGTGTCAACCTCACACCTAATCAATTCAGAATACATCTAAAATTTTCGACATCAGAAATTTTCTTGACAGGACCATTGCAAAGAACAGAAGTCAGGACTTTTGGCTTTTGTAATGGGGTCAGGTGGGGTGCTTAGAAAGGTTAAGGCTTGAAAACGGATTTCAAAAGCGGTTTGAAAAATCTGAGATCGCATTGTTGCGTCAACCCTATTTTAGGGTTAAATCAGAATTTGCCCCAGTTTTTGCTCAATTGAGGCTTTTTCTCTTTCATTTTCTTTCTTTTGATTTTTCGGCCTTCGGCCATTTTTGAACTTTCACAAAATTTGCCCCAGTTTACTTTTGAACTGAGGTTCTCTTTTCTTCCTTTGTTTTTGATCTTGTTGCTTTTCACTTTTCACTTCTTGAAATTTTCTTTTCAACTCAAACTCGCCCCCAGCGTGGGGGTTTGCGATTCTCAGGGGTTGCCAAACGAAATAATTTATTCTGATGGCTCAAAAGGGATAACTAGGGATAAAATGTTCGATTGGAAAAGAAGATGGCCTGACTTGTATTCCGTTCCTTACAATAACTCTGAAAGGAAATTTTCGCTAACGCGAAATTTTTGGCATGTACCTGAATTAACTGACTGAGGAAGACCCTTGTCCATCCATATTTGTGAAACGTTGACGATCCACGCGGACACATCTCTTCCCTTTTTTGAATTAGAACCCAAGTGGAATCGATTTTCCTCAATTTGCAGTTCCCTCTTTTTCTAACATTTTTGCTTTTCTCTTTTTTTTTTCAAAATTTCCCAATCTCCTTCCCCAATGTGGGGTGCGATCATATGTGCACTCGAAAAGAATCACCAATTTTTAGCTCAAATGAGGATGCAAGGGATGATCAGTGTTTAGATTGTAGAAATGACGGCCAAAGTATCATTCTTATACCTCATGACAACCGAAGTAGCGAAATGGTCATTGAAAATCCATTCTTCTTTTGATATTTGAAAATTTTTCAATGATGGGTAGTGATTATTAAGACCCTTATTTGAAACGAAATTATTCTTTTAGAGGCTCAAATGGGAGAGCAAATGACAAAAATCTGTATAGGTAATGAAACGAATGCTTGAAGTATCATTCCAAATTTCCCAAACAAATAAGAACAATGCACATTTTTGCTTTCACTTAGATGTGATTGAACCAGATTGGACACCTTGAACATTTTCAAGCAAAAGTTGCCCCAATTTACAATTTATCAATCAATGTGACTGATTTTATTTTGGAATTAAGTGAAGGAGAAAGGTATCTCATAGGGCCTTTTGAGTGACCGTCCACTCTCTTTCTTTCTGAGCACTCTTATTGTACAGGTTGGAACACCAATCGAGTGCATGAAGATTTTAGAGAGTATACACTTGTGAATCCTCAGATTGAGGTTGGAAAAAAATCTCAATTTGGTTTTATTCTCAAAATTCATCATGAACTCTCCAATGAGTGAGAATAAAGAATGAAATGTACATGAATACACAAAACAATAATTATCCAAAAATTTTATTGCTGAAAAAGTTTGAAACAAAATTTCTTGTTCAATTATGATACAAATGAGAATAGTAGGCCTCTAAAGAGCTCCACCCATATATCCTTTTTGTCTCCTTTTCTTTTGACACAAAAAAAAAAAAATATATATTAACAAGTCAACTATACAGAATTTTCCTTGAAAGCAATTATGAAATCTCTTAGAAACTCTTAGCCTAGAGCTTTCAGATGGATCTTTCATGTCCCCATTGTTGGATCTGCCCAAGAATACTTTCCAAACTTTGTCGGATCAAAAATTGTTATCCAATATAGGGAAATATCTTAACTATATTGTAACATTTTTATGAATGCAGGGGAGGGGGAAAAACAAAAGAAAAATACCCAGAGTTAGTAATCAAGACTATAAAATCGGTATGCATGCCCTATGGGGGAACCCTTTTTGTGCCAAGGGTAGGCCTAGTATGAAAATGCAGTCCTCCAGAGTAGGCACTATACAATACCTGATGAATCCGATCAACCGCTAGAGTGAAAAAATGATTTGGAAAAATTTGGCCAATCGAAGTGAAAAGAGACATTTGTCCTAAAATGAGGAAAAAGTCCGAATGGATTGCTACTTTGAGCGACGCATGGAATAATGTGTAAAAGAGATTGCAATGCCTCAATTAATTTATTCGGTGACCCTTAGACGTAAACCCTAAAAAAGGAAAAAACGGGTCAAATAGATTGGATAGAATTGATGATTTATTTAAAAATGACCAAATTGCCCTAAAAATAGGTAAACTGGTCAAATGAATTAAATGAAATTTGATTTATTCAAAAATTGATCGAATCACCCTAAAAGGGTAGATTGGTCAAATGAATGAAACTTGATTTATTCAAAATCGATTCGATTGCCCTAAAAATGGGTGAACTGGCCAAATGAATGATTTATTAAAAAATCGGCCGAATGACCCCAAAAAGGGTAAATCGGCCAAATGAATTCAAAATCGACCAGGTGACCCTAAAAAGGGTAAATGGGTCAAATGAATTAATGATTTATTCAAAATCGACAAAATCGACCGGATGACCCTAAGAAGGGTAAATTGGTCAAGTGAATTGATGATTTATTCAAAATCGACCGGATGACCCTAAGAAGGGTAAATTGGTCAAGTGAATTGACGATTTATTGAATGAATTGGCAAAATGGATTGGTTGAATTGTCCGGCCATTAGTGATTTCAGAAAATTAGTCTATGAGCCTTCTAAAATCAAGATTTGGCCTCCATATTTATCATCTCAACCATGAGGAATCATTTGTGAATTTTCTTCAAATTAATGTCCTTTACGCAAAGGATTTTTACCAATTTTGATAAAAATGGCCAAAAGTGATTATTAGATGCTCATATTCCAAGGATCACTTTATGAAAATGATCGGATCTTTACCTTACCTTGTGCACTACCCCTTCGGATGGTACGAGAAAGGTAAACGTGCAAGTCTCATTTGGATTATATATCCGAGACATGGGGTGGTTCATTCCTAACATGGGATCCCCTAAATGGCATTCCCTTTCTAGGGTTTATGCATGATGCCATTTTATTAAAGCGATATAAACATGTGACAAACATGGCCTAAAGGATATAAATAATGCAACGGGGGGAAAAGGTCTAAAATGAAATGTACTTATTGAAAAGTAAGTGCAAAGACTGAAATTTAAACATGTGAGCTATCTAGTGGGTAAGTCACTAAAAGAGTGCCAAAGAGGCCTCTTATTGCTAAGGCACATGAATGCAATCCAAGAAAACAAGGAAATGGTTAGTGCAATTGATAGTACACATAACACATTGGGAGCAATTAAGAAAAAGAAATACAATAAAACAGGTAAAAGGGGTGGAACCCCTTCCCTCGTGCCTAATGTGCTTAAAATAGGGTGAGGCTGACTTTCACCTAGGAAAATGCTAACATGGATGCATGAGGCTGGGGTTCACTAATGCCTAGACTCGATAAAGCTTCGGCTCCCAAGCCTTCAGACCTAAAGGCAAAGGGTCATCACTCCCAAGGCCTTTGATCGGTGGCTCGAGTGATCCCTTAGGTAGCGCTATGGGCGCAGAGCACACCAGCCGCCTACCCAAGGCAATCGATCCTAATCCTACAAGGCGGTGTGGGAAACGCCCACGAAAAACAAAATAAAATGGGATAAAAGCAAGTAAACGTGCACGTATGAAGTGCTCCCCTATTTTGAGGGAAGGGGTTGAGAACCAACGTGAGGCTCTAAAGGTGACACGCCCCCTCCCAAATGCAATGCAAGCGCGAGATAAACAAGTAAACAACATCCAATCAACCAATCACACATACGTGAGTGAGGGAATAGTTGGATACGCGCGCGAGGCAAATGGCCCTAAAAATGGAAAATGCAAGCCTAATATCCAAATGCAATGCATAAAAAGGGTAGAAAAAGGAAACGAATGGCTAAGTCAAATGCTTGGACCCACTTAGGAAGTCCCCAGTGGAGTCGCCAACTGTCGCGCCCCACTTTTCGAATGAGAAAAGTGTGTGATGTGTGAAGTGTGGTGTGAGCGTGTGCAAAATGAAAAGTAAAAGGCCATGGGACTTTGGAAAGCGACGATTCGGCCAAATGAAATTTTTTAAAAAGGGTTTTTAAAATATGAAAACGGAGTCGCCACTTGGTATAAATTTGGGGTATACCAAGTCACCCAAAAAGTGTTTTTTAAAGACAAAGTAGTAAAACCCTTTTTAAAACGACTCCTAGTCCACGTAAGCCAAAGAAAAAGGTTCGGGGGTCACGTTTGACAAAGGGGAAGGCAAGGATAGAATCCAAGGCACCCCTTTGACCTAGCCAAGGCTAGTTGCGCGACTTAACCTTACCTTTCCTAATTTTCTACCCAATATATGTTCGCACGTTGGACATGACTATATGAATGCAAAAACCTAGACCTAGGGGGATCGGGGGAAATTTCTCTTCAAAGGTTGAGTGGTGCCAATCACATTAATTGTGAAGCCCAATAATGATCCTTTTGGAGAGGTCACACCTAAACCTAAATGACGTGAAAAATGAGTGGAATGCATGCCATGTGAAAGTGTGAGTTTGTGTGAAATGAGAAAAATGATAACAGTAATAGGATAAGAGTGAAGGTGTGCAAATGTAGATGAAAGTACTCGTGTGCGAGTGAAGATAAAATGCTCGTGTGCAAGTGAAGATAAAAGGGTTCGTGTGCAAGTGGAGACAAAAATGTGTTCGTGTGCAAGTGAAGGTGATAAAAAGGTGCATGTGTGCAAATGAGACAAAAGTGAAAGTGTAATGATAGAGTGGATTGAGAGTGCATGAGCCTAGGGAATTCATGCATATTGGGTACGGGGAGACCTAAATCGTGACTCAATTTGCCCTTTGATAGAGGGAATACAAGCGTGCTAAGGCTTAGAAAAAGCCACACTCGTCTATATCCCATATTTAAGGGGACTCTTCAGGCAAATGTACCCTAACAGCATGAGATGCAAAAATCCTAAAATGAGGGAAAAGGGGCTCGAGGAGCATGCCAAATGATAAAACTAAGAAAAATGCATGACATGTAGTGAACATGCAAATATGCACTAACAAAAAGGGATGGCCTAATGAGCCACAACTAGCATTGGACTAGTGTGGTGGCGTACATTCATCCATTCCATTCATTCATGGTTATGAAAGCAAGTAGACATGCCAAAACGCTCGTAAGCACGTAGCACGTAGCACTTAGCATGCTCGACTAGATGCAAGAGCCTACTAAAGCCATTTAACATGTAACAACAAAAGCAAGCAACCAAGGGGAAGGGGAAGTGGACCAGATGCTCTCCGAGCCCTATCTATTACAAGCCAAGAGGTGTACACATACCCCATAAAAGCATAAAGGGAAAGGGGAAATGGACCAGATGCTCTCCGAGCCCTATCTATTACAAGCCAAGAGGTGTACACATACCCCATAATGAATAAATTAAATAAAAAGCAAAAGTAAATGAAATAAAATGAAAGGAATTAAAGAAAGGCAAGGAAAGCGAAATAGACATGCATATTCACATAACACGTAGGAGCACGTAGGGTCAAATGAAGTGCAAATGAGGGATAGAGTGTACCTCCCTTGAATCGATGCCCTAATGAAGTGAATTCACTAATTTTCCCTCCAAAATAAAAGAAATGGTCAAGGTACCAACTTATTTGGAAAAATTAAAGGAAATAGGCAAACACAAGCTCATTGAGACACAAAGTTCACAAATTCATGCAATAAGTACCACCCAAACAAATGAAAGCAAACGAGCAATCGAATTGCGAAGTTGAGGCTACCAAGGACTCCATTGTGAACACTAACCAAGCATTCAAGCTCAATCAAACACTTTAGGAACTTCAAGGGCCCAGGGGCAAAGAAAAGGGCAAGTAATGGCCAAAAGGCAACTACTTCATGACCCGATTGCAAAAATTTAGAACATTATTGGGCCTTTGTAGCATTGCTTCGAAATCAAAAGGATCAAATTGATTAGTTTTTCCAATTACTTGGGCCATAGTGACATAAGGGGAAACTGGAGGGGTTAAAGTGAAATTTTAGAAAATTGTTTCATGCAATCTTCATGCAACAAGCGTAAGAAACTTGTTTCTGCAACAATCATTTTTCCCGAAAGCTTTCTGTAGCCCAAAACAACATTGTTACTTTCATTTCCGCAAACAAGTGTCAACCTCAACATAAACTTAATCAAAATTCTCTCAAATCAAACCAACTTCATTTCCGCAAACCATTTCAACATTCAATCAAACCAAAGCATAAAAGAAAAATCATGCCAATGTCATGAAGAAAATTTCTGCTATAACCATTTCGCAACTTCAGGAAAAATCTTTCCTTCCACAACCACTCTCATGCAATTTCTTCATGCACTTAGACATATTCATGCAAAAAAAACAATAAAAAGGCTTGATTGAACTGTCATCTAGACAAGATACCAGCTTGGAACCGAAATGAAAGAGTAAATAAAGATTAGAACTGTAAAACATAAAGGTTCGGCAGGCTGATGTACATTTTCCAGCAATGTTTGGACATGAATCAAGTGTCTCAAACACCACTCATTCACTTCACTTTATCCACTCAAGAATAACCATCAAATCAGGATGGCTCAAAGCCTGGTGAAAGGTCGCGAATAAAAGAAAACAGCAAGAAAAAAAAAATGCAACAGCTTTTGCTACTTCAGCCTGGATATGTTTGTGCGTGAGAAATTGAACAAACTCCCCTAATTTGACAACCCCAACCGACATGTAACGACTTCAGCTCATGCCCCAAAATGCAGTTACTTCTTTCCAGCAGATTCACAAGTTCAAACAACTATAAGAATAAAATGCAGCTGGGATGCTAGGGAAGGGACTTGCGGTGAGTATGCACAAACGAGGGAATAAGAGGAAAAGAAAATCTGCAATTTCAACCATGTTTTCCTGTGATTATGGTGTTCATTCGAATGCAATCTTTCCATCAGAACCCAACTAGTATCTTAACCCACATCAAAGTCTTGATCCCAAACGGCTAATCCCACAGAACTTGATATCTAAACAAATCGAAAAAGCAAAGAAAACTTAGAATGGGGACACGGGATTCTAAAAAGAATTCTGCTATTACTGCCATAAACAAATCATCATTTTTTATCCAAACAAACACAAACATAATCCATCTAATTGACAGAACGTGCACTGAGCATTCAAAATAAGAAAATCAGTAACAAATGGCAAACAACAACATCAGAAAATATGCTACAAACCATGAAAGAACGACATTCTTCCGATTGCCTTCTACCCAAATCAAAAAATTACAAATACAAACATGGCAAGGTTACAACGATAACATTAACAGATTTTAAACGGGAAAGTAGACATGAATATACCTAAACAGCTTGGAAAGATCCCAGTGAACAGCTTGTTGCGAAAGCTGATGCCTTTCAACAATGATGGAAGCCGATCATGGAGATGTTGAGTTTCTCCTTCACTCGCTGTCTCCCAGATCCTTTTCATCCGCCGTGCTTTCCTTCAGCCGTTCACTCCTCTTCCTTTTGAAACCTTTTCCCAGTTTCCCTTTTGGTATCTCCCCCTCAGATTTTTAGCTGTCTCCCCTCCATCTTTTCTTAGCTCTCTCGGTTGCACTTTATCGCTATTTTCTCTCTTTTTCCAACTTTGCGACCGTCATGTCCTCTCCGAATCCCCCCTTGCGGCTGCCTTCCTTTGTCCTTTTATACCATCTCCCAATCTCCTAAACCCTTGCTTGAAAGGTGAGGATGAGGGACAAGGACAGGCCCTCACATCCAGCCCTCCAAAGGCTATTGAAGTTGTACCTTGCACGCTGCAAAAAATTGCAGCGTGCATGCTGCGATAATAATTTTTTTTTTTTTTTTTTTTTTACAACTTGATAATTACAGAAATGATATAAATATAAATATAACAACAAAATTACACAAACTAGGTAATAATAATAATAGTAATGAACACAATTTAAAATAACTAAACAAAGTGGCCATTTTCCATTTTTCTACACTTCTTTTTTTCTCTTTTCTTTTTTTTTCATTTTCCATGATTTTCTACGCTAAAACTCAAAAAACAAAAACTAAAAAGTAAATAAAACTAAAAATAAAATAAAATAACATCTAAAGAGGCAAAACAAAAATGCAAACCATTCAAAACAAAAATCAATAGACAAGACTTATCACTAAAACGAAGCATATAAATCAATTCAAAATTTGGTGTCTACAGGCACTTGTACAATTTTGGTGTTTAAAGTTATGACAAAATCAAATCTAGTCCCAATGTCTGGTACCTAGTACAATTTTAGTCCTTAAAGTTTCGGCAAAAAATAAATTGGGTCCCCAATTTTACCAACTTGAAGCAAATTTAGGATAGTTTGATAGATTTTCCCAAATATTGATGGAATCAATCACATCCAGTCGCATATTTGTTGAATTAAACTTCTTAAAAAGAAGCAAAATGGCGAATAATCTTAAACAATAAAAATAACTCACATGATGGCATGCTTAGTAACTAATTAATCAAGAAATAGAAAATTAAAGGAAATTTGTTAATCTATACGAAAAAATTAAATATTTTGAATTTTTTCTAGGGGCTACGGATAGAGAGTGAAAATTAGGATAGAGATTGATGAACTGGGCTATACAACTAGTTTTAGTTTTTTAGTTTAAAAATTTTTCTTCTTTTTACGAGTTAATTATTTAGCACATGAGTTGTTGGTTCTTAATTTTGTTGTTTAAAGTTAGTTACTATTTTGCTCCTTTATTTTGAAATTTAATTTAATGAACACATGCCTAGATGTGACTTGATTTTGTTAGTAATTACAAAATATTCTTCAAATGTTCTAAATTTGTTTGAAATTGGATACATTAGCAACTAGATTTGTTCCTGTCAAAACTTTAGGATAAATCTACACGTATGCTAAACATCGAGGACCTGAATTATTTTTGCCAAAACTTTAAGGACTGAAAATGTATATGAACTATACCTTAAGGACTAAAACTGCATTTTTCTCAACTTCTAAAATACTTCCTTAATCCGTCATGAAGAAATGAGGTGTGTAAGAATTTTTTGTCATCTTTTAAGAGTTGTTACCATATTTGCCAAAAGATGTCCCAAGTCCTTTAACTGCCACTCTACGAGTAAAAAAACTTAAGATAGGGAAATTCTACAATGTGGTATACCACATAGTGGTACACCATATTATAGAAACAAGAGTGTGACCAAAAAAAAAAATGAAAAAACCCATGAGATACCACAAATGTGGTATACCACAAGGTAGATGATCCCACAAATGTGGTATACCATAGGGTAGATATGGATTCATTGGAGGAAATAGACAATTCTGGAAATCACTTCCAAGCAACCTGGGAGTTCCTGAATTTCAGCAAAGACCAAAACCAACTTTAACGTATTGCGCTTGCTAAAAGTTGCAACTTCCGCACGAGTTGTTACCATTCAGTGATGTGCTTTAGACTTTCAAATTAGAAAATCCTAATTATTAAATTAATTAAACTCAATTGTCTTGATTTTTTGCAAGTATAAGGGTCAAGACGAGTCCAGGAATAATAGGGTCGATCCCACAAGGAATCAGGTAATTACTATGGATTTTTAAGTCACTCTATTATCTAAACAACTAAGAATACATGAAAAAATAATATTATAAACTAGATAAGACAAGAAAATAAATTTGGAAAGTTTAGTAGAAAAACTTCCTAAGGCTTACAAATCCATTGTCGTCAACATTAAGATATAATCCGGTTGATTTATGCTTTTTACTTATGACTTGTCAAGGATATACTTCCAATTTTGTTCAAATAATGCGTTCGCCATTATCCAAACATACTAATATCAAACTTTCATCTATTTGCATGATGAATTAACTTAGCACAAGTTCATCAAAATTTATAAAGTAGCCAAATTAAATCCACCTAAACACATCTCTTACTTTCATGAACATGATCTTTAGAGTTCATGAATCTTGTTCTACACTTGCATAGAAATATTTAATGCACAATAAATAATAGGATGTTTCACAGTTGGTGATCAAGTAACTGCAAATATAAAGTATAGATACATGGACTAACAAAATCGCAAAACAGCACAAGTCAATCAAAAATTACTTCATATCATGATGCAAATAAGTTCAACTTCACTCTAGAAGAAAATAGCTTAGTTAGACATAACATTAGGTATGTTTAAGCATAATGTACTCATGAAACAAGGCATCACTGGTAACAAGAATTTAAAGATCAAATGACGAAAAATTCTTATTCAAAATATTGCATTAAGCTCCACAACTTTCCTCTTACAACTTTTGCTTCAATCTACTGAACTCACAAGTTTTTCTTCTACCTAAGACTCTCCATAGTTTGTCCCTACTTAACTCAAATGAAAAACACAACCTCTATCTATAAAGAGTTCTCCAAGTCTCTTTGTGTCTTCTCTAATGCGATCTCTTGACAAAAGTAACATCCAAAAGTCAAGATTTGTAGTTCCAATAGAATCAGTAAGATTTGAGATGACAAAATGCTTTCTTGAAGTCGTTTGAGATTGTTGTTCTAGCTACCAAAATGTCCCATCATCTTTTCCATCCAAAACAAGAAAGCATATGCCAAAAGGAATAGTTATGCAACTTGCAAAAGACACTTTTCAGCTGGGAGAAACCACATGAGAAACCAGTTCTACTTCAAAGGTTTCAAGGCCAATTTCTTGCAAAGTTTCTAAAGCAAAAGAGTGAAACCAATCTACCAAGAATCCCCACCAGAAACCGGCTCGACTTCTGGGGTTTCTCTCCCCTATCTCATGGCCATTTTTATCTCTTGAAAACTTCTTGCTTTCTTCATTTATCTTGGCACACAACCTTCCTTCGAATCTTTCACCTCTTTTCCTACAAAATCAACCACTTTAATTAGTAAAAATATGCAAAAGTTTTAAGATTTGATCAAGAATGCTTAAACATCAACTTTTAGGATAATCTCAACTTCCATTCTTGATTTTCATCAAAAAGTGATTAAAACCTTTTAAAGAGCCACAAATATAGTGCACAATAAGCACTTATTAGACTCCCCACACTTTAAATTATTGGTTATCCTCAAGTAATAAGAAATACAATCCAAAACAATGATTCGAAAGTGTTATTCTTGGTTTTGATGATCACAAAAGTTCGTTTATACTGACCAAGATTGATCAGGCCTGATGGAACAAGGAAAGCATATGTTTGATTGACTCCAGTCTACGATGCTTTGGATGTGGCAAACAAGATTGAAATAATATAAATGAATTTAGTCATTGTTTTGTTCCGATCAAAGATACTGTCTTTTAAGTATGTCTAGTTTGTCATTCTTGGTACTTTGAAATGTTTATCTAACCTCCTTCAAATACAAGTGTTTCTGTCTATCCAAGAATCAGGTTCAAATATGTCATGAAATGCAAGACAACCAAAATGAGAAGCAAAAACAGGACAATCAGGTCGGACGGCCGAAAGGAAACTGTCGGACGTCCGGAAGGATCGGACGCACACCTCGGACGCATATCAACCAGATCGGACGTCCGAAAAATTCCAAGATAACTTGCTAGCTCTCGGCCTACGATCGGACGCTGTGCTGTCGGACGACAAAAATCTCATCGGACGTCCGAACTTCAACTTGGCTATTTTCGGACGATTGGTTCGGACGATGATTTGATCGTCGGACGTCCGAAAGCCCCAACGGCTAGCTGACCCTTCATCTGCCTTCTATCCGTTGGAAGCTTTAATGAAGCTCATTTCTGTTCCCCTTTAAAAAAACTGTTCTGAACGAAGGGAGGACTTTTGCACACTTTGTTTACAAGATCTCAAGAGATATTTTAGCTAGAAAATAGTCTCCAAAGCTAGATTTGTTTTAAAGTGGTGTGAATTTCTGGTGAGCATTTCTTTTGTGATTGAAAGGATCTTTAGTGTAGCTTTGTTGAGGGTTTTCTGAGTGATTGTAAAACTTCTTAGCTTGACTAAGTGAGGCTTAGGGCAAGGAGGAAGTGCTCCCTCCATTGTACATCTAGTTGATCGTCTTCCATCAAAGAGAAGTTGCTCTTCCTAGTGTGTGGTCTTCAAGTTTGAGGATAGCTTGGTAGACACTTGGTTTGATTCCCCAATTTACTTTTCTGTTTAATAAAATTCTCATTGCTTGTTTATACTTGTGTTTCTGATCAATATTGCTCTTGTCTTCTAATCCACTTGGTTGATCATTACTAGAAAAGAAGGAAATTTTCATTTAGCAAAAATTGCCTAAATCTGATTAAGATTTTGAATAACCCAATTCACCCCCCCTCTTGGTTGTCTTTGGGACTTACAATTGGTATCAGAGCTTGGTCTCCTTGAGATTAAGCTCTAACGGCTTGGAGTAAAGATGACAACCAGTCATGCTATGTTTGTTGAGGGGCAATCTGTTACTAGGCCTCCCATGTTCAGTGGCTCCAACTATGTTAGCTGGAAAGAACGGATGATTATTTTTTTGCAATCTATTGATATTGAACTGTGGTTTATTGTGAGTGAAGGACCGCATGAAGCTAAATTTCTTGATGCACATACAGGGCTGCTTCGGCCAAAAATGAGAGCTGAAATGAATGCTCAAGACAGGACTAACCTCACATTGAATGCCAAGGCCATGAATGTTCTTTATAGTGCCTTAGATTCAAATGAATCAATTAGAGTGAAAGGCTGTAAATCAGTCAAAGAAATGTGGGATAAGTTAAGAGAAATCCATGAGGGTGGTGACAATGTGAGAGAACAGAGAAAGGCCATCTTGGTCACAAAGTATGAATCTTTTAAGATTGAACCTCTTGAGGATATTGACAAAATGTTTTGCAGGTTCACTGACTTGATCAAAGATCTCGAGGTGTTGGGCAAAGAGTACACCTTGGGAGAGAAGAACAGAAAAATTCTCAATGCATTGGGCAAAGAATGGGAAAATAAAGTGACTGCAATAGAGGAGGCTAAGGATTTAAGTTCTGTGCCTATTGAATCTATCATTAACTCACTAACCTCTTATGAGTTAAAACTGAAATCTAAAGTGCAGGAGGAAGAGGATGCTAGAGCAAAAAGAAATATTGCTCTAAAGACTACTCAAAGTGAAGATGATCCAGCTCACTTGGATGATGAAGATTCGGATGGTGATGATAATGATCTTGCTCTCATCACAAGAGGCTTCAAAAGAATCTTGAATAAAAGGAAGTTCAGAAAGGGAGGACCTAGCAATCAATTCCAAAATTATTCATCAAATGCAAGGAACAAAGGAAAACAAGAATTCAACAAGAAGCAAGTGGACAAATGCTATGAATGTGGACAGCCTGGACACTATGCAAACGAATGCCCCATGAAGAAAATGAAAGATGGAAAAGCTGATCGAAAGCCAAGATTCAACAACTTCCAGATTACTTGGAATGAATGCAACTCTGAAGGGGAAGTTGAAGAAGAGGAAGAATCAGCTCAAATGTCCTTCATGGCTATTGGAGATAATGAGGAAAAATGCTCACACAAGTTCAAATGGTTCATTGATAGCGGTTGTTCAAGGCATATGACCGGTGATCCCTCTTTGTTCATAAAGCTGAAATCAAGATCAAGTGGAAAAGTGACATTTGGTGATGATGTGAAAGCTAAAACAATTGGAATAGGTGATGTTGGTAAGGATGGTGAAACTTTTGTTCATAATGTGCTCTTAGTTGATAACTTGAGTTATAATTTGCTTAGTGTTAGTCAATTGTGTGATAAAGACTTGAATGTGTTGTTTAGAAAACATGAATGCATTGTGCTTGATTCCAAATACAATGTTGTGTTCAAAGGTAAGAGGTTCAACGACATATATATTGTGGTTCTTGATAAAATTGATTCTTCTAGCTTAACATGTCTTAAAGTTTCAAATGAAGATCCTTGGTTGTGGCATAGAAGACTTTGTCATTTTAACATGGAGTTACTAAAGGAAATTTCGAAAAAGGAGCTAGTTAGAGGCTTGCCAAAAATCAGTTTTGAAAAGGATAAAATATGTGATGCATGTCAATTTGGAAAGCAAACAAAAGTTTCTTTTAAACCAAAGAAGTGTGTATCTACTTCCAAACCTTTAGAACTCTTGCATCTTGACTTATTTGGCCCTACTCAAATCTCTAGCTTGGGTGGTAAGAAATACTGTTTTGTGATTGTAGATGATTATTCTAGATACACTTGGGTAATATTTCTTGCTCATAAGGATGATGCATTCAAGAATTTCACTTCATTGTTTGCTAAAGTGCAAAATCTGCTTGGATTAAAAATTGTTAGAATTAGAAGTGATAATGGAACAGAATTCAAGTATTGTGATTTTCCAGAATTTTGTGATCATAATGGCATAACTCATGAGTTTTCTATTGCAAGAACTCCACAGCAAAATGGTGTTGTAGAAAGGAAAAACAGGACTCTCCAAGAGGCTGCTAGAACTATGTTAAATGAATGTAGGTTGCCTAAATATCTTTGGGCTGAAGCGGTAAACACTGCATGTTATGTGATGAATAGAATTCTCTTGAGACCTATCTTAAAGAAAACTCCTTATGAGCTGATTTTTGATAAGAAACCTACAGTTGGTTATTTCAAAGTATTTGGTTGTAAATGTTTTATTTTGAATCTAAAGGAACATCTTGGTAAGTTTGATAAAAAATCTGATGAAGGAATATTTTTGGGGTATTGTGAGAATAAAAGAGGATACAGAGTTTTTAATAGAAGGACTCTTGTGATTGAAGAAGCTATACATATAACATTTGATGAAACCAATGATGATAATTCCAAAAGTCCGTGTGAGGATGATGATGTAGGTGTTCGAGCAGGAATGGAAAAGCTGTCAATTGGAAATGAAGGAAGTTCTAAACCAGCAGCAACTGAAATGGAAAATGAAGTTCATAATGATCAAGAAGAGGAAGATGAAGACAAAAATGATGATCCACTCAAAGATCTTCCCAAGGCTTGGAAATTCAGCCAAAATCATCCAAAAGAGCTTATAATTGGTGATCCATCCGAGAAGGTAAACACTCGTTCCTCATCTAGAAAATTGATTGACAATTTTGCTTTAGTGTCTCTTTTTGAACCCAAAAATGTCAATGATGCTTTAAAGGATGAAAACTGGATTTTGGCAATGCAAGAGGAACTTAATCAATTTGAAGGAATGAAGTTTGGACACTTGTTGATAGACCTCAAAATCAACCTATCATTGGCACAAAGTGGATTTTTAGAAATAAGTTAGATGATAAAGGTGTTGTTGTAAGAAATAAAGCCAGATTAGTTGCTAAAGGATATGCACAAGAAGAAGGAATTGATTTTGATGAAACATTTGCTCCCGTAGCAAGATTAGAATCTATTAGAATGCTTCTTGCTTTTGCATGCTTTAAAGGCTTCAAATTGTTTCAAATGGATGTTAAAAGTGCCTTTTTAAATGGTTTTATTGATCAAGAAGTATATGTGGATCAACCCCCCGGTTTTGAAAATACAAAATTTCCAAGTCATGTGTTTAAACTATCTAAAGCTTTATATGGTCTAAAACAAGCTCCAAGAGCTTGGTATGAAAGACTAAGTGGTTTTTTGATTGAAAATGGTTTCAAAAGGGGTGTTGTGGACACCACACTTTTTACTAAGCAAGTGTTGAATGACCTTCTTATTGTGCAAATATATGTTGATGATATTATTTTTGGTGCTACTAATGAGTATCTATGCAAGGATTTTTCCACCACTATGCAAAGTGAATTTGAAATGAGTATGATGGGAGAATTAAATTTCTTCCTTGGACTTCAAATACATCAAGCTCTTGAGGGAATTTTTATAAATCAAGCAAAATATACCAAGGAGTTGCTGAAAAGGTTTGGCATGGAGGACTCAAAGCAAGTTGGAACTCCAATGTGCACTTCTACAAAGCTTGACAAAGATGAAGAAGGTAATCATGTGGATGAAAAGCAATATAGAGGTATGATCGGAAGCCTACTCTATTTAACCGCAAGTAGACCTGATATTATGTTTGCTGTTTGCTTGTGTGCTAGATTTCAATCTTGTCCAAAAGAATCACATTTGAATGCTGTAAAAAGAATTTTTAGGTATTTGAAAGGTACATTAGACTATGGTCTTTGGTATGCTAGATCTAATGAGTTTGCACTATACGGTTATTCGGATGCTGATTTTGGAGGTTGTCGTGTGGATAGAAAGAGTACTAGTGGAACTTGTCATTTTCTTGGAAATTGTTTAGTCTCTTGGTTTAGCAAAAAGCAAAATGCAATATCTTTGTCTACAACCGAAGCGGAATATATTGCCGCTAGTGCATGTTGTGCTCAACTTTTATGGATGAAGCACACTTTGAATGATTTTGGATTGTTGTATGACTGCATGCCTGTATTCTGTGATAATACTAGTGCTATAAATTTGACCAAAAATCCTATTCATCATTCTAGGACAAAGCACATAGATATAAAGCATCACTTTATTCGTGATCTTGTTCAAAAAGGTGACATATGTGTAAATTATGTTTGTTCTAAAGATCAATTTGCTGATATTTTTACCAAAGCTCTGCCATTAGATCAGTTCATTCATCTAAGATCAAAATTAGGAATAATCGAAAAATCATCCTAAAATTTCTCAAAGTCTTCGGACGTCCGAAAGAAGATGAACGGACGTCCGATGATGTTCTTCAGCCATTTTCCAGAATTGCGCCTGTTCGGACGCAACTGTCGGACGCACAACTTCGTTCGGCCGTCCGACAGTGCAACGGCTCACTTTTTAAATTAACTTTCTCCCTTATTTGCTTCAAACTCTTCTTTTCTATTTCCTCTCGGACGAAAACCCTCTCATTTCTCACTCTCAAATTCATACCATTCTGAAGCTCTCATTCCCAAATTGACTCAAACAAAACTTTTCCTGATTGATTGCGATTCATTTCTCCTAATTATTTCATCGAATCGCAAAACATTTCGTAAATTCCCAAATTTCCCTCAAAACCCTACTTTCTCATAACCGCTCTGCCAAATCTTGTTCAAGGACTTTGTGTCCCAAAATTTCTGTGCGATTCACTTCCCTACTGCTGTGTGCATCATTTGCATCCCTCATTCCACACATTTCGCACAATGGTGAATCTAAGGGGAGGAAAAGTTACTGCCGGACACAAGCATCCACTCAGGGATGAGGATGAGAGTCTTCCCACTGTCAAACGGACATCCAAACGCTTCAAAAGAGGAGCTATCAAGGGTCAAATGTCACGGCCTACACCACAACCCTCCTCTCAGCCTGAATCTGGACAGGGGACATCTTCTCAACCGCCTCCAAAATCAGCCCCTCCTCCTACATTCTTTGATGATGCTGCGAAAGATAAATACTCCTGGATATCCCAGAAGGGTGTCATCCCTCAAAGAACTGTAAACCCCTCTGAATTTCGCTCCATAGGTTTAGAATCCATTCTGAGTCTATTTGCTTTCCAGAAATGGTCACATCTTATTTCTATGCCAAATGTCTACTATCCTGATATGTTGCATCAATTTTTTGCCAATCTAAGGAAAGGTTCTGACCCAACTGAAATATTTCCAGGGTTAATGGGGTAGACTTAATCATTGACTCTGAAATTGTGAACTCCATTTTAAATACTACCATTGAACGTTTATGCAAAGATAAGATTGCTAATTTCTTTTCCTATGAAGAGCTCCCGACTGTGGCAAATCATTTTGATGGGACAAAAATGTTAACCTATTTCAAAAGAAGTTTTTCCTCACCTGCTGATGCTAAATTGAATGATCTGGCCCCTGTGAATTTAATTGCTTTTTCTATCATTTCAAACCTTCTTGTGCCTACTGATGGCCATAGAACTGATGCAAACAAAATGGAGTTGTACCTCTTTTATTGTTTTCAAGAAAAAATTCGTATTGATTTTGGTTTTGTCATGTGCAAGTTCTTACTTCGCTATGCCACTGATTCTCGCAGAAAATTATCTTATGGAAAGTTTCTTCAAAAGATTTTTGAGTTTAACAAAGTCCCTATTCTAGGTGTTTGTCCTAAAGAAGCATCTTCTTATGCCTTTACAAAAGGGTATTTTGAAAGGAAAAATCTTGTTTTCAAAGATAATCTGTGGGCTTATAAGGGTGCATCTTCTAGTGAACTTAGGTCTAAGGCTGCACATGATCCTTCATCTATTCCACTCACTCCCATTCATCCTAGGAAATCTGCCTCTAAGGCATCTTCCTCTTCCAGTGATGAAGTAATTGAGCTCCTTCGTGAACTCAAACAGCATGTTCTTCTTCTAGAACATGGTCTAATGCTCACTATGTCCTCTGAGCAACAAACTGCCTTCCTAGACAAAAAGAACCTCCTGTTTCCCCCCCTGTAGTTGAGGAAGTTTCCCATGACAAAGAGTCACACCCCACTGATCCAAGTTCATCAATTCCGGATCCTGGTTCTTCAACCCCTGTGACTCCTCATGGCACCTCTACATCAGATAAAGGCAAGGCACCAGTTGAAGAGGCTGCTGAAGATGATGAAAAAACTGAAGAGGAGGATCTTGATCAATATCAGCTCTCTCGGAGGACACCTGGATCCACTTAG
>NC_040042.1:18307986-18387348 GCF_003713205.1 Coffea eugenioides | reverse complement strand
AATAAAACACACTCAAAACACGTAAAATATATTCTTATCATGAACAAGAAATCTTCACTTGGATAATCTAGGAAAAATTCTTGACACCTTGCTTTGGTGCTGTCAAAATCCATCTAGTAACTTGGCATGCATTATAGTTATTGGAGCATGCGAGATCCTGTAGTTGTAGAGTACCTTTTCAACAAAAGAAGCAAAATTTTTCCTATTTATTACACAGTGAGAAAAAAGCAAAGCATCGTCAAAGTCCAAATCAAGAAAACATGTCCACTACATCTCCCATGTCTTGGATAGAACACTCATACACACTGTATCCTTAGTTGAAAGGGAAGACAAAATATGAGGGGAACACTTTTGGGGAGATCACTGATCCTGTCTTCAAAATCTTCATGATTGAACAGGTCCAAAACATGATCAATTGCATCCATTGCTTAGATTTCACCTGAAAAGTGAGGACTTTAATTAATTGTCATCTGTTCACCACATGTTTTAACTGATGCATACTTACAAGGAAAAAAACATTTGTTTATATGGAAGAGATCTGAACACATCAAGTTGGGAGTGAATAATTATACCAAGAAATGTGCAGTGAAATATATTGGACTTGCATTAATTTTGGTAATATACATTTTCAGAATTCTGTCGAGAAGTTTACTGGCATGCATGGCGCACAGTCCTAATTGAATTCAGAAAGAAATAAATTAGAGATCATTCAAGTGAATCTGGCAAGACGGAGATGGATCTCCTGTTTTAAACCTCTTAAATTACTTTAGCCTCAATCATGCTAAGGTCAAACCTACTATGAACCAGTTCGGATCGACTTCAGGACAGGTTCAACCAGGAGATTTTCGTGCCCACCACTTTGGAAACGATGATGCTAGTGATGGAACTTCAGAATCGACCAGCACGGATGGCCTATTCCTCAAGGACCAGCATTGAAAACTAATGAAAAATGGGCTGCCAGCACAGATGACGTATTCCTCAATGATGCTGCTGAAGATGATAAGCCCGCGGCTGCTGTTCCGAAAGTGCCCAAGTTGCTTATGGACGAACGAATTCTACATGATTATTATAGGCAATAGCACCCCAGATATTGCTGCTCGCCCACTGCATCTTGCGATAAGCCCAAGGGCAAGGGCAAGAAATTAGTGAGGTGTTGAAATTTTCATATCTTTTAGGGTTAATCACATTTTATCCCCTTAAAGCATACCCTATTTCTCAGTTTACCCCCTAACCTTTAATTTTGCTCACTTAATCCCCTTTAGGACAAAATTGCACTTGCATTATTTTGACTTTTCATTTACATTATTTTCCTTTCTTTTATTTCTTTTTCTCTTTCTTCTTTATTTAATTCTTCCTCTTTCCCACAAAAATTTTCACCTTAATGATTGAAATTAAAAAAGAGGAATTGCAGAGATCTATCTTCTCCTTAAATGATTAAAAAAATATTCAAATCACTTTCCTAAAATACAATTTTTTTAGCCTTTCAATTTTTTAAATTTTGGGTTTTCCTCTTTCCTTTCTAGTTTATCATTTTATTCTCAAGAAAATATCATAAGATGAAATTGTTTTCCTTTCTTTTATTTCTTTTTCTCTTTCTTCTCTCTTTCATCCTTCCCAATAGAAATTCCATTTCATGAAAATTTTTGTTTTGAGTTTGTAATTGCATATTTCTGGGTGAAGGTTTAAAAGGCATCAAAAACTAATTTTGATTTTTTGTATGATGCCACGTGTGACAAATTTCAATTGATGATTATTAATCAGGTCACAATTTCATCTTAAGATATTTTCTTAGGAATAAAATGAGAAACTAGAAAGGAAAGAGGAAAACCCAAAATTAAAATAATTGAAAGGCTAAAAAAATTGTATTTTAGGAAAGTGATTTGAATATTTTTTTAATCATTTAAGGAGAAGATAGATATTTGCAATTCCTCCTTTTTAATTTCAATCATTAAGGTGAAAATTTTTGTGGGAAAGAGGAAGAATTAAATAAAGAAGAAAGAGAAAAAGAAATAAAAGAAAGGAAAACAAAGTAAATGAAAAGTCAAAATAATGCAAGGGTAATTTTGTCCTAAAGGGGGTTAAGTGAGCAAAATTAAAGGTTAGGGGGTAAACTGAGAAATGGGGTATTCTTTGAGGGGATAAAATGTGATTAACCCTATCTTTTATTATGTTTTAAATCTCATCTATTAAATATACTCTTTAATTACTTGACATTTAATTTATTATTCTACTTTTTTGTTTAATTTTATTACTCTAAAATAGAGTAATAGTAAATATTTCAAAATACAAGTTATAAGTTAATTGATGGATTATTAAAATTGGATAAATTGGTCTATTGATTTAAGCAGAAGAGGTGTAAACAACCATGTGAACGCTTTAATTTATTTAGTTGTTTAACATAATTATATTACATCAATAACTACAAGTGGTAAAAGCACAAATAATCTGTGTGCGGTTTAGAAATAACCCTTAATTTTTTTGAATATATTAATTTTTACGCAATTAAATTTTATATAAATTCTTCATAAAATATTTGAAATTTATTAGTAATTTTTTTATTACAGTTATGATTAATTTACTAGTTACATTGTTTAAGGGAGTAATAGGAGATTACATTAACTAACGGTTAAAATTAAAATTTTTAAGCACAAAATTGAAAGTTTAAAAAATGATATAAACTATTTACATTAAACTTAACAAACGCTAAACCTTTTATTAAGAAACTTAATAATTCATAATGCCTAAACCATAAACTCTTTAGAAAATAGCCCATTTTTTCTAAAAATAATTTTTTATGGGCCGTCGTAGCCACAACGGCCCTTTAAAAAAAATATGTATCATGCACGACAACCCATTGCTTATTAAAAATAATTTTCTCAGCCTATTTTTTTTAAAAAAAAATTTCATGGGGTCGTCATGCCTGCGTTTGCTTATTAAATAAAAATTTGTGCGGCTTGTCATGTTGGAAGAACCAAAAAATGACTTGACAGAGCCATTGATCAATATTTTGAGAAATTGGCCTTGAAAAAATAATTAGTGTAATTTGTAGCATAAAAATCGAAATTATGTGACTAATGTATTTCTTTTTTTTTTGTTTACTTGTTATTAATATTTCTAGTCTATAGGAGTTATGCAAAACATCCCAAGTGTGCATACAAATTTTTGAAAACACTAATGTTTAGATACCATCTTATTTAAAGAAATATAAAGCATTGACCCAAGTAAAGATAAGAAATTTCCTTAGTTATGTTGATAAAGTTCAAGATGGGTAACATTGGATATTTGTTTCAAAAGCTTAACAGCTCCAATTCCCGCAACCCAGAAATTATCCAGTTGACCAAAATGGTCAAGTACAGCATTGAAATGAAGGACTTGGTAGAATGAATTTTTCGAAAAAATCATCACGCAAACCATCACATATGTCGAATTGTGGGCTCTTCCCAAAATCTGGATTTTGCAACTTTTATCTCCTTTCCCATACCTGCACCAAGATACCAGAAAGATTCGAAGATAAGGAGTTTCAATCTTAATGATTTTTATACCCATCCAGGTGCAGCAGTGCATGCAAAATGTATGTTGAGCTAGGAAGTTGAAGAAAAATTCAATCAAATGAGGACAGTTCACATTCTCAAACTTCATCCTTGCTAGGCATGAGATTTGCAAGTTTTTGAATGAAGTAAATGGATAAGCTTGAATGATCCAAGGAATTGAAGCTTTCACTTCCTCTGATGATTCCCAACCAAGAAAATAGTTTGGGAGCAAGAAGTCTCCACCTGGATAATCTCGGAAAAATTCTTGACACCTTGCTTTAGTGCTATCAAAATCAATCTAGTAACTCGGCATGCTTTATGGCTCTTGGAACATGCGAGATCCCGTAGTTGCAGAGTACCTTCTTGACAAAACAAGCAAAATTTTTCCTATTTATTACACAATGAGAACAAAGCAAAGCATTGTCAAAGTCCAAATCAAGAAAACATGTCCACATCTCTCATGTCTTGGATAAAACACTCGTACACATTATATCCTTAGTTGAAAGGGAAGACAAAATATGGGGGGACTACTTTTGGGGAGATCAGTGGGTTTGTTTGGACAACTTTGATTTCAAATAAAAAAATTTACTTCACAAATTTCAACCACCTTTTTATCTTCCCAATCACCTTTTTATCTCACATACATCACATCACAAAAAGTGCTACTGTAATTATCTCAAATAAATCATCCAAATAAACTCTTATCCAAACAAACTCACTGATCCTATCTTCAAAATCTTCACGATTGAACTATTCCAAAATTTGATCAATTGCATCCATTGCTTATATTTCACCCGAAAAGTGAGGATGTTAATTAATTGCCAATTATACACCATATGTTTTAACTGATGAATACTTACAGGGAAAAAAATTTACTTCATATGGAAGAGATCTGAACACATCAAGTTGGAAGTGAATAATTAGAGCAAGAAATGTGCAGCGAAATATATTGGATGCAGAGGCCCTGTCCTGGGCCTGTACACGTGGCAGCCCAGGGCGATCCGAGCTGGGCTTGGACCCGGACCCATGGGGAATCAGCCAGGCGCAGGGCTAGGGCTCCGTGGGGCTCGATAGCTACCCCGCAGAGGGCGGGGAGAATCCCCCTGAGCGCGGTTTTGGGAGCTATCCAGGGCAAATCCCGAAGCGTACGGAGGTCGGACTCCTAAGAAGGTATAAGTAGTAACACACAATGACTGCGCAGTACGCTCACTATTGGCAACTGAATCCCGACTGCTTTACTGTTGGTACACCTCCCACTCACCGGAAAACTAACTTGACCGTCGGAGCGCCCTCGGGACTACCTCAGGGCCCCTGTCAGTTCACCCTCTCGTTTTTCTTTCAGGCTTAGGACGCGCTCTATCCATCAGCTCGCCGAGCTCATTAGCTCAGCTCGGTCCGGGGAAGTTCCGTACTTCTTCAGTTGGCGCCGTCTGTGGGAACCGAAGGTACGAGCATTTGCGTTGATGGCGAGAACGCGTTCCAAGCGAACCGTGGATAACACGGATCCCGGGGCCGGTGAGGGGTCCCGGCGCATGGAGACCGAGGCGGCCCGAGGCGCCGGGGGCTCGGCCCTTTCAGGGGAACGAAGACAGCAGATCTATCAATTTGTAACCGAGAACCTCCCCATGCTGGAAGACATAATCCGGCAGGCGAAGGAGGGGGGTGAGGCCGGGGGTGCACAGACCTCTAAGGCGAAGGGGAAGGAGAGGGAGTCGCTCCCCATTCCCTCGGAGGACGAGTCACGGGACCAGCCCCCCAGGAGGAAACGACCGCGGACTCCTCCCAGGCCGCGGGCCTCGGTGGTCGGAGACAGTGAGAGATATTCTTGAGACCGGTCCGCTGGGGGCCGACCGAGGAATCCCTCCTCGTGGAAGCTTGCGCGGAACGAGCCGGAGCGCTCCCCCGCCAGATCCATCAAGAGCCGGCCGCGGGACCCTCCCCAATGGCAGCCCGTCCGGGACGAGCTCGAGCAGATCTTACGTCCGCAACTGTACGAGGACAACTACGCAGCCTCCCCCTTCACCCGAGAGATAGAGGACTACCCGTTACCTCGGAGGTTTAAAATCCCGAACATCGAACTGTACGATGGTTCGACTAACCCGGAAGACCACCTCTCAGTCTTCCTGATGCACATGCGTCTGCAAACCACCGCGGATGCACTCCGTTGCAAGACCTTCCCCATGTTTCTGAAGGGTAAGGCCCGGCTCTGGTTCCAGGGCCTGGCACCGGGGTCTATCCGGAGTTTCACCGAGCTGGCCAGACAGTTCGCCACCCAGTTCGTCTCCTCGAAGACTTACTCAAAAAACGCGGCTCACCTGATAGCCGTCAAGCAGAAGCCAGACGAGTCCCTGAAGAATTTCATGACTCGCTTCAACACAGAAAGCCTGCAGATCAGGGACAAGGATGAAAAGGTGGTCATGCCTGCCTTCATGAACGGGTTAAGGGTTCAGGAACTCTACTACAAGCTTGCCGAACAGCCCCCCAAAAATCTGGAAGAGCTCTTGACCCGGGCTCACGCCGCCGCCAACGCAGAGGAGGCCGCCCGCCTGAAACGAGAGTCAGATCGGGAACTCGGGGATCGGAGAGGACGGGGGAATCCCCCTGAAACCAAGGACGGACAGGCCAGGAAGAACGTCTTCGATCGCCTCTCCAAGGATAAAGCCCACGCTCAACCGCCACTCCCGGAAAAAGGGTATACCCCCTGACTCGGCCAAGGGCACAGATCCTGGCTGTGATGGAGGCCGAGGGTCTAGGAGGACGGCCGCCCAAGATGGGGACGTCCCGGAATAAAAGGAACCAGGACCGGTACTGTGCCTTCCACCGTGATGTAGGGCATGATACGGAGGCATGCTGGACCTTGCGGAAGGAGATTGAAGACCTAATCCAGCGTGGTTTCTTTGGGCGGTTTGTGCAGCCAGGGCGGCCGGGCCAGGAGCGCGGACGTGCCTACCGCGAAGAGAGAGGCGAAGGCTACCGCCGAGACCGCCCTGAGCGGCGTGACGCTGCCCGAGGCTACTCCCCCGACCAGGGCACTCAGAACTTGGCAGGGGTTATAAACACCATAGCTGGGGGTCCCACGGGAGGAGACAGCCATACAGCCCGGAAGAACAGGCGACCTCTCCTCGACGGAGATGATTCACTGAAGCGTCTGCGCATGGATGAGGAGATCACTTTCGGATCGAGGGACGCGGTTCCCTTGGCATCCGGAAATCATGAGGTCATCGTAATAGACGTCGTCACCAATAATTACCGGGTGAAGAAAGTGTACGTCGATCAGGGAAGTGCAGTGGACATCCTGTTCTACAGGGTGTTCAAGGAGCTCGGCCTGGAGGACGGACAGCTGACCCCTGTTCGGACACCTCTAGTAGGCTTTACCGGACCGCCCATCAATCCGGAGGGGATGATCACCCTGATGGTCACAGTAGGTCAGGCACCCAGATGCAGGACCATCCCTGTCAACTTCGTGGTGGTCAAGCAGCCATCCCCGTACAACATATTCCTAGGTTGGCCCACTTTGAATGCCCTCCGAGCGATTCCCTCATCGCTCCACCTCAGCGTCAAATTCCCCACCCCGGGAGGAATTGCCGAGATGCATGGAGATCCGGAGGTGGCCCGAGCTTGTTACCTAGCCATGCTCCGGGGACACGAGAAGGTGGTTGCTCAAACGACCAGCTTGGAGCCTTACATCCCGGGGGAGGAGGATCGGCAGCTAGGCACTCCGGACGAGATTGAGGAGTTCCCATTGAGGGAGGACAGGCCTGACCAGGTAATCCGCATCGGCGCGTCGCTACCGCCCAGAGAGAAGGATGACTTGAAGGCCCTCCTAAGGGAGTACGCCCAAGTTTTCGCTTGGACAGTAGAGGACATGCCTGGAATTCCGACTGACCTGGCCGTCCACCACCTCAACATAGACCCCCGCTTTAAGCCGGTGAAACAGAAGAAGAGGAACTTCGCTCCAGAGAGAAATGAGGTGATAAGGAATGAGGTCGGTAAGCTGCTGGAATCCAAAATCATCATGGAAGTCTACTACCCGACCTGCCTAGTCAACCCTGTCCTGGTAAAGAAGGAGGACCAGTCCTAGAGGATGTACGTTGACTTTACAGATCTCAATAAAGCCTGCCCGAAGGACTGCTTCCCCCTGCCGAAGGATCGACAGGTTAGTAGATGCTACTGTTGGTTTTGACGTTTTGTGTTTTCTGGATGCTTTCAAGGGATACCACCAGATAGAGATGGCTGAGGAGGATCGGGAAAAAACTTCGTTCATCACCGAGGAAGGGACCTACTGCTACCGGACGATGCCGTTCGGGCTGAATAACGCTGGAGATACTTACCAGCGTTTGATCAACAAATTGTTCTAGAACCAGATCGGCAGGAACATGGAGGTTTACGTGGACGACATGATCGTAAAGAGCCGAGCAGGACCACAGCTCGTTCCCGACCTGAGGGAGATCTTGACCATCCTCTGGGAAAGCCGGATGCGATTGAATCCGAAGAAGTGCACCTTCGGAGTTAGGTAGGGCGGGTTCCTCGGTTTCTTGGTCTCCCGAGAAGGGATCCGGGCCAACCCCGAAAAACTCCAGGCCATTATGGACATGGCCACTCCACGGAATGTGAAAGAGGTCCAGCGACTCACGGGAAGGATGGCCGCCCTGAACAGATTCCTCTCACGGTCCGCGGTAAGGGAGCTCCCTTTCTTCCGAATCCTAAAAGCGCCCAAGGACTTTCAGTGGACCGAGGAGTGCCAGAAGGCCTTCACCGACCTGAAGGCGTATTTGGCCGAGCTGCCCACCTTGACCGCCCCGGAGCAGGGAGAAACCTTGCTCCTGTACTTGTCCGCTTACAACGAGGCCGTCAGCGCGATTTTGGTGCGGGAAGACAGGGGGGCTCAGAGACCCATATACTATGTTAGCCGCGCCTTACAAGATCCGGAAACGCGGTATACGCCGGCAGAGAAACTGGTCCTCGCCCTGGTGCATGCTGCCCGGAAGCTCCGACCTTACTTCCAGACCCACAGTATTGTGGTCACGACCGATCAGCCCTTGCGACAGATACTCACAAAACCTGAGGTCTCGGGTAGGATGACCAAGTGGGCCGTCGAGCTTGCCGAGCACGACATCGGCTACCAGCCCCGCTCCGCTATCAAAGCCCAGGCCCTAGCAGACTTCCTCGCCGAAGGAGCCAGTCTGTCCACAACTGAGCCGAGCACTCTGCCAGAGGAGGCCAGGCCGGTAGAGCCTTGGGTGCTGTTCGTGGACGGGGCCTCGAGCAAGGAGGGAAGCGGAGCTGGCCTGCTACTCACCTCGCCCACCGGGGAGGAGCTGACCTACGCACTCAGGTTCGACTTCCCGGCATCCAACAACGAGGCCGAGTACGAGGCCCTATTGACAGGGTTGCGGATAGCCCACCAGATAGGTGTAACCGCGATCAAGGTCAGGAGCGATTCTCAGCTCGTAGTCAACCAAGTCCGCGGGGAGTATGAAGCTAAGGAGGACGTCATGAAGAAATACTTGGCCAAGGTATGAGAGGCGAGAGCCCTGTTTGACATTTTCGAGATCGAGCGGGTGCCGAGATCAAAGAACAAGCGAGCGGACGCCCTGTCAAAATTGGCATCCTCCTCGTTTCCCCACCTTTGCAAGGAGGTCCTAGTCGAGGTGGTCAAACAAAAAAGCGTTGATCAGGTTCAAGTCCTGGCCGTAGACACCCCGGCCTCATGGATGACCCCCATTGTAGATTTCCTCAGCTCGGGAAACCTCCCCGCCAACAAAATCGATGCCCGCCGACTCCAGCTCAGAGCTGCTAAGTATGCCTACGCCGAGGGGACCCTTTACAGGAGGTCTTATTCATCCCCCTGGCTAAAGTGCGTAACTCCTGAAGAGGGCGATTACGTCCTCCGTGAAGTCCACGAAAGATTATGCGCGGCGCATGTGGGGTCCCGGGTATTGGCCAAAAAGTGCCTTCTCCTGGGCTACTATTGGGCCTCGGTTTTCCAAGATGCGGCGGCTCTGGTTCAGAAATGCCGAGCATGTCAGGTGCACGCCCCGCTGTGCCACCAACCCACTCGGGAGATGGTCCCCATCCACAGCCCTTGGCCCTTTGCCCAGTGGGGGATAGACCTCTTAGGTCCCTTCCCCCGAGCTCCGGGCAGATACGAACACCTCGTGGTGGCCATCGACTATTTCACGAAGTGGATGGAGGCCGAGCCCCTGGCCACTATCTCCGAGAGGGCAATTCAGAAGTTCTTCTGGAAACACATAGTTTTCCGTTTCGAGATCCCGCATATCTTGATATCCGACAACGGGCGACAGTTTACTGAAAATCCCTTCAAAAGCTGGTGCGCAGAGCTCGGGATTAACCAGCACTTCACCTCGGTCGGACACCCCCAGGCCAACGGTCAGGTGGAGAATGCCAACCGAACAATTCTACAGGGGCTAAAGACTAGGTTGCAGCTAGCCCAGTCTAACTGGCTAGGCGAACTACCTAGCGTCCTCTGGGCTTACCGCACTACACCGAGGACGGCCACCCACGAGACCCCGTTTTGCCTGACTTATGGGGCGGAGGCGGTGGTACCCGCGGAGGTCGGCCTCCCCTCGCCCCGAACACAAAACTTCGTTGCGACAGCTAACGAGGAGGAGCTGAGATGCAACTTGGACCTGCTGGAGGCCAAGCGGGAGGAGGCGGCGATACGAATGGCTAAGTATAAAAGCCAACTCGCCCGCTACTACAATGCACGGGGGAGGAACACGCGGTACCAACCAGGGGATTTAGTCCTAAGGAAGAACTCAGTCAGCCGAGCTCATAGCTCCAACAAGCTCGATCCAAACTGGGAGGGGCCGTACAAGGTCCTGGAGGCAAGTCGAGCCGGGTACTGTAAGCTCGCAAAATTAGACGGAGTAGAGGTACCCCGCACTTGGCACTTCTCGAATTTACGATTATTCGTAGGATAGGTTTGTCCAGGGTGTCTTATTGTATTCTTTGGAATTTTAGTACCATTTCATCATTAAATAAATGCTCAGTTTTCTTATTTTAGATCCCTTCTCACTATCAATTCCGTTTAACTTTTCACCTCTGCACTAGCACACTCAGATCAAGCTAAGTGTCCTAGCGGGGGGTTGGGGGTGAGATATCGTTAACGGGTGAAAGGGTTTTTAATTTTGAGGAATCGACGCTCGGCCCGGGAGGTCGGCATGATTACCTTTGAAAATGTTTGGGCGTTCGACCCAGGAGGTCGGCGACCAGGGGACAAGTCGAAGTAACGAGTTGACGGAAAGCCTTCAAGGTCTGGGGAGTGATGTTCGGCCCAAGAGGTCGGCAGGACCGCCTCTGAAACTTTGCCGCTCGACCCAGGAGGTCGGCGCAACTCAAAAACCTTAGGGCTCGATGCTCGACCCTAGAGGTTGGCGGAGCTTGAAGCCTAGATGTTTTGCGTACGGCCCTGGAGGTCGGCGCATCACTCCGGCTATCTGGAATTCGACTGCCAGATCAGCCTGATGGCTTGATGGTTTGGTGTCCCTTACAACTTAGCTGTTAGCTTAAAGGGCGATAGATGCTCGACCCAAGAGGTCGGCGCGCCGCCTTGGAGGATCTATTTGGAGCTCGACCCGGGAGGTCGGTGTTCCTTTTCGGTCACTGGAGTTTGCCGTTAGCAGGGAATGGAAAGACAAATCAGACAGTTTCATTTAAAAACTTCATCTCATATATACATTCAGACCCTATCTATTACATGGCCTACCGAGCTATACAAGGAATGGGGGAACCTAGCTACGCCTTCTTCTCGCTGGCAATCTGCTCGAGGAGGGAGTTGAAGGCACACTTTAAGCATGTTGAGAGGTAGGAGCTGAAGGTACACCTTAAGCATGCTGGGGGGGCATGTGGAGAAGGCTGTTAAAATGGATCTGTGGAGATCCTGAGCTGCGGGGCATGGTCACATCCTTATAAGAGGATGGAAAGGGTTTCTGGAGTGACCACTGCCCTAGGTCACAGGCTCCTTCCCGGAAGCCCTGCCAGGAGTCTCCTCCTCCTCCAGGGGAAGCTCCGCCAGCTCGGCCCCCACGTCGCTCCTTCCCATCAAGTCCTTCAGGGCATGCCCCTTGCGGTACCCATCGAAGAGCCAGTCCAGCTTCTCCTCGGCCGCAGGATTGTAGTCCTTGAAATCCGCCAAGTTGAAGCCGGGTGGGCCGAGGCTCTTCACCTTGTCCAGGGCCCGCGTGGCGCCGACCTGGAGGATGGGCTGGTTGAGGAGGGCCACGTCCTCGGCAAACTGATCGGAAGAGATGAAGTCCCGGACAGCCTTCTTGCACTCCCGGCTGACGGTGCCGGAGACCTCAATGGCGTGCTCCTCCTTCAGCTTCTCCACGCCCTTCTACTCTTGGTCCAACTCGGACCGGGTGGAGGCGAGCTGGACCTGGGACCCCTTCAGCTCCTTCTCAACTTGGCCTTAAGGGAGTCTACCTCCTTAAGGGCCTTGGCGAGCTTCTGCTCGACCTCCCGATTCTTCTTTTGCATCTTCTCCAAGTCGGGAGACAGCTCGGAGAAGCGGGTCACCAGGGCAGCACCGGCGGCGTTGGCCTGAAGAAATGAGAGTAAGGGTTAGCATATTACTAACCCCATTCAGAGAAAGAACAGAGACCCAGGGGGCCTAAGAGGGAGAGGGCTTACTTGGGCCTGGGCGGTGTAGTACATGTCCTGGAGCTCGTACGGGCTGGCCAGCTCCATCCACTTCTTGTCGCGTGGAAGGACTGAGCCCGTGACCAGCTCGCGAGCCACCTCGGGGAATTGGGCTCGGTCATTGATGGAGAGCTCCCAGGACGGGCAGAAGTGCCGGGGATCGTGCATTGTGGGGGCCTGCCCCGGTTTCGTGGGGGCCACGTGGCGGAAGTGCCACAAGCTCGGGGGGGCGATCTCCTGGGCGTGCTCCTCCGCGGAGCCTACCCCCAGGTGGACAGGGTCCTAAGACGTCAGCTGGAGAGGGCGCTGTGCCTGGCCCTGCGCAGGTTTCCTCCTGGGTTGGGAAGGCTCGTCCTCTCGCCCCCTCTTCTGCCCCGTTGCCTTCTTTTTGCAGGGGACCTGCTTGGAGAGGGACTGAGGTTGAGAGGCCTCCTTCTGGGGGACCGAGCTGCCCCCAGGAGTCGCAGAGGTTTCAGGTGCCTTCTTCGCCTCCTCAGGCTGGGTAGTGGAGGCGACCTCCTCGGTCGGCGCGCCCAGTAGCCTGGAGAGCCTCTTCACTGCAGAGAACACCACCGGATTAGTACTACAGGTCAGTAAAAAAGGGCAGTAACAGAAGGGAAGATGAAGCAATAGATAACAAAGGAACATGTGCAGTATTACAGGTATCTCGGTCGGCGGGGGAGAACGCCACTTCTCCAGGGGACCCGGACATCGTCCCCAACAGCTCGGCCGCGGAAATCTGTTCGGTGGAGAACTTGGCTGCGTACAGCTTCACCGCAGAGCCCAGCAGCTGGCCGAAGGCCTCAGGGTCCAGGTCCTCTGGATAGGGATCGTCCCCGACCCCCCCAACCTTCCACGCGTTGAGGGGAAAGTGGGTGGTTTTAACGAAAAAGAAGTCCCCCTTCCAGTTTTTTAAGGAAAATGGGACCACATAGAGAAGATCCTGGGCGTCCTTCCCGCCGCGATTGCTGGCGGAGCGGCGGCAGAAATAGTACCACCCAGGGAGAGAAGCCTTGAGGGCTTAGTTAGCACGGAAGAGAGAGAGAGAATAGGGGATGGAGCAGATCTGGCAGTAGATCAGGAATCCGATGATGATCCTGATCGAGTTAGGGTGGACCTGGGTGATCCTGAGCCCCCAGTAGCTCAGAATCTCGGCCAGGGCCGGAGGAATGGGGAGTCGGAGCCCCGTGACCAGTTGCTCTTTGTAAACGGCTACAAAGCCTGGGGGAAGTCGGCAGGCCCGGTCGGTGGGCCCGGCAGCTCGCGGCTCGAAGGCCGGAGGAATAGAGAACGACGCGGCCAGCTCAGCCACTGCCCCGGGCGAGATAGTGGTTTCCTCCCGGTCGGGGTGACCGTAATTGAACTCAAGATCATCCCCCTGCTCGGCAGCAGGGGTCCCCTCGGAGGAGTCCCTGTCCTCCCCCGCTCCCTCCTGGGTTCCGCCAGGGGAGTTATGTGGGGACTTGGGGGAGGGGACAGAAGTGGCTTGCTGCTCGATGAAGGCATCGAGTTCGGCCACCTCCTCCAGGAGTCGGGCGGAAGGAGAATGGGCAGACGGAGAGCTCATGATGTCAATAGGCTCAAGCAAGTCAGGAATGAAAAAATTGAGATTGGAAGCAGAGAATGAAGAAGGAGGAGGAGGGGAAGATGATGAAGATGAAGATGAAGACGGGGACGAGGATGAGGAGGAAAAGAAGATTCTGGGGGCTCTACGACGGACCGGAATCTGGGATGCGGTGGAAGTGACGCCGGAATGACCCGACATAAAATGCAGAAGGTAGCAAAAGGAGAAAATGAAGTACGAGAGAGGAGGGGAAGGAACTTACTGATGATCGGAGTGAAGAAAGGGATGGAGAAGTCGCCGGAATCTGGGCACTGGAAGCCGGAAGTCTTGTTGCCGGAAAATTGAAAATGCACGAAGGGAGGAAAAATGGCAAATAGAGTTTGAGAAAGTTTGGGAGTTCCTATTTATAGGGGGCAGAATGGGGGGAAACGGTTGCTTGAATTTGAACCGTCCCATGTGAACGCATTCAAGAGCGGTACGGAGATCGAGGGGAGGCGACAATTGAAAAGACGCGGACGCCACTTCCTAATGTCAGCACTGCACCGGAGGTGACCGCGGCAGAGTAGTGCGATGATGGGTTTCCACGTGGCAAGGGGATAGATCAGGTCTGCCTAGGAGCCTGACCTAATCTAGGGGGCTAGTGCAGAGGCCCTGTCCTGGGCCTGTACACGTGGCGGCCCAGGGCGATCCGAGCTGGGCTTGGACCCCGGGCCCATGGGGAATCAGCCCAGGTCGCGCGGGGGCTAGGGCTCCGTGGGGCTGCCGATAGCTACCCCGCAGAGGGCGGGGAGAATCCCCCTGAGCGCGGTTTTGGGAGCTATCCAGGGCAAGTCCCGAAACGTACGGAGGTCGGACTCCTAAGAAGGTATAAGTAGTAACGCACAATGACTGCGCAATGTACGCTCACTATTGGCAACTGAATCCCGACTGCTTTACTGTTGGTACACCTCTCACTCACCGGAAAACTAACTTGACCGTCGGAGCGCCCTCGGGGACTACCTCAGGGCCCCTGTTAGTTTACTTTCTCGTTTTTCTTCCAGGCTTAGGACGCGCTCTATCCATCAGCTCGCCGAGCTCATTAGCTCAGCTCGGTCCGGGGAAGTTCCGTGCTTCTTCATTGGACTTGCAATAATTTTCATAATATACATTTTTAGAATTCTGTCAACAAGTTTACTGGCATGCATGGCAGACAGTCCTAATTGAATTCGAAAAGAGATAAATTAGAGATCATTCAAATGAAATCTGGCAAGACGGAGGTGGATCTCCTGCTTTAGACCTCTCGAATTATTTTAGGCTCAATCAGCCAATGGTAAAGCCTACTAGGAACCAGTTCGGGTCCACTTCAGGACAGGTCATCCACGAGATTTTGGCACCCATCATTTTGGAAACAATGATGATAGTGATGGGACTGCAGAATCGACCAGTGCGGATGACCTATTCCTCGATGATGTTGCTGGAGATGATAAGCCCGCGGCTACTGTTCCAAAAGTGCCTAGATTGCTTATGGATGAACTAGTTCTACATGATCATTAGAAGTAATAGCACCCTAGATATTGCTACCCACCCACTACACTTTGCGATAAGCCCAAGGCCAAGGGTAAGAAACTTGTGAGGTGTCGAAATTTTCATATCTTTTACAATGTTTTATACCTCATCTATTAAATATACTCTTTAATTACTTGATATTTAATTACAGTTTTCATTGTTGTACTTGACCATTTTGGTCTTTTTTTTTGTCGACACGATAGAATTTCTATAACCTAAACTAGCCTATTCTAGAGGGGAAGGGGAGGGGACTTGATGTGAGTAGAAACTCCATCGAAACTGGTCAATGAAGACCGTCACATATTGTGACAAATTTTGTGGGAGGCAAGGTTCGAACCCTTGACCTCCCGCACCACCAAGCCTAAGAAGGCTTGAGATGACCACTGGACCAAAGGCCCAATGGCTTGACCATTTTGGTCAACTGGATAACTTTTGGGTAGCGGGAATTGGAGCTATTAAGCTTTTGAAACTAGTATCCAATGTTATTATGTTACCCATCTTGGACTTTATCAACGTAGCAGAGGAAGTTTCTTATCTTTATTTGGGTCAATGCTTTAGATTTCTTTAAATAAGATGGTATCTCAACATTAATGTTTCCAAAAATTTGTAGGCACACTTGGTATGCTTTGCTTAACTCCTATAGACTAGCAACATTAATAAAAAAAAGAAATACATTAGTCACAATGTTTTGATTTTTGTGTTACAAATTATTTTTTGTAGGGCAATTCCTCAAAATATTGCTCATTTTAAAAAAATTTTGTTCAAATATGGCTCTAAGTCATTTTTTGGTTCTTCCAAGATGACAGGCCGAGCAAAAAAAATTTTTTAATAAGCAACTGTTGCCACAACGGCCCCATGACAATTTCTTTTTCTATATGGGCTGAGAAAATTGCTTTTTAATAAGCAATGGACTGTTGTGCATGATATATTTTTTTGAAAATGCCTGTTGCAGGCACGATGGCCAACAAAAAAATTTTTTAGAAAAAAGAGGCCATCTTCTAAGGAGTTTATGGTTTAGGCATTATGGATTATTAAGTTTCTTAATAAAAGGTATAGGGTTTATTAAGTTTAATGCAAATATTTTATGTCATTTTTTAAACTTTCAATTTTGTCCTTGCAACAATTTAATTTTTACCATTAGTTAATGTAATCTCCTATTACTCCCTTAAGCATTGTAACTACTAAATTGACCATAACTATAATAAAAAAATTACTAATAAATTTCAAATCTTTTATGAAGAATTTATATAAACTTTAATTGTGTAAAAAATTAATATATATTCATAAAAATTAAGGGTTGTTTCTAAATTACACACAGATTATGTGTTCTCTTACCACTCATAGTTATTGATATAATATAATTGTGTTAAACGACTAAACCAATTAAAGCATATATATAGTTATTTATACCTCTTTTCCTAAAATTAATAGACCAATTTATCCAAGTTTAATAATTCGTGAAATAACTTATACTTTTGTATTTTGAAATATTTACTATTATTCTACTTTAGATTAATAAGGTTAAATAAAAAAGTAGAATAATAAATTAAATGTCAAGTAATTAAAGAGTATATTTAATGGATGAGGTTTAAAACATTCTGTAAGATATGAAATTTCAACATCTCACCAGTTTCTTGCCCTTACTCTTGGGCTTGTCGCAAGGTGTAGTGTACGGGCAGCAATGTATGGGAGGCTGCTGCCTCGAACGATCCTGTGGAACTCGTTCATCCATAAGCAACCTAGACACTTTCGAAACAATAGCCGCGGGCTTATCATCTTCAGCAGCATTATTGAGGAACAGGTCATTGAATTCCTATTGAATTCAATGGGCTGTCGTGCATGACATAGATATTTTTAAAAAGGGCCCTGTCGTGCATGACATATATATTTTTAAAAAGGGCCGTTGTGGGCACAACGGACCATAAAAATTTATTTTTAGAAAAAAGAGGCCATCTTCTAAAGAGTTTCTGGTGTAGGCATTATGGTTTATTAAGTTTCTTAATAAAAAGTTTATGGTTTATTAAGTTTAATGTAAATATTTTATGTTATTTTTAAACTTTCAGTTTTGTCCTTAAAAAAATTTAATTTTTACATTAGTTTGTCGCGCCCCATTTTTCGCGATGGAAAATAAGTATTTACAAAAGATGGTGTTTACAAGGGATGTGATTTTATTTTAAAACAAGTGAAAAAGGACCTAGAATGGGACTTTAAAAAAATGCAACAATTTGGGTCCAAAATTTAGTCTAAAAGGGTTTTTAAGAAAAATAGGAGTCGCCATTTGGTATTGAGTTTTGGTGTACCAAGTCACCCCAAAAAATATTTTTTTGACAAAAATAAAATAAAACAAAACCCTTTTTGATAACTCCAGGTCTTTGAAAAAACAGAGAAAATGGGTTCGGGAGTCACGGTTGAAGAAAGGGAAGGCAAAGGTTCGATTAACTCAAACCTAAGACACCCTTTCAACCTAGTCGAAATTAGTTGCGAGGTTTAGTCAAAATTTTCCTAATCTAACTCTTAATTTTATCACGTTTGGATGTTTCCTACATGGATGCAAATCTAAATTTATAAAAATATCGAAAGGGACAAAATGTTCATTCAAGGGTTTAATTGAACCAATCGCATTAATTGCGAAGGCCAAAATAATTCCTTGAAGGTGTCACGAGTATGCAAATGATGAAATTAAAAGAAAAGAAAAGAAATTAAATTATATACATAGATATAAGTGATCGAAAAAAAAAGGAATGCAACATAAAGGGTACGGGAGACAAAAACTCGTGACATAATTTTCTTATACAAGGATCGATAGGATATTTAAACTAAAGAGTTATAATCACCCATATCCATGTTCAAAGAATAATTCTTCTAATATGAATAAGCAAATGAACTAACTTACTCTACAATTTCTTAAATGAAATGCAATTCTAAATGATATGATTAACACATATAGCGGATAGGGGATAATATAATATGGAATATCATGCAAATGAGAAAAAAAACCTAGAAATAAGAAACATGCATGAAAATGTAGTGAATATCACACAAAAATGAATCTAACGCACGAACGTTCTAAGAGTCTAGCATTGGACTAGCCCATTTCTAAAAATCCTTACTAGCGTTGGACTAGCAAGTAAACGGAGGGAGAAGCCACAACTAGCGTTGGACTAGTGTGGTGACGCCATGCATTTGAATACATAGTAAGACAAATAAAACATAAATTATAACAAATAAACATGTAAAAGCACGTAGCACGTAACACATAAACATAATATCTAGATGCAAAAATCCTAAGAAAAGCGGGTAAGGTACATAACATATAAGTCACATAACACACAACCTACCTATTACATCGGGGAGCCTAACTACAATTCTAAAAGGGAAAAATATAATAAAACAAATCTAATTATCCTATCTATTACATTTTTGATGTATTTAAATTCCTCTCAAATAATTATAAAATTAACTAAAACAAACATAAGAAAATTTAAATGAACATTCAAATCAAATAAACAAAACATATAAAAATATATAAACACATAGGAACACATAAGAGCACATAATTGACATTGAAATAATAATAATAGGAGTACCTCCCTTTTGAAGTGGTGACTAAATGGAGTCAAATTGCCCTATTTATACTCAAAATGAACAAAAGAATCATGGCACCAATTTAATTGAAAATAATAATAATGATAAAAAATACTAAATTAACCTTAACATGTCAAATGTAAAGAAATTTAAGAACATCTAAAATTACGAGTTAAATGTACTCAAAAGTAACATAATTAGCTATTAAAGAAAAGTAACAATGATAATAAAGAGAGTCAAAATTCACCAGGGACTGAATTGCAAAATTGAAAAACTTTTGAGGATAGAAATTATATTTTTCCAAAGTTTAGGGGTCAAAATTAAATGAAAGATAAAATTCAAGGACCAAAGTGAAATTAATTTAAGGACCTAAGTGAAAGAAATTTAAAAAATTCTGGGCCTCAGCAAAACTACTCCAAAGATCAGGGGCTGAAGTGAAAGCTCGGTTTCTGCCTTGGGTAAGAAAAGGCCAGCGGGCCATCATTTTATTTCTTTGGACCGAACACTACCTAAGCTCAGCCGAATGTCCAAGCCAAAACACACAGGCCAGCCCGTCTTTTATCACTCAAACTCAACCAAAATAAAGTATGGGTCTGACCTTCTAGCCCAACCACAAATAAGAAACAAGCCCACCAAAAAAAATAAAAATCAGCCCAACCCACTTTCCTTTTCTTCTCTTTCTTTTCTTTTCTTTCTTCTTCCTCCACTTCCCATCCGTTTCTTTTTCTTCTTCTTCGGCCAACTGAAGAAGCTTCAGCTGGTGGCCATGGCAGCTGCCGCCGGACCGCTGCCAGCCACCGGCGACTTTTCCGGTCGCCAAAATTTCTCAAAATACACCTCCCCACTCCATTTTTCGCGTGGATTCCATTTTTAAAATTAGTTTTTACAAAAAATGACCCGAAAGTGGTCGAAATACTAAAAAACAGCCCAGTTTTTATTTTTTTTTAAAACACCATAATCACCACTAAAAATCACAAAATTTATACTACAACACTCCTTACAACCTCTACAATACAACTATGATTTTAATTTGACAAGAAGACAACATAAAAGGGCTAAAATAAAGCAAAACAACCCCCTAAAATTCTTTTTTTCATTTTGGCATTTTTTCAATCAGTTAACATGCATATACAAAAATAATCTTTCTTCTCCTCAGTCTAATCTTGGACATGCCCAACAACAAAACCAACAAGAGAAAGGGACAAAGCAGCAACCAGTGACGGAGCCAGGATTTTTTTTGGGGGGGGGCCAAAATTTTTTCCTAATAAAATTATCTTAATATATTATGTTCAAAATAATTTTCTTCTATTTAAATATATGACATCTAAAAATATCAAATATTAAAATTTAATTATAAAGGTATGTCTATTCATAAATATGCGGTATAGTCATAACAAAAATTAACAAAAAAGATAACTTTTGATTAAATATCTTATAACATCACAAACCATCCAATTTGCACATTATGAGAAGATGCTCTCCAATATGTCACATATGCAATATATATATATATATATATATATATATATAACCATGTAATATAAATGTAACAATTTTCAATTGAAAAAAGATAAAAGTTATGTTAACATAATTTGAAATTTCAACATCTTTTCTTAGAAGTAAATTGAGCTCTACGCTCTTTCATAGAACTAAATTCATCTATGATTGAATCACTGCTAAATTTTTCAGCAACTTCCTTTTCTATATACACAGTTAGACAATCATTCAAGAAATTATCTTCCGTCTTGTTTTGGAGCTTTGTCTTGATTATTTTCATAATTGAAAATGCCCGCTTTGTAGTTGCAGTTGATATAGGAAGAGTAAGAACAAGTCTAATAAATCTGTCAATAAGAGGATATATCACTGATTTTCTTGTCTTCACCAAGCCTTGACATAACTCATGAATACCAGATAATTCTTGCAATTCATGATGATTTGGAATGTCGAGCTCAAAATATTGAAGTTCTATTCTTAGACGTACTAATTCTTGCTTTTAACAATTATGAATTGGGTCTTTTTAGCCCATTAACAATTATGAATTGGGTCTTTTTATTCTAATACATCACATTGGGTCAATTTACTATGGAACATCAAATTATACGTTTAATTTTTGAAAGTTAAATAATTAGTACAATAAAAAATAAATAACTTTTTCTGAAGAAAAAAAGTAATTCAAAGATGACTAATTCATATATATATATATCTCAACTCTCATAATATAAACTAAAATTGTAAAAATTTAGGGGGGGCCAATTTTTTTTTACACACATATTTACATATTATGAATTAAAATTTTCAAAACTTAGGGGGGGCCATGGCCCCCCTCTGTCCCCCCTTGGCTCCATCATTGGCAGCAACTAAACATGCTTTTAATCTAATTAATTAAGGAAAAGAAAAACTGGAAAAAAGAAAACAAAATGTACCTCAATGAAGGTTGTAGTCCTTTGCCTAAGAATTCGATGAAATCGGCAAACTCCAATAGCTTAACCCATCACTGCCTTTCTTTTTGTGTTTGAGTTTGTGGAAGAAAAATGGGTAGAGGGAGCCGTGAGCAGAGTAAGGGAGTGGAGAGTGCTTCTTGTTTCTTTTTTTTTTTTTTGGTCTTGTCTGTTGAGAGCCGAGAGTGTCAATATTGGGAGAAAAAAAGAGAAGCTTGTGTGTGTGTGTTTGGTCCAAATGATGATTTTTTACCAAATGAAAAGAGAGGTCAAGAGAATTGAGTGTAGGAATGAGTTAAGTGTATTTGGTAAGAAAAATGATGAAAATGTGTAAGTTTGGTAATAATTTGATTTTGATTTGATTTTTGATTTTTGATTTTTTTGTTGACTTTTCCCTTTTTTTTTTAAAGATAAATCTACACAAATGAGACAAAATATACTTAAAAATGCAGGAAAATAAATGACTTATCAAATAGAAAATATTCAAGAAAACATAAAATTTGACAAAAAATTTGGCAAAAATTTGGTGTCTACATAGTTAATGTAATCTACTTTTACTCCCTTAAACATTGTAACAACTAAATTAACCATAACTGTAATAAAAAAATTACTAATAAATTTCAAATCTCTTATGAAGAATTTATATAAAATTTAATTGTGTAAAAAATTAATATATTCATAAAAATTAAGGGTTGTTTCTAAACTGCACACAGATTATGTGTGGTCTTACAAATCGTAGTTATTGATATAATATAATTATGTTAAATGACTAAACCAAACAAAGCATTCATATAGTTATTTATACCTCTTGTTCTTAAATTAATAGACCAATTTATCCAATTTTTATGATTCATCAAATAACTTATACTTTTGTATTTTGAAATATTTACTATGATTCTACTTTAGAGTAACAAGATTAAATTAAAATTTCGAGGAAATCATCATGCAGCCCATTTCACATATGCGAGATTGCGGGCTATTCTCAAAATCTAAGTTTCGCAACTTTCATCTCCTTTTCCAAACCTGGACAAAGATACCAGAAAGATTGAAAGAGAAGGAGCCTCAATCTTAATGACTTTTACACCCCATCTAGGTGCAGCAATGGATGCAAAATATATGTCGGGCTAGAAAGTTGAAGAAAAATTCAATCGAATGAGGACAGTTCACGTTCTCAAAATTCATCCTTGCAAGGCATAAGATTTGCTAGATTTTGAATGAAGTAAATGGATAAACATCAATGATCCAAGGTTGGGAGTGAATAATTATAGCAAGAAATGTGTAGTGAAATATATTGGACTTGGATTAATTTTGAGAATATATGTTTTTAGAATTCTGTCGAGAAGTTTACTGGCATGCATGCCAGACAGTCCTAATTGAATTCGGAAAGAAATAAATTAGGGATCATTCAAGTGAAATCTGGCAAGGCAAAGGTTGATCTCTTGCTTTAGACCTCTCGAATAATTTTAACCTCAATTACCCGATGGTCAAGCCTACTATGAACTAGTTCGGATCCACTTTAGGATAGGTTCAACCAGGAGATTTTCATGCCCATCATTTTGAAAACGATGATGATAGTGATGGGACTGCAAAATCGCCTCGCGCGGATGACCTATTCCTCGATGATGCTGCTGAAGATGATAAGCCCGCGGTTGCTGTTCCGAACGTGCCCATCTTGCTTATGGATGAATGAGTTCTACATGAACATTAGAAGCAGCAATGTCCCAGATATTGCTGTCCGCCCATGGCACCTTGCGATAAGCCCAAGGTCAAGGGCAAGAAACTAGTGAGGTGTTGAAATTTTCATATTTTTTACAATGTTTTAAACCTCATCCATTAAATATACACTTTAATTACTTGACATTTAATTTATTATTCTACTTTTTTATTTAATCTTATTACTCCAAAGTAGAATAATAGTAAATATTTCAAAATACAAAAGTACAAGTGATTTGATTACTTATTAAAATTCAATAAATTGGTCTATTAATTTAAGGAAAAGAGGCATAAATAACTATATGAAAGCTTTAATTGGTTTAGTCATTTAACAAAAGTATATTATATCAATAACTATGAGTGATAAGAGCCCACATCATTTGTGTGCAGTTTACAAATAACCGTTAATTTTTATACATGTATTAATTTTTTACACAATTAAATTTTATATAAATTCTTCATAAAATATTTGAAATTTATGAGTATTTTTTTTATTACATTTATGATTAATTTAGTAGTTACAATGCTTAAGAGAGTAATGGGAGATTACATTAACTAATGATAAAAATTAAAATTTTTAAGGTCAAAATTGAAAGTTTAAAAAATGACACAAAATATTTACATTAAACTTAATAAACCCTAAACCATTTATGAAGAAACTTAATAACCCATAATGACTAAACTATAAACTCTTTAGAAGATAGCCCATTTTTTCTAAAAACAATATTTTACGGGCGTCGTCCCTACAACGGCCCTTTTTAAAAAATATATATATCATGCATGATAGCCGATTGCTTATTAAAAATAATTTTCTTTGCCCATTTTTTTTTAAAAAAATAGAAATTATCATGGGGCCATCCTGCCTACATTTCCTATTTAATTTTTTTTTTGCTCAGCCTGTCATGCTAGAAGAACCAAAAAATAACTTGACAGAGCCATATTTGAACAAACTTTTTTTTAAATGAGCAATATTCCGAGGAATTAGCTTTGAAAAAATAATTAGTGTAATTGGTTGCTCAAAAATCGAAATTATGTGACTAATGTATTTCTTTTTTCTTTTTTTTTTTTTGTTAACTTGTTATTAGCGCTGCTGGTCTAAAGAAGTTAAGTAAAACATCCCAAGTATGCTTACAAATTTTTGAAACATTAATGTTGAGATATCATCTTAATAAAAAAATCTAAAGCATTGACCTAAATAAAGATAATAAATTTCAACAACTATGTTGTTAAAGTTTAAGATGGGTAACATTGGATACAAGCTTCAAAAGTTTAACAGCTACAATTCCCGCTATCCAGAAATTATCCAGATGACCAAAATGGTCAAACACAGCATTGACAACTGATGAAGGACTTGGTAGGATGAGCCTTTCCAGGAAATCATCACGTACCCATTTCACATATGCGAGATTGAAGGCTATTCCAAAAATATGAATTTAGCAGCTTTCATCTCCTTTTTCATACCTGCACCAAGATACCAGAAAGATCGAAAGATAAGGAGTTTAAATCTTAATGACTTTTGCACCCATCCAGGTGTAGCAGTGGATGCAAAATGTTTGCAGGGCTAGGAAGTTAAAGAAAATTCAACCGAGGACAATTCGCTTTCTCAAAATTCATCCTCGCGAGGCATAAGATTTGCAAGATTTTAAATAAAATAAATGGATAAACTTCAATGATCCAAGGAATTGAAACTTACACTTATTTGATAACTCCCAACCAAGAAAACAGCTTGGAAACAAGAAGTCTCCACTTGGATAATCTAGGAAAAATTCTTGACACTTTGCCTTAGTGCTGTCAAAATCAATCTAGTGACTTGACATGCATTATAGCTCTTGGAAATTGCGCGATCCTGTAGTTGTAGAGCACCTTTTTGACAAAAGAAGCAAAGGTTTGTTTGGATAGGGTATTATTTGAAATATTATTTGGAATAATTACTGTAGTACTTTTTGTGATGTGATGTATGTGAGATAAAAAAGTGGTTGGAAATATAAAAATATGGGTTGAAAAATATGTTTATAATGCAAGCGAAATATTATTTGGGATAAGTTTTGTATTCAAACACTCCCAAATTTTTCCTATTTATTACATAGTGAGAATACAGCGATGCACTGTCTAAGTCCAAATCTGAAATACATGTCCACTACATCTCCCGTGTCTTGGATAAAACACTCAGACGTAGGTGTGTTTGGATTAGGAAGATTTGAAATTAAAAAAAATTTATTTTATAAATTTCAATCACCTTTTTATCTTCTCAATCATCTTTTTATCTTATATACATCACATCACAAGTTGAAAAGGATTGAAATTTGTAAAGTAAATTTTTTTATTTCAAATCTTCCTAATCCTAATCCATAGTTGAAAGGGAAGACAAAATATGAGTGGTAACACTTTTGGAGAGATCACAATCCTATCTTAAAAATCTTCCAGATTGAACTGGTCCAAAACTTGATCAATTGCATCCACTGTTTAGATTTCACTTGAAAAGTGAGCACGTTAATTAATTATCATTTTACACCATTTATTTTAACTGATGCATACTTACAAGAAAAAAAAATTTAGTTCATGTGGAAGAAATATGAACTCATGAAGTTGGGAGTGATTAATTATAGCAAGAATTGCGTAGTGAAGTATATTGGACTTGCATTAATTTTGATAATGTACATTTTCAGAGTTCTATCAAGAAATTTACTAGCATGCATGGCAGATAGTCCTAATTAAATTCAGAAAGAAATAAATTAGCGATCATTCAAGTGAAATCTTGTAAGACGGAGGTGGATCTCTTGCTTTAGACCTCTCGAATTATTTCAGTCTCGATCAGCCTAAGATCATGCCTACTATGAACCAGCTCGGATCCACTTCAGGACAGGTTTAGCCTGGAAATTTTCACGCCCATCATTCTGGAAAGGTTGAAGATAGTGATGCCACTGTAGAATCGACTGGCGAGGAGGACCTATTCCTCGATGATGCTGCTGAAAATGATAAGCCCTCAGCCGCTGTTCCGAAAGCTCCTTGGTTGCTTATGGATGAACGAATTCTACATGATCACCAGAGGCAGCAACACCCCAAGTATTGCCGCCCGCCCACTACACCTTGCGATAAGCCCAAGGGCAAAGGTAAGAAACTAGCAATGTGTTGAAATTTTCATTTCTTTTACGATGTTTTAAACCTTATACATTAAATTTACTCTTTGATTACTTGACATTTAATTCATTATTATACCTTTTATTTCATCTAATTACTAAGGTAGAATAAATTGGTCCATTAATTTAGGGAGAAGAGGTATAAATAAATACATGAACGCTTTAATTGGTTTAGTCGTTTAACATAGGTATACTGTATTAATAACTACGAGTGACAAGGGCACAAAGGGCACACATAAACTCTGTGCAGTTTAGAAACAACTCTTAATTTTTATGAATATATTAATTTTTTACTCAATTAAATTTTATATAAATTCTTCGTAAAAGATTTGAAATTTATTAGTAATTTTTTTATTACAGTTAATTTAGTAGTGACAATGTTTAAGGGAATATTGAGAGATTACATTAACTAATGGTAAAAATTAATTTTTTTCAACTACAAAATTGAAAGTTTAAAAAATGACACAAGATATTTGCATTAAACTTAATAAACCTAAACCTTTTATTAAGAAATTTAGTAAACCTAAACCATAAACTCTTTAGAAGCTGGACAATTTTTCCTAAAAATAATTTTCATGGGCCATCGTACCTACAATGGCCCTTTCTAAAAGCATATATATCAAGCACGACAGCCCATTGCTTATTAAAAAATAATTTTCTCAGCCCATTCTTTTAAAAAAAATTTAACATGGAGCCATCGTGTCTACGTTGCTTATTTAAAAAAATTTGCTCGGCTTGCCATGCTAGAAGAACCAAAAAATGACTTGACAGAGCCATATTTGAACAAGTCTTTTTTAAAATGAGCAATATTATGAGAAATTAGCCTTGAAAAAAATAATTACTGTAATTTGTAACTCAAAAATCGAAATTATGTGACTAACATATTTTTTTTTTACCTTGTTATTAATGTTGCTAGTCTAAAGGATTTAAGTAAAATATCCTAAGTATGCCTACAAGTTTTTGAAACATTAATGTTGAGATACCATCTTATTTAAAGAAATCTAAAGCATTGATCCAAGATTTGCAAGATTTTGATCGAAATAAATGGATACACATCAATGATCCAAGGAATTGAAGCTTCCTCTGATGACTCCCAACCAAGAAAACAGCTTGGGAACAAGAAGTCTCCACTTGGATAATCTAGGAAAAATTCTTGACACCTTGCCTTAGTGCCGCCAAAATCAATGTAATAACTTGGCATGCTTTATAGTTCTTGGAACATGCGAGATCCCGCAGTTGTAGAGTACCTTTTCGACAAAAGAAGCAAAATTTTCCCTATTTATTACACAGTGAGAATTAAGCGAAGCATTGTCAAAGTCCAAATCAAGAATACTCACACACATTGTATTCTTAGTTGAAAGGGAAGACAAATTATGAATGGGAACACTTTTGGAGAGATCACAGATCCTACCTTCAAAATCTTTAAGATTGAATTGGTCCAAAGCTTGATCAATTGCATCCATTGCCTAGATTTCAGCTAAAAAATGAGCACGTCAATTAATTGTCATTCATACACCATTTGTTTTAACTAATGCATACTTACAAGGAAAAAAAATTTAGCTTGTATGGAAGAGATCTGAACACATCAAGTTGGGAGTGAATAACTATAGCAAGAAATGTGCAACGAAATATATTGGACTTGCTTTAATTTTGATAATGTACATTTTCAGAATTCTATCAAGAAGTTTACTAGCATGCATGGCAGATATTCCTAATTGAATTCAGAAAGAAATAAATTAGAGATCATTCAAGTGAAGTTTGGCAAGACGGAGATGGATCTCCTGCTTCAGACCTCTCGACAATGTTTAAGGGAGTAATGGGAATTACATTAACTAATGGTAAAAATTAAATTTTTTTGTGGACAAAATTGAAAGTTTAAAAAATGACACAAGATATTTACATTAAATTTAATAAACCCTATACCTTTTATTAAGAAACTTAATAAACTTTGAACCCTAAACCATAAACTCTTTAGAAGATAGCTCCTTTTTTCTAAAAATATTTTTTTATGGGCCATCATGCCTACAACAGCCCTTTTTAAAATAAAATGCATCATGCATGACAACCCATTGCTTATTCAAAAAAATAATTTTCTCAGCCCAATCATTTCAGAAAAAAAGAAATTATCATGGTGCTGTTGTGCCTAGGTTGCTTATTAAAAAAATTTGCTGGGCCTGTCACGCTAGAAGAACCAAAAAATGACTTGACAGGGCCATATTTGAACAAACTTTTTTTTTAAATAAGCAATATTCTTAAGAATTAGCCTTGAAAAAATAATTAGTGTAATTTGTAACTCAAAAATTGAAATTATCTGACTAATGTATTTCTTTTTTTTTTTGTTAACTTGTTATTAATGTTGCTGGTCTAAACGAGTTAAGTACAACATCCCAAGCGTGCCTACAAATTATTGAAACATTAATGTTGAGATACCATCTTAGTTAAAAAAAATCTAAACCATTGAACGAAGTAAAGATAAGAAATTTCCTCAGTTATGTTGATAAAGTTCAAGATGAGTAACATTATTGAATACTAGCTTCTTCTTCTTTTTTTTTGATAGAGCATTGGATACTACTTACTAGCTTCAAAAGCTTAACAACTCCAATTCCCGCTACCCAGAAATTATCCAATTGACCAAAATGGTCTAGTACAGCATTGAAAACTGATGAAGGACTTGGTAGAATGAAATATTCTAGGAAAACATCACGCAGCCCATTTCACATATGTGAGATTGCGGACTCTTCCCAATATCTGGATTTTGTAACTTTCATCTCCTTTTCCATACTTACACCAAGATCCCTGAAAGATCGAAAGACAAGGAGCTTCAATCTTAATGACTTTTACACCCATCTAGGCAGCCACGGATTTAAGGGGGGGCTGGTGGGGGCTTAAGCCCCCCCCCAAGCCGCCGGAAAACCCCCTATATATAGGGAATTCCGGCGGCCAGCCCAGCCCTAATGCAGCACGTACGTTCTTGGTAATGAGTATAGCTTTTTATTGATTTCTTGTGTCACGACCCCACCTCCTCCTAAGGCGAACCAGAGGGTTCGGCGGGCCGCCTGCCCAGCTCTCGCCGGGACTCAGTCGTTCACTACAATCCTCAAATGAATTACAATATAAATCTCAAATATTACATCCAAGTCTCCAATAATTACATGTCACAAATGCAGCGGAAACAATTCCCACTAAGCCATCCAGACATATGAATAAGCACAACAAGTCCTTCCTTCGCTTTGAGCCCTGTGGAGGGGAATAAAATATTTTTGGGGTGAGCTAGAAGCTCAGCGAGTAACCAGCAAAATCATTAAGCAAATATATTTCACAATGTTGCATTTCGATCATTTCGATGATGTCATGATTCAGAGATCAAATGTCCGTTTAGTGCTCTCGTGAGCCAGGGAAATCATAGCACTTGAACACCCAACGCTCAAATATTTCATTTAACATTAACAGAAAGGGAGCCCCTTTTGAGCTCCAGATAAACATGAACATGAACCATAAACAGAGTGGAGACGTTGGTGTCCAGCACAAGACTTTTCCCAGAACTCATTGAAGCCAAATCATGTCATGAATTCACATGCAAGCACGCATGATATGCAATCGAATAATTAATGCAAGAAACATTTCACAAGTACTTTGGAAATAGTTTAGGGTCACTCACCTCCATGGCTCAGAAATCATCCATCAAATATCATTGCCTTGCTCAAATCCAAGTCTTAAATCACAAACTCAATGCAAACGAGTTCCTTCAAAGTTCGGACAGCACTTCCCCTGAATTTGCTTACTTTTCCAGCCATCATGGCTTCATTATATCCTCAGCCAGTCCCAAAGGTACACACACAACAACAAGTTCATCCAATAGCCATTCAGCAAGCTCCAAGTAGTACTAGTACAGGTCCAGCTAGGGAAAAGTCCGGAAATGAAAGTTTAGCTCAAAACCAGAAAAACAGTTTTGACGTCATTTTACGGTAATGGTACCAAAGGCGCTACGATTGTCGGATGAAGGTTCAAGACCCACCGTTTCGAAGCTAAAAGACAGGGCTACAACAATGTAGAAGGCCACTCAGTCCAAATCCTAGCACAACTAGGTCAAATATGCAGAATACCAAACCATAACCGTAATTGCAGGTTTACAAATCACACTATGCTGTAATCAGTACAACTCAGTCTATACAGGTCCGAATGCAGAAATTCCAAAGGCATATGATAGCTAGGACATCAAGCTACATTTCATCAGAAGACCTCAACAACCAAATCCAAAGAAATTCCAGTCAAAACAGCCGATTACAAGCGCAGTTCTAACATCCTGATGAACCCAGAACAGCAATAGTAATTTCGCCTTATCTCATTCTACACTACTCCAATTGACCTGAAATTTTACAGGCACCTTTAAAACATCAATACCTACAACTTTCATGTTTTAAGAAAAGGCCAATTCGGCCCCTATCTAGGACCTAAAATTTCGGACAGAATGAAGAACCAAGAACCCTAATTTCCAGAATTTCTTCCAAAACAGAAATTGATTGCAATTGCCAATCATTTACACTTACTAGAGTCATTCTAGGCCATTGCCAATCATCATACAAGGCCACAACATCATGATCATATTAAACCAGAAAAATCACCAATAAATTGTAAACTTCACCATTTCATCCAAAAACAAGAATTAAATCACAAAATTCAACACTTTAGCTTCCACTAAGCACAACTCAAGCTTCATTAAGTGTAGGGGAAAGTTCATATACCACTCACCTAGTAAACAAGAGAGGGAGAGTTGTAGGACACCTTAGCTTTTCCAAAAAACTTCACCAAATCACTCACTAGCACCAAATGGAGGGATTTTATGGAGTAGAAACTAGATCAAGCAAGTGTTTTGGAGGATTTGAGCTAGATAATTGCCAAACTTTGAAGAGGTTTTTCTTCCTTCTTTGCTAGAGAGAGAATCGGCCAAGAGGTTGAAGACAAGAATAAATTTTGTGTGATTTTTGAGATATTTAAGCAATTGGTCAAAAAGTCAAGAAAATGAATAGTAAGTCATAAGCTATTTCCAATACAATGGTGACACTTGTCACCTTTAGGTTTAAAACTTATCTTTTTGTCTCTCCAATTACAAATATCTTAACACCTTGTAAAATAATATTACTTAATACAAAATTCCTACAAGTTGTCAAAATTATATTGCGTTTACCGCACTAGCGGGTCCCACGTCCAAAATACGCTTTTAATTTCTCAAAAACTAACCGATACTAGAAAAATCATTTTAAAACTATTTTTTCTCATAAACTTTATCTGGGGAATTTTTCTAATCAAGAAAATGTAGAAAAGGCGGGCGATTAAATAAAATAAACCCTAGAAAATTAGAAAATTTTCCGGGTTCTCAAACTCAATTTTTTCGGGGCGTCACATCTTGTCTTCCTTAGTGTACTGGTTGGACCCGTGTGCTAGGTGGGTATCTTCTTCAAAGGTAAGTTTTTTTTTTTGCCCCCTACTCATTTCTTGTCTTCCTTAATATACTGGTTAGAACCGTACGTTTGTGATTGAGCTTTTTATCATAGTTGCGCCGTGGGCATACCATGTGTTTGTAACATTATCCATGTGATTATTACATTAATATCTTGAGAGGAGATGCTTGGTTTGCTGCTGCTGTTGTGTTAAGCCGGAGTTAGTGAATTTGGACTGCCCCATTCAGTTCACTGAACGGTGAAGGGACAATGCTTAGTTGGCCTTTACTCATTAATTGTTTTCAATGTGATGTCACGTACTGATGAGAAAGATATGAACAAATGCAAGGTGTGCGAACATAACTTTTATCTTTCTTTTAATTGAAAATAGTTATATTTATATTGCATAGTTATATTTTTGTTTTTGCACAAGTGACGTATTGGATCATTTTCTCATAATGTACAATTTGGATAGTTTGTAATGTTATAAGATATTTAATCAAAGGTTATTTCTTGTTCTAATTTTTGTTATGACTATGCTGCATATTTATGAAATAGACATACCTTTATAATTAAATTTAATATTTGATATTTTAAGATGTCATATATTTAAATCAATGAAAATTATTTTGAATATAACATATTAAGATAATTTTGTTCAAAAAAATTTTGGCCCCCCTCCCAAGGAAAAAATCCTTAATTCGTTCTATAGTCTATAGAATGGACATTTTCAATTATGAAGATAATCAAAACAAAATTCCAAAACAAGATAAAAGATAATTTCTTGAATGATTGTCTAACAATGTACATAAAAAAAGGAAGTTGTTCGAAAATTTACCATTGATTCAATTATAGATGAATTTAGTTCTATGAAAGAACGTAAAGCTCAATTTATGTTTAATAAAAGAGGATGAAATTTCAAGACATGTTAACATAATTTTTATCTCTTTTTAATTGAAAATAGTTATATTTATATTGCATAGTTATATTTTTGTTTTTGCACAAGTGACATATTGGAGCATCTTCTCATAATGTGCAACTTAGGTGGTTTGTGATGTTATAAGATATTTAATCAAATGTTATTTGTTGTCTTAATTTTAGTTATGACTATGCTACATATTTATGAAATAGACATATCTTTATAATTAAAGTTAATATTTGATATTTTAAGATGCCATATATTTAAATAGATGAAAATTATTTTGAACATAACATATTAAAATAATTTTGTTCGAAAAAATTTTGGCCCCCCCAAAGAAAAAATCCTGGCTCCGTCACTGCATCTAGGTGCAGCAGTGGATGAAAAATGTATGTAGGGCTAGGAAGTTGAAGAAAAATTCAATCAAGTGGGGATAGTTCACGTTATCAAAATTCATCCTTGCGAGGCATAAGATTTGCAAGATTTTGAATGAAGTAAATGGGTAAACTTCAATGATCCAAGGAATTGAAGCTTTCACTTCCTCTGATGAGTCCCAACCAAGAAAACAGCTTGGGAACAAGAAGTCTCCTCTTGGATAATCTAGGAAAAATTCTCGACACCTTGCCTTAGTGCTGTCAAAATCTATCTAGTAACTTGGCATGCATTATAGCATTTGGAACATGCGTGATCCCATAGTTGTAGGGTACCTTTCGATAAAAGAAACAAAATTTTTCCTATTTATTACACAGTGAGAATACAGCGAAGCTTCGTCAAAGTCCAAATCAAGAATACTTGACCGCTCCCATGTCTTGGATGGAACACTCGTACAAATTGTATCCTTAGTTGAAACGGAAGACAAAATATGAGTGGAACACTTTTGGAGAGATCACAGTTCCTATTTTCAAAATCTTCAAGATTGAACTGGTCCAAAACTTGATCAATTGCATCCATTGCTTCGATTTCTCCTGAAAAGTGAGGATGTTAATTAATTGTCATTAGTATACCATTTGTTTTAACTGAAGCATACTTATGAGGAAAAAAATTTAGTTCATATGGGAGAGATCTGAACACGTCAATTTGGGAGTGAATAATTATAGCAAGAAATGTGCAGTGAAATATATTGGACATGCATTTATTTTGCTAATGTACATTTTTAGAATTCTATCAAGAAGTTTACTGGCATGCATGGCAGATAGTCCTAATTAAATTCAGAAAGAATTAAATTGGAGATCAATCAAGTGAAGTCTTGCAAAACGGAGGTGGATCACCTGCTTTAGACCTCTCGAATTATTTTAGTCTGGGTCAGCCTATGGTCATGCCTACTATGGTCATGCCCGAACCAGACCACGGGTTATGTGTATTTTGTATACGGCGTAACTTTGTTTACACATGGTGTAACTTACTTTCAACAACGTGTAACTTTAGAACAAAATTTTGTGGATCCCACACATATTATTAAAATCGAAATACAAGATAAAATTTGAACCGTACAATTTTTTTTTGCCAAATCTTGGCCGTGAACTGCCAGGAACGGTTGCTTCTAACAATCGTTCCTGCCCCTCTTTTGAACCAGATCGGATCCACTTCAGGACAGGTTCGGCCAAGAGATTTTCATGACCATCATTTTGGAACAGATGATGATAGTGATGCGACTACAGAATCGACTGGCGAGGATGACCTATTCCTCGATGATGTTGCCAAAGATGATAAGCCCTCGACTGCTATTCCGAAAGTGCCTGGATTGTTTATGGACAGATGAGTTCTACATGATCGTTAGAGACAGTAGTTGGGATCCTCTATACCACTACTCGGTGCCAAATCCAGTGCCAATCCCACTTATCACGTGATGGTAGAAGAAATTTAAATAAACAGCATTTGACAAATTAAATAAACAGGACACTTGGTATAAATATAGAAGTGACACTGAATTGTCACCGGAAAAGTGGCACTGAGGATCCCGTGTGTAGAGACAGCGACGCTCTAGATATTGCTGCCCGCCCACTACACCCTGCGATAAGCCCAAGGGCAAGAAACTACCAAGATTTTGAAATTTTCATATCTTTTACAATATTTTAAACATCATCCATTAAATATACTCTTTGATTGCTTGACTTTTAATTTATTATTTTACTTTTTAATTTAATCTAATCACTCTAAAGTAGAATAATAGCGAATATTTCAAAATACAAAAGTTATTTGATGAATTATTAAAGTTGGATAAATTGGCCCATTAATTTAAGAGAAAGAGGTATAAATAAATATATGAACGCTTTAATGGGTTTAGTCATTTAACATAAGTACATTATATCAATAACTATGAATGATAAGAGCACACATAATCTTTGTGCAGTTTAGAAACAACCCTCAATTTTTATGAATATATTAATTTTTTTACACAATTAAATTTTATATAAATTCTTCATAAAAGATTTGAAATTTATTACTCCCTCCCTCCCATTAAAACTCTCACATTTTCCTTTTTAGTCTATCCCAAAATTATGTTATCTTACCAAATTTGGCAAACAATTTTCTAACTCATTCCAATTTTTACCCTTCATGCACTTGCACAAAAGATTTTTAAACAATGTTATAGGTCCCACTTTCTCTTTGCAACATATATATATTCAGGACATATGTTCAAATGGGACGTGGCTGGTACTAACATTTAGATGAGTCAGGAGCATACTAGAACATGCCTAATTGTATGGATATTTAGGTACAAAAGATAATATATTGGCCCCACATATAGTTTCAAATATTCCAATGGTTTTAAACTTACACATTTTCCCACCAATAAGCAAAGGTTAGAAATGGAAAGCAAACACAATTCCTTCACTCTTTGACCACTGTTCATAAAAAACACAATTCCACAAAAGTGACAAACTTATTGGGACAGAAGGAGTAGTAATTTTTTAATTACAGTTAAGGTTAAATTAGTAGTGACAATGTTTATGGGAGTAACAGTAAAAATTAAATTCTTTTAAGGACAAATTTGAAAGTTTAAAAAATGACAAAAAATATTTACATTAAAATTAATAAACCCTAAACCTTTTATAAAGAAACTTAATTAACCTTAAACCTAAACCATAAACTCTTTAGAAGATGGCCCTTTTTTGCCTAAAACTAATATTTTATGGGCCATCATGCCAGCAACGATCCTTTTTAATATATATATATATATATATATATATATATATGTCATGCACGATAGCCCATTGCTTATTAAAAAAAATAATTTCCTCAGCCCATTTATTTAAAAAAAAAAAGAAATTATCATGGGGCCGTTGTGCCTACTTTGCTCATTAAAAAAAAAAATTGCTCGGCTTGTCCTGCTAGAAGAACCAAAAAATGACTTGACAGAGCCATATTGTTAACTTGTTATTAATGTTACTGGTCTAAAAGAGTTGAGTAAAACATCCCTAGCGCGCCTACAAATTATTGAAACATTAATGTTGAGATACCATCTTACTTAAAAAAAATCTAAAGCATTGACCCAAGTAAAGATAAGAAATTTCCTTAGTTATGTTGATAAAGTTCAAGATGGGTAACATTAGATACTAGCTGCAAAAGCTTAATAGCTCCAATAACCGCTACCCAGAAATTATCCAGTTGTCCAAAATGGTCAAGTAAAATGAAGGACTTGGTAGAATGATATTTTCTAGGAAATCATCACGCAGCCTATTCGACATATGTGAGATTGCGGGCTCTTCCCAAAATCTGGATTTCGTTGCTTTCATCTCCTTTTCCATACCTACACCAAGATCCCTGAAAGATGGAAAGACAAGGAGCTTCAATCTTAATGACTTTTACACCCATCTAGGTGCAGCAGTGGATGCAAAATGTATGTGGGGCTAAGGAAGTTGAAGAAAAATTCAATCGAGTGAGAACAGTTCACGTTCTCAAAATTCATCATTGCGAGGCATAAGATTTGCAATATTTTGAATGAAGTAAAAGGATAAACTTCAATGATCCAAGGAATTGAAGCTTTCACTTCCTCTGATGAGTCCCAACCAAGAAAATAGCTTGGGAACAAGAAGTCTCCTCTTGGATAATCAAGGAAAAATTCTTGGCACCTTGCCTTAGTGCTGTCAAATCAATCTAGCAACTTGGCATGCATTATAGCATTTGGAACATGCGCGATCCCATAGTTGTAGTCTTGTAGAGTACCTTTCGATAAAAGAAACAAAATTTTTCCTATTTATTACACGTGAGAATACAGCGAAGCTTCGCAAAGTCCAAATCAAGAATACTTGACCGCTACATCTCCCATGTATTGGATAGGACACTCGTACAAATTGTATCCTTAGTCGAAACGGAAGACAAAATATGAGTGGGACCACTTTTGGAGAGATCACAGTTCCTATTTTCAAAATCTTCAAGATTGAACTGGTCCAAAACTTGATCAATTGCATCCATTGCTTAGATTTCTCCTGAAAAGTGAGGATGTTAATTAATTGTCATTAGTATACCATTTGTTTTAACTGATGCATAATTATGAGGAAAAAAATTTAGTTCATATGGAAGAGATCTAAACACGTCAAGTTGGGAGTGAATAATTGTAGCAAGAAATGTGCCGTGAAATATATTGGACACGCATTAATTTTGATACTGTACATTTTTAGAATTCTGTCAAGAAGTTTACTGGCATGCATGGCGGATAGTCCTAATTAAATTCAGAAAGAAATAAATTGGAGATCAATCAAGTAAAGTTTTGCAAAACGGAGGTGGATCACCTGCTTTAGATCTCTCGAATTATTTTAGTCTTGGTCAGCCTATGGTCATGCCTACTATAAACCAGATCAAATCCACTTACAAGACAGGTTCAGCCAGGATGTTTTCATGGCCTTCATTTCGGAAAGGATGATGATCGTGACGCAACTACAGAATCAACTGGCGAAGATGACCTATTCCCCGTTGATCCTGCTGAAGATGATAAGCCCTCAGTTGCTGTTCCGAAAACGCCTAGATTGCTTATGGACGAACGAGCTATAAATAATGGCTAGGGGAAGCAGCGCCCCAGATATTGCTGGCCGCCCACTACACCTTGCGACAAGCCCACGGTCAAGGGCAAGAATCTAGCGAGATTTTGAAATTTTTATATCTTTTGCAATGTTTTAAACCTCATCCATTAAATATACTCTTTGATTACTTGACATTTAACTTATTATTAAACTTTTTATTTAATATAATCCCTCTAAAGTAGAATAATAGCAAATATTTCAAAATACAAAAGTATAAGTCATTTGATGACTTATTAAAGTTGAATAAATTAGTCCATTAATTTAAGAAAAACAGGTATAAATAAATATATGAATGCTTTAATTGGTTTAGTTCTTTAACATAAGTATATTATACCAATAACTATGAGTGATAGGAGCACATATAATCTGTGTGCAGTTTAGAAACAACCCTTAATTTTTATGAATATATTAATTTTTTTACACAATTAAATTTTATATAAATTCTTCATAAAAGATTTGAAAATTATTAGTAATTTTTTTAATTACAGTTAATGTGAATTTAGTAGTGACAATGTTTACGGGAGTAATGGGACATTACATTAACTAATGATAAAAATTAAATTTTTTTAAGGACAAAATTGAAAGTTTAAAAAATGACAAAAAAAATTTATATTAAACTTAATAAACCCTAAACCTTTTATAAAGAAACTTAATAAACCTTAAACCTAAACCATAAACTCTTTAGAAGATGGCCCTTTTTCGGCCTAAAAATAATTTTATGGGCCGTCGTGCCTGTATATATATATCATGCACGACAGTCCATTGCTTATTAAAAAAATAATTTTCTGAGCCTATTCATTTAAAAAAAAAAAGATATTATCATGGGGCTGTTGTGCCTACGTTGCTTATTAAAAAAAATTTGCTCGGCCTGTCATGCCGAAAGACCCAAAAAATGACTTGGCAGAGCCATATTTGAACAACTTTTTTTTTTTGTTAACTTGTTATTAATGTTGCTAGTCTAAAAGAGTTACGTAAAACATCCCAAGCGTGCCTACAATTAATTGAAACATTAATGTTGATATACCATCTTACTTAAAAAAATCTAAAGCATTGACCCATGTAAAGAAAACAAATTTTCTCAGTTATGTAAAGAAAGTTCAAGATGGGTAACATTGGATACTAGCTTCAAAAGTTTAACAGCTCTAATTCCCGCTACCCAGAAATTATCCAATTGGCCAAAATGGTCTAGTACAGCATTGAAAACTGATGAAGGACTTGGTAGAATGAAATTTTCTAGGAAATCATCACGCAGCCCATTTGATATGTGTGAGATTGCGGGCTCTTCCCAAAATCTGGATTTCGTAGCTTTCATCTCCTTTTCCATACCTGCACCAAGATCCTTGAAAGATCGAAAGACAAGGAACTTCAATCTTAATGACTTATACACCCATCTTGGTGCAGCAGTGGATGCAAAATATAGGGCTAGGAAGTAGAAGAAAAATTCAATCAAGTGAGGATAATTCATGTTCTCAAACTTCATCCTTGCGAGGCATAAGATTTGCAAGATTTTGAATGAAGTAAAAGGATAAACTTCAATGATCCAAGGAATTGAAGCTTTCACTTCCTCTGATGACTCCCAACCAAGAAAACAGCTTGGGAACAAGAAGTCACCACTTTGATAATTTAGAAAAAATTCTTGACACCTTGCCTTAGTGCTGTCAAAATCAATCTGGTAACTTGGCATGCATTATAGAACTTGGAACATGCGACATCCCGTAGTTGTAGAGTACCTTTCCGACAAAAGAAGCAAAATTTTCCTTATTTATTACACAGTGAGAATAAAGCAAAGCATCGTCAAAGTCCAAATCAAGAATACATGTCCATTACATCTCCCATATCTTGGATAGAGCACTCACACACATTGTATCCTTAGTTGAAAGGTAAAACAAAATATGAGTGGGAACACTTTTGGAGAGATCACAGATCCTATCTTCAAAATCTTCAAGATTTAACTGGTCCAAAACTTGATTAATTGCATCCATTGCTTAGGTTCACTTGAAAAGTGTGGACGTTAATTAATTGTCATTTGTGCACCATTTGTTTTAACTGATGCATACTTACAAAGAAAAAAATTTAGTTCATATGGAAGAGATCTAAGCACATGAAGTTGGGAGTGAATAATTATAGCAAGAAATGTGCAGTGAAATATATTGGACTTGCATTAATTTTGATAATGCACATTTTTATAATTCTATCAAGAAGTTTACTGGCATGCACGCAGATAGTCCTAATCGAATTCAAAAAGAAATAAATTAGAGATCAATCAAGTGAAATCTGGCAAGACAGAGGAGGATCTCCTGCTTTAGGCCTCTCGAATTATTTTAGTCTCGGTCAGCCTATGGTCATGCCTACTATGAACCAGATCGGATCCACTTCAAGATTGGTTCAGCCAGGAGATTTTCATGCCAGATTTTCATTCTGGAAAGGATAATGATAGTGATGCAACTACAGAATCGACCGGCGAAGATGACCTGTTCCTCAATGATGTTGCTGAAGATGATAAGCCCTTCGGCTACTGTTCCGAAAGCGCCTAGATTGCTTATGACGAACGAATTCTACATGATCACTTGAGGCAGCAGCACCCCAGATATTGCTGCCCGCCCAATACACCTTGCGATAAGCCCAAGGGCAAGGGCAATAAACTAGTGAGATTTTAAAATTTTCATATCTTTTACTGTGACGATCCCACCTCACCCTAGGGCGAATCCTAAGGTTTAGCAAACCGCCTGTCTAGCTTTTGCCAAGAGTCACTCACTCACATTAACTTCAAAGATAACATTTATATAGACTAAACTATTAATAAACCATTCACTCTCGAGTACGTACTCCATCAAAAATAAAATTGTGTCAAACTATTTAATATGTACATCCCTCAAAAGAAAGTCTGCAAAGTTTTAATGTTAAATACAAATTCACCTAAGTACACATTCAAGTCTCCAACTTATACTACCGGCCTCTTCTCAGCTCGTCTTCCACTCCTATAACGAAAACAACTAAAGGGGTTGAACTAATGTCCAGTGAGGTTCCAAGAAAACTCAATGAATCACAGAATTCACATTTCAACAATAAATCATGTTTCATAATGATTAACATTCTAAAACACGTAAATGTAAGAGGAATAACAAATCAATTAATATCAAAAGATATGGTATTGATACGGACTCTAAAGATGGCTCCCGTCTATTTCCAAACGTAGCACTTAGTTCCGTTCAGTAATTCAGTGTCATTTCCCTAGTTAAACAGCAATCAACATTCCCCTTTCTTCTAGTGTTCTGTGATTGATGGGATTTTAGTATAAGTACAAGTTTAATTTCGAATTATACCCGTTTTACTTCAAGCATACAGGTCAAGCTAGTAGTTAGGGTTTATATCGGGTCGATCCCACAGGGAGCAACTTTGCAAGCACTAGGTCCTTACTTACTCTATTATTTAAACTAATGATAGATTTACACAAGAAAATATCTATTGCTACTATCTAACTAATCTTAACTAGATATTTGCAAGGAAACAATCGAGAAAATTCACTAAATACTTGAGTCTAGGGATATAGATTCCATTTATGGCATAAAAGATACCAATAAATAGATTTATCTCTTGTTACAACTCTTGTTTAACTAAGGATTCATTTCCAATATCACCAATTCTCATTCTCATGATAAAATGGCTTAGGATAGACTAGTTTTCCCTATTCTCATGGTGAAGAACTAGATCTACTCTTGTTTCTTTCATGAAATGCAAGTTTAATCCACCTAAGTGTACCTCTATTCTCATGAGTCTACGACTCAAGTTTTATTTATGTTGTTCCATCATTATTACCAACTTTCATTGAATAATAACAACTAAAAGCTTGCTATTGGTGATCAAGCAACAACAAGTGATAAGCATGTAAAAATAAACTAGTTAATACAAGGTGCAACAAGTGTAAATCATATTCATTTCATATCAAATAGCCATAAGTTTCATCTGTTATTCTTGATTTTGATGATCACAAATCACTTTGAAATGTTATCTAATTCTCTTCAAATATAAGTATTTTGCTTTTTAGAGAATCAGGTACAAAGGTGTCAAGAAAAGAAAATCAACCAAAAGAAGAAGCAAAAACAGGGCACTTATGTCGGACGTCCGTAAGGAAGCTGTAGGACGTCCGAAAGGATGAAGAACATCAAGAAGGAAATTCTGTCGGACGCTCGTGAGGAAGCATCGGACATCCGGATGGATCGGACGTATTCCTCGGACGAACATTGATCGTGTCGGCCGTCCTAAAAATTTCACAAAGTGTTGATGACTCTCTGTCAACGTTCAAACGCAGAAGCTGTCGGACGATAAAATCCCATCGGACGTCCGAACAACAACTTGACTGATTTTCGGACGATGGGATTGGACGATGACTAAGCTGTCGGACGTCCGACAGCCCCAACGGCTAGCTGACTCTTCATCTGCCTTCTATCCGTTGGAAGCATTAATGAAGCCCATTTTTTGTTCCCTTTAAATACAAACGATTCTGAATCAGAGAAGGACTTTTGCACACTTTGTTTACAAGATCTCAAGAGATATTTTAGCAAGAAAATAGTCTCCTAGGAAAGATTTGTTTTCTAAGAAGTGTGAAGTACTTGTAAGCTCTTCTCTTGTGTTTGAAATTTTCAATAGTGTAGCTTTGTTGAGGGTTATCTGAGTGATAGTAAAACTTCCTAACTTGACTAAGAGAGGCTTGGGGCAAGGAGGAAGTGATCCCTCCATTGTACATTGAGTTGATTTTTGTTCATCAAAGAGAAGGTGCTCATCTTTGTGATTGGTCTTCAAGTTTGAGGAAAGCTTGGTAGACAATCGGTTTGATACTGTATCTTATTCTTTTTGTTTAATAAAATTCTCATTGCTTATATATATCCTTATTTCTGTTCAACATTGTTCTCTTCTTTAAATTTACTTGATTGATCTCTACTAGAAAAGAAGGTAAATTTTTATTAAGTAAAAAGTGCATAAACTCAATTAAGTTTTTAATCAACCTAATTCACCCCCGCTCTTAGGTTGTCTTTGGGCCTTACAATTGGTATCAGAGCTTGGTCTCCTAGAGATTAAGCTCAAGCGGCTTGGAGTAAAGATGACAACTAATTATGCCATGTTTGTTGAGGGGCAATCTGTCACTAGGCCTCCCATATTTAATGGTTCTAATTATGTTAGTTGGAAAGAAAGAATGATTATCTTTTTGTAATCCATTGATATTGAGTTATAGTTTATTGTGAATGAAGGACCGCATGATGCTAACATTCTTGATGCAGATACAGGTTTGTTTCGGCCTAAAACAAGAGCTGAGTTGAATGCTCAAGATAGAACCAATCTCACTTTGAATGCCAAAGCCATGAATGTTCTTTATAGTGCCTTAGACTCAAATGAATCGATTAGAGTAAAAGGATGTAAATCTGCTAAAGAAATCTGTGATAAGCTAAGAGAAATTCATGAGGGTAGTGACAACGTGAGAGAATAGAAAAAGTCTATCTTGGTCACAAAGTATGAATCATTTAAAATAGAACCCCTTGAGGATATTGACAAAATGTATTGCAGGTTCAATGACTTGATCAAAGATCTCGAGGTGTTGGGCAAAGAGTACACATTGGGAGAGAAAAACAGGAAAATTCTCAATGCGTTGGGCAAAGAATGGGAAAGTAAAGTGACTGCAATAGAGGAGGCTAAGGATTTGAATTCTGTGCCTATTGAATCTCTCATTAACTCACTAACCTGCTATGAGTTGAAGTTGAAAACTAAAGTGCAAGAGGAAGAGGACGCAAGAGCAAAAAGAAACATAGCTCTAAAGGCAGCTCAAGGTGAAGATGATCCAGCTCTGTTGGATGATGAAGACTCGGATGGTGATGACAACGATCTTGCTCTCATCACAAAAAGTTTCAAGAGAATCTTGAATAAAAGGAAGTTTAGAAGGGGAGGACCTAGCAATCAATTCCAGAATCAGTCTTCAATCGCAATGAACAAAGGAAAACAAGAATTCAACAAGAAACAATTGGACAAATGCTACGAATGTGGACAGCCTGGACACTACGCAAACGAATGCTCCCTGAAGAAAAAGAAAGATGGAGAAGCTGATCGAAAGCCAAGGTTCAACAACTTCCAGATTACATGGAATGAATGTAACTCCGAAGGCGAAGTTGAAGAAGAAGAAGAATCAGCTCAAATGGCCTTCATGGCTATTGGAGATAATGAGGTAACTTCCATACACTCTCAATCTGATAGTGATGATGAAAATGATGATGATCTTGAATCCTTTGTTGAAAAATTGCATAATGCCTTGAAGGAATCTTGTGATAAAAACAAGCAGTTAAAACAGAAAATTGTCTTTCTCATTCAAGAAAATGCAAGTCTTTTTCAACAAAATAAACAACTAAAAGCTGACAATGAGTGTCTTGTAAGAGCCGGATTTGATGTTCAAAATGAACTTGATAGAAAAATAAGTGTTTGTAAAATGCTAAAGGAAAGACATGGGGATTTGAATAAAAGGATGGACAAGTTGGATGAGACCTTAAAAGCTAGAAAACAAGACTATCTCAAAAAGACCATGTCAACCACCTGTCTAACTAATCAGAAAAGAACATTAACACACAACAAAAATGCATATGGTTTCACAACACATAGAAGGAGTGGATTGAGATTTATCAAACCATTACATGTTAAAAATTCTTCCATTATGTGTAATTTTTGCTGTCAAAGAGGACATTTAAAAGGAGATTGTTATGTGAAAAGAAATCTGAACAGAGGAATGAGATGCATGTGGTTAGTTAGACACAATGCTAACTATTGAGGACCCAAAAGTTAAAGGGTACCAAACACTCTCTCTTTTCAGGGAAAAGGCTCAAACAAGTCAAAATGGTTCATTGACAGTGGCTGTTCTAGGCATATGACCGGTGATCCTTCTTTGTTCATAAAGCTAAAATCAAAATCAAGTGGAAAAGTGACGTTTGGTGATGACGTGACAGTTAAGACAATTGGAATAGGTGATGTTGGTAAGGATGGTGAAACTTTTGTTCATAATGTGCTCTTAGTTGATAACTTAGGTTATAACTTGCTTAGTGTTAGTCAATTATGTGATAAAGACTTGAATGTATTGTTCAAAAAGCATGAATGCATTGTTCTTGACTCTAAATATAATGTTGTGTTCAAAGGTAAGAGGTTTAACGATATTTATATTGTTGTTCTTGATAAACTTGATTCATCTAACTTCCAATGTCTTAAGGCTTCAAATGAAGATCCTTGGTTGTGGCATAGGAGACTTTGTCATTTTAACATGGAATTACTAAAGGAAATTTCGAAAAAGGAGTTGGTTAGAGGCTTGCCAAAAATCAGTTTTGAAAAGGACAAAATTTGTGATGCATGTCAATTTGGAAAGCAAACAAAAATTTCCTTTAAACCAAAGAAGTGTGTATCGACTTCTAAACCTTTGGAACTCTTGCATCTTGATTTATTTGGTCCTACTCAAATTACTAGCTTGGGAGGTAAGAGATATTGTTTTGTGATTGTTGATGATTATTCTAGATATACTTGGGTGATATTCCTTGCTCATAAAAATGATGCCTTCAAGAATTTTACTTCATTGTTTGCTAAAGTGCAAAATCTGCTTGGTTTAAAAATTGTTAGGATTAGAAGTGATAATGGGACGGAATTCAAGTTTTGTGGTTTTCCAGAATTTTGTGATCATAATGGCATAACACATGAGTTTTCTATTGCAAGGACTCCACAGCAAAATGGTGTTGTAGAAAGGAAAAATATGACACTCCAAGAGGCTGCTAGAACTATGTTGAGTGAATGTAATTTGCCAAAATATCTTTGGGCTGAAGCGGTAAACACCGCATGTTATGTGATGAATAGAATTCTCTTGAGACCTATTTTGAATAAAACATCTTATGAACTGATTTTTGATAAGAAACCTACGGTTAGATATTTCAAAGTTTTTGGTTGTAAATGTTTTATTTTGAATTTAAAGGAACATCTTGGTAAGTTTGAGAAAAAATCTGATGAAGGAATATTTTTGGGGTATTGTGAGAACAAAAGAGGATATAGAGTCTTTAATAGAAGAACTCTTGTGATAGAAGAAGCTATACACATAACATTTGATGAATCTAATGACGATAATTCCAAAAGTTCGTATGAGGATGATGATATAGGTGTTCGTGAAGGAATGAAAAAGATAACAATTGGAGATGAAGGAAACTCTAATCCGGAAGCAAAGGAAATGGAGGATGAAGCTTGTCGCGCCCCACTTTTTGAATGATGAATGTGTGGTGTGTGAGTAGTGTGGAATATGTGAACGTGTGAAAGTGAAAATAAAAAGCCATGGGACTTTAGAATGCGACGATTTGGCCAAACAAAGTTCAAAAGGGTTTCTTGAAAAATGGAGTCGCCACTTGGTATAGAGTTAGGGTGTACCAAGTCACCAAAAAATGATTTTTGTTTTTGAATGAAAAAAGTAAATAAACCCTTTTAAAGAACTTTTGGGTCTACGTAACCAAAAGAGGGATCGGGGGTCACATTTGACGGAGGGGAAGGCAAGGATAAAAATCCAAGGCACCCCTTCGACCTAGCCAAGGCTAGTTGCGTGACTTAAACCAATTTTTCCTAATTTTTCTACCCAGGGTATGTATCGCATGTTGGATATGTCTATATGAATGCAAAAACCTAGACCTAGGGGGACATGGGGGAAATTTCTCTTCAAAGGTTGAGCGGTGCCAATCACATTAATTGTGAAGCCCAATAATGATCCTTTGGAGAGGTCACACGTAATCCTAAATGACGTAAAATGAGTGGAATGCATGCCATGTGAAAGTGTGAGTTTGTGTGAAGTGAGAAAAATGATAAAAGTAATAAGATATAAGTGGAGGTGTGCAAATGTCTTTGCAAGGTAAAGTAAGTAAAGAATAATAAGGTGAAAACGCCATCAAGTGCATGTGTGCGAGTGATATGGTATAATGTAAGAGTTGAATAAAAACGTGTAAAATGAAAGTAGTGTGAAGTGAGAATGTAGAAAGAGGAATGGAATATACAGTAAGTGATAGTGAATGAATGAAATGCGTGAATCCTATAGGAATGCATCAAAACGGGAACGGGGAGTCCTAACTTTGTGACTTGATTTTTCCTTTGATAGAAGGGGGAACTAGCGTGCTAAGGCTATCGAGTAGCCACACTCGCTCGTTTCCCTTATCAGAAGGGGACTCTTCAGGCAAATGTACCCTAACTAGCATGAGATGCAAGACCTAAAGTGAGGGGAAAGGGGAATCGAGGAGCATGCCAAATGATAAAACTAAGGGAAAATGCATGATATGTAGTGAACAGGCAAATAATGCATTAATGAAAAACAAAGGAAAAATCCTATTGGGTCTAGCGTTGGACTAGCCCTTTCTATGAATTCCTAATGAAATAATGAGCCACAACTAGCATTGGACTAGTGTGGTGACGTACATTCATCCATCACATTCATTCATGGCTATGGAAAGCGATTAGACATGCCAAACACCCATAAACACATAGCACATAACAATTAGCATGCTCGACTAGATGCAAGAACCTAATAAAGCAAATTAACACATAGCAACTAAGCATGCAAGACACATAAAGCAATTGAAGCCCTAACTATTACATTTGCTAGCTAGGCACATGTCTTCAACAGATCTTCATCGAATGCTCCTCCAAGCCCTATCTATTACAAACCAAGAGGTGTACACATACCCCATAAAGAATAACTTAAATAAAAAGCAAAAGTAAATGAAGTAAATGAAAGAAATTAAAGAAAGGCTAGGAAAGCAACGTAAGCATGCAATTCACACTTAGCACGTTGGATCACATAGGAGAAATCAAAATCAAGGAGATAGAGGTTACCTCCCTTGCAATTGGGTCTCAATGAAGTGAAATTATTCAATTACCCTCCAAAATAATAAAAAGGTCAATGCACCACTTTATTTAAGAAAAAATAAAAGAAATGTGCAAAACAAAGCTCACTTAGTCATAAAGTCCCTAAAGTCATAACTTAAGCGCAATTTAAACAAAGCATGGTAGTTAATTGAAGCAAACAAGCAATGAAGTTGCACAAATTAAAATTAACAAGGACCAAATTGATGAAATTCTCTAATTGATTGGGTCATAGTGAAATAAGGGGGAACTTGGGGGGTCAAAGTGCAATTTTTAGAATATATTTCATGCATGCTACGTAAATCTCTTTGTTTTGCTGGTTCCTTTCATCTGCAACATGCTAAACTTCTCAAATACAATCCTAATATGCAACTAACATCTCACCAATCAATCAAAGCCATCGGCATTAAACTAAAAACTAACACAGAATTCAACAAGCCAACAAATTATGATGAGATAATGTGAATTCCAGCAATCTTTCATGCAAACTCAAGAAGATTTCTGCAAACGGAAAGTGCAAGCTTGCTACATTTTTGCTTCTACAATTTTTGCTGCAATGTTCATTCCAGAATTTTTCCTCTCTGCAGCGTTAAGCTCTCAAATGCAAGTTTCTTCAAACAAAAAAACAGCAACGACCCTCACTCAATCACCATGATACTATGTGTGAAAGGAAGATTCAGACCAAGGAAAAACATTGAAATTTCTGGTTCATTCCAAGTTATCTTAAATCAAGATTTGCTGCTGCAATTTCGTAAGCAATAGTACCATTTTCTCAGCTCAAACATCAGGAATCTAAGCAATGAAATGCACCATTTTGACCTCCAAATAAATAGCAAAGTGAAGCCACAGAAACACAATCCTTTAAACAAAACAGTTCTGAGGAGTCTTTCATGCAAAAACATGCAGCCATGTAAAGACTTAGACTTCTGCAACAAAAGAACGAAACATGCTTCCTTTTGTTTTCCAAGTTTGCTGCAATTTCCAGCAGCTACTCTATCCATTTCCTCATACAAACACATTCATCCAAACCAGAAATTGTTGACCAAATCAAAACATTGAAATTTTGTTTGCAAAAAACTAAGATAGCGAATCTGATCTGATTGACAACACAAGAAGGAAAAGAAACTGCAGCCAGATTTTCTTTCGACAACCACAGACTAAGCAACCTATTGACCTCTACTGCTAAGCTTCCAAACTCTCTCAAAACGGATAAATCAAACATTTCAAACAACACAAAAAAAAACTTCAGCAGCCAAATGAAGCCAGCTGCGGTTGATTCAGAATTTTTTGCAACTTTATGCTTTCATATGCAGGTTTCAAATTTTTGCTTTTCTATTGCTGGTTTCTGGGTTTTTATCGTGAATGCGCAGGTTTTCCTTTGCTATGACTAAAAATCTGGGTTAAACATCATTTTCTAATTTCAAACAAACAAAATTACAGCAGCTCGACATTCACATATAGACAGACGCATTCTGCAGCAAATCACGCATAACCGAGATGACAAAAGAGAGTCTTGTTGACATCAGAAATTTCTACTTCAGCAGACTAAAAAAAAACGGCAAGACACCAAAAAACTGCGAGCTTATTGCAGCAAACATACAGGCGGTCTCACACAGGACAGTCAGCAAATTCAAAAAGAAAATCTCGGCCAGGCAAGAAACTCAACCAGCAATTTTGGCCTTGAAGAGCACCAGATTTTGTTTTTTTCCAATTTTCAGTTCAGGCATTTAAGATTATACAACCTCCAAACGATATACCCGAACGTCATACTCTAACTCCAAGCAACAAAATTACAGCAAATCCCCATCCATACACAAAGGAAACCTTTTGCAGCCATTTCAATCAAAACTAAGTCTACTCATGCGAAGGAGAAAAGAAAGCTCAGACAAGCTTCACAATAGACAGATCCACCGTAATGATCTCAGCCCATTTAGAATCACACAACCCTCATAACATTGTCTAATTCCCGAAGGTCTAACTATGTTACCAATCACAGAAATGCAGAAAAGAAAGAAACTTGTGGTAAACAAAAAGCTAGTTGCTGCCTTTTAACCAAATCATGCAATCATTGAACATCTACTTGCCCGAAAGCTTTAGAAAGCTTCAGAAACTACAGAAAAAGATGAACTAAAAGATGCAAGACAGATGTGATGAACTCAAACCTTCATGAAGCTAAACTGGATTTACCTCAGGATTATCGCACTGTCCCTGGAATCGAGAGCCCACTAGATGCCTTTTGCGCTGATGAAGTGGCTTCTCCTCCCTTGGTTCCTTCTCGCTTGATTTCTTTTTCCACGTGGCTTCACTTTCCCAGACTTCCTGGTTCTCTCTTGCCCCTTTGTTCTTCTTCCCGTTAGCTCCTCTCTCTGCTCTCGGTTGCTTTTCTTTTCTCTCCAATCCTCCCCTCTGATTTTTGGTTCCGCTGTCACCTTAGCTCTCTCAAAGCCATCCGAAACTCTCTCTTCATTTTGCTGTCTCCCTCTGTTTTTCTCTCCTCCTTCCCTCTGTTCTATTCTCAGTTCTCGGTTTTTCCTTTTAGCCGTTCCCTCTATCCTCCAAAAACTCCTCCACGGCTGAGCCTTCTCTTCCTTTTATATCCAGCTCTCAACCTCCTAAACCCTCATCTCAACGATGAGGATGAGGGGCTTGTTACCCCTGTGAAATCCAACCCTCCGATCGTCTCTTGTAAATGTCCTTTGCACGCTGCAAAAAATTGCAGCGTGCATGCCGCGATAAAATATTTTATTTTTTTTTTTCCGCAACTTGATAATTACAGAAATGATAAAATAAAATATAAATAATAATAATAACAAAATTACACAAACCAGGTAATAATAATAATAACAAAACAAAAATAATTTTAAACAAAAAACTAAACAACAAAGGCCATTTTTAATTTTTCAATTTTTTCATTTTTCATCATTTTCTTTTTCTCAAAATAACTTAATAAAAATAACTAAAGTGCCCAAAGATTGAATTTAAAAGAAATAAACATATTTTTGTGAACAAATTTTCCTTTTTTCTTTTTTCTCTTTTTTTCATTTTTCCAATCCAACTAAAGCCTATTTTTTGAATTTTTCTTCTTTTTCCTCTTTTTCTTTAATTTTCTCTTTTCTCCTTTTTTATGATTTTTCATTTTCATTTTTCTTTCAAGAAAGCATTGAATAAAAACAAAATGACTAAAACATATTTTTGATGTTTTCCTTTTCTTTTTTCTAAAAACTCTATGCTAATTTTAAACTTAAAAGCTAAAACTAAAAACTAAAACTAAAAGTAAACAAGAATAAATAGCAAATGAAATAGGTCAACTAAAAGGGCGAAAATGAATAAAACTAAAATATCATAACAATTAATAGTGAAAAACACACAATAACGAACTAAAATGCAAGCAATCTAAAATGAAAATCATGAAATAGATGCTACATAAAATTATTCAAAATTTGGTGTCTACAAAGCTCATGAAGAAAAGAAAGATGAAGACAAGAATGATGATTCATTCAAAGACCTTCCCAAAGCTTGGAAATTTAGCCAAAATAATCCAAGAGAGCTTATAATTGGTGATCCATCCGAAAAGGTAAAGACACGTTTCTCATCTAAGAATTTGATAGATAATTTTGCTTTAGTCTCTCTTTTTGAACCTAAAAATATCAATGATGCCTTAAAGGATGAAAACTGGATTTTGGCAATGCAAGAGGAACTTAATCAATTTGAGAGAAATAAGGTTTGGACTCTTGTTGATAGACCTCAAAATCAACCTATCATTGGCACGAAATGGATATTTAGAAGTAAGTTGGATGATAAAGGTGTAGTTGTAAGAAATAAAGCTAGATTAGTTGCTAAAGGATATGCACAAGAAGAAGGAATTGATTTTGATGAAACATTTGCTCCCGTAGCTAGATTAGAATCGATTAGAATACTTCTTGCTTTTGCTTGCTTCAAAGGTTTCAAATTGTTTCAAATGGATGTTAAAAGTGCCTTCTTAAATGGTTTTATTGATCAAAAAGTATATGTGGATCAACCCCCCGGTTTTGAAAATACAAAATTTCCAAGTCATGTGTTTAAACTCTCAAAAGCATTATATGGACTAAAACAAGTTTCAAGAGCTTGGTATGAGAGATTGAGTGGTTTCTTGTTTGTGAATGGTTGAATCTTTACATTTTGCTTGGTTGAATGGTTGGATATATGGATGTAATGCTCGTAAGTTATTTTGTTATGAATGATTAGTTCTTTCTCATGTTTCTGGTTCTTGTGATGTATTTTTACCTTTTGACTTTTGTGATGACAAAAAGGGGGAGAGATATGTGGATGTAATGCGGGATGCGTTTGTAGACACCAAATCTTTGGTGTTTTATTATTTATTTTTTTTACTATTCGTTTTTCATTTGTTCTATTTTTATTTGTCACAATTAGTTTTATTTACTTTTAGTTTTAGTTATTTTAGCCATTTTAGCGTAGAATTTCTCAAAGGAAAAAGAAAAGTGTTAAGAAAAAATATGTTTTAGTTGTTTTGGATTTAGTTTCATTATTTAAAATGAAAAGGAAAAAAATTGAAAATTGAAAAAAAAAAAAAGAAAAAGAAAAAGAAAAAAGAATGGTACGCGACTTGCAAGCTGCGTTTTCGCAGCTTGCAAGGAAGGGCTTCGGGCAGCCCTTAGCTGCAAATATAGGAGAGATGGCTGAGGTTTTAGGGTTAAAGGGGGGATCATTTGATATAAAAAGAAAGCAGCAAGACAGCCGCAAAAGAGGGAGAAAAAAGGAGCTCTCGGGCAAGAAGAAAAATTAGCGAAAACAAAAGAAACCAGGAAAGAAAGGCAGCCGAGGGAGATGGAGAGAGAGCTAAGCAAAGTGGCGGCTGGGAGGGTGAGATAGGAGAGCTGCCGGGAAAAAAAAAAGAAAAGGAGCAAGGGGAGAGGTGTGCGGGAGACAGCGAAAAAGAGAGAAAAGGCAGCTGGGTTTGAGGGAGAGATAGAGAGAGAGCTGAGCAGAGGGCGGCTGTCCGGGAAAAAAAGGAAGGCAAACAAAAATAGCGAGAGGGCGGAGAGAGTAGAGTTAAGAGCAGTAGAAAAAAAGAAAAGAGGGGGATACGGGGAGAGTGGGATAGCAAGAGGTTCTGAAAAACAACGGGAAGAGTAAGCAAGGAGGAACGGTGAGGCAGTAAGAAGGAGAAAAATCGAGGGTTTAGGAAAAGAAAATCTGGGAAAGGAAATGCAGAGCGGCCGCCGCATCAGAGGACATCACTTCAAGTGAAAAGAGAAGACCAAGACCACAGCGTTGGTGTGGGATGATAGCGTGACTGGGGGATCCGACTAGCCTAGCTTCTTCGTCAAGCTCTGCGAGAAGAGGAACATCGAAGGTCTTATCGTCGATACTGGCTGTGGTGGTGGCGCTTCCGTCGTTGCTGCTGAAGGTACAAGTTAAAAGGCAGCGGAACAGGTAACTTTCCACCCTTTTTTTTGTTCATTTCCATCTCTAAATGGATCCCAACCTGCTAAGCGGGAATTTGGTTTTTGGTTCAAATTGCTGGGTCTCTGTTAAGTCAATATGCATCCATCTGGCATCTAATTTGGCTAAAGCTAGAGTTTTGATTTAGTTGAGGTTCTCGTTTGGTTTGTTTTTCTTTTTGTTTGGGTCTGTTTGCATTTTGATTGACAGGATTGCTAGTTTTGGTTTTAAGAATGAAAAATCTGTTCGATGTTGGATGTTTGTGAGAATGAGAATGAATGTCTACATGAATTTGTGTTTCAAACGAAGCTTTGGTTCCTTCCGGTTTCATGATGTGACGACTATCATTCACACAGAACTTTTGTTTTGCTCACTTGCTGTTTTTGTGCCTAGTGTCGTTTCTTTTTATCATGTTCCTCTTGCTGTGCGCAAATCACCTTGGGCAGTAAGCCTTGACCAGGAATGCTGAAATGTTAGCTGCTCCAAGCAAGTCCTTTTGCTGCACTTTATGTTCAGTTTCTTATTAGAACTTTCGGGAGATAGATCATTGCATTTGGGTAATAATTAACAACACGGGTAGGGAGCTATAGCGTTGAGGTGGTAGGTGAATCAATAAGCATTCTTGCCCATTACTTCGCATGATCAGCTTTCGGCTTGCAGCAGAAAATTGCAGCAAGAATGGGCTAGTTTACTTAGCTATTGCAGAAATTTCCACCGTAGCCTTGCATGAATAGATTGCAGAAAGTTCACTTTTTCCGTAGCTTGCATGGAGTTGACATAGAAATCTTTCCCATTCTGGTTTTGTATGCACGATAAGCCTAATAAGAATTGGAAATTGGGTTTGTGGTTTGAGATGGTCGAGTGCATTCTGCCACGCGAGGTGCTGATGCTTAAAAGCATTGCTTGCTGAAAACCAGTTTTACATGGAAGTCTCCTGAATTCGCATGATGTCTTGCTAAGTTTCTTTCTTATATAGTGGTGATCATGTAGTTTGTTACTTAGTCTAAAGTTGTAATGTTATGTTGGAAATGTCCAATCAAGGTTGTGATTAAGAAATTTGAGTTTGAGAAGCAAGCGCAGCAGTTTTCATTTCTTTCGCTAGAGCATATGAGTTAGTTGGAAGCTCATTTCCTACGTAGCTGCATGTTTTGCATGAAAATATTTTCTGAAAATTGCACTTTGACCCCCAAGTCCCCCCTTGTCCTACTATGGCCCAATCAATTGAATGATTTCCTCAATTTGGCCCTTGGTAGCTTTTAATTTTACAACTTCATTGCTTGTTTGTTTCAATTGACTACCATGCTTTGTTTCAATTGCATTTAATTCATGACTTTAGGGGCTTTATGACCAAGTGAGCTTGTGTTTGCCTATTTTCTTTAATTTTTCCAAATAAATTGGTACCTTGACCATTTCTTTTATTTTGGAGAATAAATAAGTGATTTCACTCCGTTAAGGCGTCAATTCAAGGGAGGTGCACTCTATCCCTCATTTGCACTTCATTTGACCCTACGTGCTCCTACGTGTTATGTGAATATGCATGTCTACTTCGCTTTCCTTGCCTTTCCTTAATTCCTTGCATTTATTTCATTTACTTTTGCTTTTTATTTAAGTTATTCATTATGGGGTATGTGTACACCTCTTGGCTTGTAATAGATAGGGCTTGGCGAGCAATTTGGTCCATTTTCCCTTTCCCCTTTTGTTTTAGTTAGCAATTGTAATAGTTAAAGGCCTTAATTGCCTTATGTGTCTTGCATGCTTAGTTGCTATGTGTTAATTGCTTTATTAGGCTCTTGCATCTAGTCGAGCATGCTAAGTGTTATGTGCTACGTGTTTATAAGTGATTCGCATGTCTACTTGCTTTCCATAGTGTGGATGAATGGAATGGATGAATGTACGTCACCACACTAGTCCAACGCTAGTTGTGGCTTCTTTTATCGTTTCCACTAGTCTAATGCTAGTAGGAATTCATAGAAAGGGCTAGTCCAACGCTAGACCCAATAGGATTTTTCCTTTGTTTTTTCATTAATGCATTATTTGCCTGTTCACTACATATCATGCATTTTTCCTTAGTTTTATCATCTGGCATGCTCCTCGATTCCCCTTTCCCCTCACTTTAGGTCTTGCATCTCATGCTAGGTATAGTGTACATTTGCCTGAGAGTCCCCTTAAATATGGGATATAGACGAGTGTGGCTTTTTCTAAAGCCTTAGCACGCTTATATTCCCTCTATCAAAGGAAAAATCAAGTCACAAAGTTAGGAGTCCCCGTACCCGTTTGCTTGCATTCCTATAGGATTCATGCATTTCATTCATTCACTATCACTTACTTTATGTTCCATTCCTCTTTCTACATTCTCACTTCACACTACTTTCATTTTACACGTTTTATTCAACTACTTACACTCTATACCATATCATTCGCACACATGCACCTTATGGCATTTTTCACCTTGTTATTCTTTACTTACCTTACCTTGCAAAGACATTTGCACACCTCCACTTATATCTTATTACTTTTACCATTTTTCTCACTTCACACAAGCTCACACTTTCACATGGCATGCATTCCACTCATTTTTACGTCATTTAGGGTTACGTGTGACCTCTCCAAAGGATCATTATTGGGCTTCACAAATTAATGTGATTGGCACCACTCAACCTTTGAAGAGAAATTTCCCCCATGTCCCCCTAGGTCTAGGTTTTTGCATTCATATAGACATATCCAACATGCGATACATACCTTGAGTAGAAAAATTAGGAAAAACTGGTTTAAGTCACGCAACTAGCCTTGGCTAGGTCGAAGGGGTGCCTTGGATTTTTATCCTTGCCTTCCCCTTCGTCAAATGTGACCCCCGATCCCTCTTTTGGTTACGTAGACCCAAAAGTTCTCTAAAAGGGTTTATTTACTTTTTTATTCAAAAACAAAAATCATTTTTGGGTGACTTGGTACACCCTAACCCTATACCAAGTGGCGACTCCATTTTTGACACAAAAAATCCTTTTTGAACTTTATATGGCCAAACCGTCGCATTATCAAGTCCCATGGCCTTTATTTTCATTTTGCTCACATCTCACACCACACTACACACACAACACCCACACATTCATTCAAAAAGTGGGGCGCGACAGCGTTGAATTGGTAAAATGTTGGATGCTGGTTGCTTAACTTTTTTTTGGATGTTGGATGCTGGTTGCTTAACTTTTGAATCTGTGAAGTAGCCAAGTGAGGGGGAGTTTCTCAAGTTTTGTTCTACGATTGACTGAGTAAGGGGGAGCTTTTGTCAATTGAAAAAGGGGGAGCCTATTTGCCAAATTTCATTTCAAATCATTCGTTTTGTCATCATCAAAAAGGGGGAGAATATTATTCTTGATTTTGATGATCACAAAGCACTTTGAAATGTTTATCTAATTCTCTTCAAATATAAGTGTTTTGCTTTCTAGAGAATCAGGTACAAAGGTGTCAAGAAAAGAAAATCAACCAAAAGAAGAAGCAAAAACAGGGCACTCATGTCGGACGTCCGTAAGGAAGCTGTAGGACGTCCGAAAGGATGAAGAACATCAAGAAGGAAATTTTGTCGGACGCTCGTGAGGAAGCATCGGACGTCCGGATGGATCGGACGCACTCCTCGGACGAACATTGATCGTGTCAGACATCCTAAAAATTCCACAAAGTGTTGATGACTCTCTGCCAACGTTCGAACGTAGAAGCTGTCGGACGATAAAATCCCATCGGACGTCCGAACAACAACTTGACTGATTTTCGGACGATGGGATCGGACGATGACTAAGCTGTCGGACGTCCGACAGCCCCAACGGCTAGCTGACTCTTCATTTACCTTCTATCCGTTGGAAGCATTAATGAAGCCCATTTTTAGTTCCCTTTAAATACAAACGATTCTGAATCAGAGAAGGACTTTTGCACATTTTGTTTACAAGATCTCAAGAGATATTTTAACAAGAAAATAGTCTCCTAGGAAAGATTTGTTTTCTAAGAAGTGTGAAGTACTTGTAAGCTCTTCTCTTGTGTTGAAATTTTCAATAGTGTAGCTTTGTTGAGAGTTATCTGAGTGATAGTAAAACTTCCTAACTTGACTAAGAGAGGCTTGGGGCAAGGAGGAAGTGTTCCCTCTATTGTATATTGAGTTGATTTTTGTTTATCAAAGAGAAGGTGCTCATCTTTGTGATTGGTTTTCAAGTTTGAGGAAAGTTTGGTAGACAATCGGTTTGATACTCTATCGTATTCTTTTTGTTTAATAAAATTCTCATTGCTTATATATATTCTTATTTCTGTTCAACATTGTTCTCTTCTTTAAATTTACTTGATTGATCTCTACTAGAAAAGAAGGTAAATTTTTATTAAGTAAAAAGTGCATAAACTCAATTAAGTTTTTAATCAACCTAATTCACCCCCTTCTTAGGTTGTCTTTGGGCCTTACATCATCTACTCTCTAGATCTAGAAATTTAGCTACTCATATAAGTTATAATAAGAAAAAGCATGGCTTCATTGCATGAATACATATTGAATCACAAGTAAAGATAGATAAAGAAAGCTTAGCCAATATTAATGAAGAAGCTCCCAATGATCTTCTATTTCTTCAACAAAATGGGTTGTACAATGAAATCTTCAATTGTTCTCACAAAATGTTCTAGCTTAGAGAGAACAAAACAAGACTAACCACTAAGTTCTAATGCTAAAAACTGATAAGAACTCACTCTTGTTTCCCTTCCCTCCGTCTTGAATGATTCTAACCTTTTTAGTGTTAAGAGAGTCAAAAGGTGATTTTTGGACAAGACATAAAGTCCCTTTCTTTCTTCCAAAAGGTTCTTAGAACATGTGTAGTTAAAATTCTTGTCTGGAGTTGAGCTGGAAAGTAGTGTGAAAGTAGAGCAAGTGGCCGAGCAATTTACAGAAATCAGGCTACAATACGCGACTAGAGAATACGCAACTACAACCCACGTATTCCCAAGTCGCGTATTCAATTCTGTGCATTTGGCATCACTTCAACTGTTATTTCTCATAGATAAAGGCTGAACTACCTCTTCTATAAACATAGCCTTTTGAGTTAGTTTTCCAATGCTTCAAGAATCATCCAATTTGGAGCTCTGTGGACCGAGATATGACCAAAATACCATCACCTGGTCAGAGCTTAGTTCCAACACTCGTCCATGCACATATACTTCTGTATTTCAACTTTTTGACAATGAAAACGACTGAACTGTGTCGCGCCCCATTTATTAAAATAAAGTATGAGTTTAGAAAAATGGATTTTTGATTTGTGGAAAAATGAGTTTTGTTTTTTAGAAAATGAATAAAGGAAAAGGGCCTAAATGGGACTTGTAATGCGACGATTTGGGCCCAAATTATAGTTTAAAAAGGGTTTTTAAAACAAAATCGGAGTCGCCACTTGGTATAGAGTTAAGGTGTACCAAGTCACCCAAAAATGAATTTTTTAAAGAAAAATAGAAAAAACCCTTTTTAAACGACTCCAAGTCAACGAAAATCAGAGAAAAAGATTCGGGAGTCACATTTGAAGAAAGGGAAGGCAAGGATAAAAATCCAAGGCACCCTTTCAACCTAACCAAGGCTAGTTGCGTGATTTAGTCAAAGATTTTCTTAATTTAACCTAAAAATTTATCACTTTGGATGTACTATATGAATGCAAACCCTAAATCTAGGAGGGTGTCGATGGGTCGAAATGTATCTTCAAAGCTTATTTGGCATCAATCACATTAATTGTGATGCCCAATGAAGACTCTTCGAAGAAGTCACGAATAATGCAAACATATGAGACTCTAAGAAAAGAAAATGAATAAAATATTTATGCAAATATACGTGTCTTAAAGGAGTGCATCATGTCGGGTATGGGGGACTAAGATTCGTGACTCAATTTTCCCTTTAATAGAGGGGATACGAGCGTGCTAAGGCTAGAAAAGCCAAACTCGTCCATATCCCATACTCAAGGGGCATTCCCTAATCTAATCAAACAAATGCACTACCCTAGTAACTAGAATGAAATGCAAGATCCTAAAGATTGTGTCAAATGCGGGAAAAGGGTGAAGGTTCATGCAAAGATGTAAAAACACTAAAAGGAAAAATGAATGAAATGTAGTGAAAGCATGCGAGTATGAACTAGCGAGGGGGACGGCCCTATTGGGTCTAGCATTGGACTAGCCCTTTACTAACGCTCTCTCACAAGCATTGGACTTGCAAGGGCTTGAGGGGAAGACCATGACTAGCCACGATAACGTGCATTCCATCCACATAATCAGATAAAATACTAAAAAAAATAAATAGACATGCAAAACACATAGTTTCACATAGAACGTAGCACATAAGCATGCTTATCTAGATGCAGAAAGCCTAAGGAAAAGCAACTAAACATATAAGCATATAGGCACGCACAAGCACATAGCACACAAGCCCTATCTATTACACAAGGGGATGCCTACTACAATCTAAGGGGGAATAAAATAAATAATTGAAATAAATACCTAACTATTACAATTGTGGCATTTAATTACAAATTAAATTAAAATAAAATAGACAAAGATTGAAATGAAATAAAGCGAATAAAAATAAAATAAAGAAAACATTCAAAAGGCATGCAACTAAACTCATATAGTCACATAAGTGCGCACATAGGGTCAAATAAAGCAAAATAAGAGATAGAAATTATCTCCCTTGCAATGGTAATCAAATGAAAGAAAGATTAGCTTCAAAACAATAAAAGGGTTAAGGCACCAATTAAATAGTAAAATATAACCAAAATCACCAAATTACTCCCAAAATGCAACTTAAATGTAATCAAATAATGTGTAGTTGCAAAAAAGGTAAATTGTCCATCAAATTTCTAAAATAGCAACTGCTAAAGACCCAATAACAACCCTTAACCAATCATTCAAGTTCAACTGAAACATTTTGGAAATTTCATAGGCCATAAGTAATGGAAAGGTCGAGTAATCACAAATAATCACATAAATGTTAAAGCATTTAAATAACTTAAATAGCCCATGTTCACAAAACTGGGGCCTAATTGAAAGGGAAAAGGAAGTTTGAGGGATTAATTTGGTTGATTTTTACAATCATTTTGGGCCACGGTAGCATTAAATGAAACTCAAAGGGTCAGAACACAAGTTATGAAAACTTTTCCATGCATGCAATGAAATTCTCTTCGTTTTTGCTGGTTCCTTACCAGGCTTCTCAAATGCAATCCTAACGTAGCTAGAATATCAGCTAATCAATCCAAACCGCAACACTAAACCAAAGACAACCATAACCCAACAGGCCCACAACTAAAAATGAAATTATGCAAGTTCTGGCAATACTACATACAAAGAAAATTCGGAACTTTCTTATTCTCTGCTACACTTTATAGCCTGTTCTCTGTATAACCCAACCATGAACTCAAGTCAAAAACAAGATGAAACAAATAACGCATCCCCAAAATGCAAACCAACTAACATGCTCCACTCTAAACCAAAGCTTACTGAAGGTTCAACGGAGACCGAACATAACATATGACAACAAAGATGATAAAATGAGGGCAACTTCTAGTAACTTAAAATGAAGCACATTGAGAGCCACTCTATCCTATGGCCTTGGAAATCATGCGGAGAAGAAAACAAAAACCAAGGGTGAGGCACTCCATAGCTTGAACATATACAGGCAGCCAGAGACACAAGACACAACCTAGCAGCCAATACTTGAATGAGCCTAAGAAAGAAACGGGGTCCATCAGTTCGTGCTGCTACATCAAGCCGAGGGCTTCGAGCTTGTTGCGGTAATCCGTGGTTCCTCACACAAGTAATCAGAAAATTGATTCAATGCATCTAAAACACAAAAACATGAAAACAAGGAGGGGAACATGCAGATCAAACCTTCAAACATCAGGATACCAGAAAAATGACCTGACCACTTGCTAATTTTTGACCCTAAATTCCCAGAAAATAACAGCAACTAAAATCTAAACTAAGAGAGACCTGACCGAGCCACCAAATTTAACAGAGAAAAAGAAAAAGATCCTTGGCCAAAGAACGAACGGAAGGAAAAATGGGGAAACAACAAGAACAAAGTAGCCATAAACATTCAGTGCCAACCAAATTTTGAAGCGAACAGGGAAGAAGATCGAAGATTACCTCTTCACTACACTCGGATTTGAATCTGCAGCAGGCACCCGCAATCGATTGAATACAGTTCACCCGGGATCGGAAGAGGTGAATTTTACAGACTTCGATGAAGATACGCGGGCTTGAAGTTCTGGTCTCTGGGATTCTTCTTGTCCCGTTGCCTTTACATTCCTCTCCTCCTTGGTTGCTCCTCCTCTGCTCTCTAGCTTTCCAGATTCTCTTCCAGCCGTCAACCTTACTCTTAGCTCACTCCAAAACCCTCTCCCCAAATTTTCCAGATCGTTCCCTCTCTCCCCAGCTCTCCTTTCTAAAACCTAGCCCTTTTTCTCAGCCGTCATGCCCATTCTCTTTTAGTTCTCCGCTGTTTTCCTTTTCTGCCGTCACCACTTTCTATCTCCCCTTCTCTGATTCTTCCAGATTTTTGCTCCCTCCGTAGCCCTCTCAATTTTCCCAATTGCTCCCCCCCTTTTCTTTTTCTTTTCCTTTTCTTGCACCGTCGCCTTCTTCTTCTCAAACCTCAGGACCTCTCCTCTCACTCACGGTTCCCTTTTTCCTTCGTCTGTTTTCCTATCCAAAGCTTCCTACTTCAATTCCTTTTCTCCCGCAGTTCCTCCTTCCAGTCTTAGTCTTCCATCTTTTGTTTTCCTCCTCAAACTCACAGCCGAAGCTCTCTTTTCCCAGCTCCCTTTTTTTTTTCAACCCTAGCCGTCACACTCTTCCTTTCATCCCCGTCCCCTCCTTTCTTTTTTCTTTTTGTTTTTCTTTTCCTTCAAATCTTAGGCCTCCAAGTGTCTAACATCTAATCCCTTAAGTGCTTAGTTGTCCAATACGTAAAGGGGACACTTGTCCTAATGCATGCCCCCCACTTGCCATTTTTATTATTTTTTCCTTTTCTTTTTTCCTTTTGTTTTTCTGAAATTTAGTATGAAGACAAAAATTAAAATAAAATTAAAATAAGAAAATAAAATAAACTAGAACAAAATAAAAACCCTAGAATTGAAACAAATAAAGCTATTAAATTAATTAAACAAATAAAGTTAAAAAATCAAAAATTTGGTGTCTACAGTTTGCCCCTCTTTGTCTGAGTTTCGAAGAAACTTGAGACAAAGACGTAGACATCAAATACTTACCTGTGTCATTCGGCCGCCACTTATTCGAACGACTGCCGTTTTTGAAATGAGGACTGACCTCTCTAACAAAATTTCAAAATGGGACTGACCCAGGCGAGAATTTTAAAATGGGACTGACCCAGGCGAGAATTTTAAAACGGGACTGACCCGAATCAAAACTTAAAATGGGACTGACCCAAACAAAATTTAAAACGGGACTGACCCGAACAAAAAAAAAAATTCAAAATGAGACTGACCAAAACAGGAAATTTAAAACAGGACTGACCCGAACAAGAAATTTAAAAGAGGACTGACCCCAACAAGAAATTAATCATGGGACTGGCCCGAACAAAATTTAAATCATGGGACTGACCTGAACAAAATTTAAATCATAGGACTGACCCGAACAAACTTTTAAAATCATGGGACTGACCCAAACAAAATTTAAATCATGACATTCCAATATACTTACCTGAAAAAAAGATCTCAAAGTTTTACCCCAGTAGAGGTTAAGTCTTTGCATCTGAGCCTATAGTTGATTCTGCATTGCCATGTTGTTGTACCTTTTGAGCAAATTTGCTTGCAACATTTCGATCCGCCTTCGTTCTGCTGGAAAATTCTTTCCGATACCGGCTCCAGTGCGAAGTGTGATTGTTTTCACGCATGCACGAAATTTTCTGCAAAAGAGAAAGAACAAAGAAAGTGCCACCATCATTTGATTCGTTTGCCTTTGAGAATCGTGTAAACATGAGTCTTTTGATGCCTTCGTCAACTTTTGCTGCGGCATCTGACTTAGTTGGATTTGTCACTTCCAAACGTTTTTGCTTTTCCCAGACTGACCGGGTATGCATTTTGCCATATTGTGAAACCTGCGTAGCCGGCTTTGCTGAATCTTAACCCTTTTCAAGAGATGACTGAATCCAAGTATGTTTCGAATAAACCACAGGGATTGTTATTCACCAAAATTCAATGACAAAAAATGATGTAAGCAAGGTAACTTCACATGTCATGCAGGAATGAATATGCAAAAGAATGCCAACATAATCAACTGTGCCTAATCCTACAAAATGCCATGAATACCGGCAATTGAGGAAAAATGAGTTTCATAAGAATGTATTTGCAAAAGAATACTTTTTTTGCAAAGTGACACAGTTTTGGCCAACGGATGTCATATTTGAATCTCTGGATATCTTTGTTCCGGAATTCGACACTGGTAGAAGTATTACAAAACGAAGAGAAATCCCAAATGAACCAAGTCACTAGCTGTTCCTCCTCGTGCTTGCTTGCTGCAGAAAGCCTACCTTGGCGCCCTTTCGGGTTTTCACCAAGGTTGCTCCCACCATTTTTGTTTTTGTTTTACTTTTCTTTCTTTTTCTTTTCCCTTTTCCTTCTCTTTTCTTTTTCCGAGGTGCTCTTTCGGATTGACTCATGTGCGTTGAAGATTGCTAGCATCAGTAAAATGCGCTTCCCTTATAAACTTAGGCGAAGGCATTATGGACATCACCTGCCAGTTGTTTAGCGAACTGCCTAATAGAAATACAGCAAGTAACGAAAGCCAGGACTTTGGGCTTTTGTAATGAGGTCAGGTGGGGTGTTTCAAGAAAAGTTGAGGCTTGAAAGCAAAAATCTTGATGAGAGAGGTGTGAAATAACTTGAGATTGCATCATTTTGAAATTATCTCCAATTTTGAACGAAATCGAGGAAAATTTGCCCCAGTTTGATTGGATTTCTCTCTTTGCATTTTTCATTGCATTTCTTCACTTTTGTATTTTCCTTTAAAAACTAAATTTGCCCCAGTGTGAGGTTTTTCTTTCTCTCTTTTTTCTTTTCCTTTTGATCATCTTTCTTTCCAAATAAATTTGCCCCCGTGTGGGGTTTTCCTTCTTCTTTTTTTCTCTTGATCATCTCTCTTCTCAAAATAAATTTGCCCCAGTGTGGGGTTTGCAATTCTCAGGAGCTGCCAAACGAAAATTATTGTTCTGATAGCTCAAAGGGGATGATTAGGGATGAAATGTTTTGATTGGAAAGGAAGATGGCCTGACTTTTGTCTCGTCCCTTGCATGATTTCCAAAAGAAATTCGCATAATCAAAAATAAAGAACTTCTTACACATGTCTGAGTTGATAGGTTGAGGGAATGTCTGCCCATCCACCTCTGCCAAAATGAGTGCCCCGCCAGCTAATATTTTTTTTTTTGAACAACGAATGACCCTTGCCAATTTGGAGCAAATTTGCCTTTGGCTTCATCTTGCATTGGGAAAATTTGCTTTAGCACTTTGTCCCCTTCTTCAAAAGATTGCCGGTGGACCTTTCTTGTTGTAGGCCCGGGCCATGCGTTTCTGATAACATTGGCCATAGCATTTAGACGCTTTTCATCAATCAGGACCAGTTGTTAATGACGCTGCTTTAACCGATCAGTTTCTTCCAACTTGGCTCCTATTAGAATACGCAATGAAGGGATTTCTCAATGAAGAGATTTTCAATGAAGAGCTTTCTCAATGAAGGGATTTCTTAGTGAAGGGATTTCTCAATGAAGGGATTTCTTAGTGAAGGGATTTTTCACTGTATGGTTTCATCGGATTCCAGAACAGTGGTATTCGAAGGGTCAAATAATTTCATCTTTGGCCATCTAAAAGAATTAAAAAAAAATTCAAGACAATAATCAAATAAACCAGTAAAACAAATTGTGCATTTCATGAAACTCCAAATCAAAGTGGAAACAAGACAAAAGCTCAATTGCAAAAGATGCTTTCATTAAGCTATTCACATATGCAAGAAATAGTTTTCATGAACTTTAGTAAATGACAACCCCTAGATTTACCGAAATTCCCTTCGAGAGAGAAGATACTCGGCCATCCAAATTGTGCAAAGCCCCTTCAGGATTTTCAAATTTCGTCATTGGAGGTGGATGCCTCAAAGGTACCTTGTTCACCCTTTTTCCTTAGCACTATTTCTCCTGCCTCGATCATGTCCTGGACTTTGTGCTTAAGCGCTTTACAATCGGCAGTTGGGTGGCCTGGTGCTCCTGAGTGATAGGCACAAATAGCCTGTGGATCGTATCCAGCAGGCATGCCATAAGGGTAAGTTGGAGGGGGAATCACACCTATTTTACCGGCAGCCTTTAATTGCTCATATAACTGGTCCAAAGGCCTGCCTAGATTGGTGAATGTTCGGGTACGGCTTTGATTGTAGGTTTCAGTGGATTGGGGATAATTATAGGTGGGTCTGTTTGGTGGGAAAAATCTCTGGTTGTAAGGAGGACGAAGACGAGTTTGTTGAAAATTTGGTTGAGATATTTGGAAAGGAGCTGTAGGCGGGTTGGCGTAATTTGGGCGAGGTCGGGGGTGGGTGATATTAGTGTTGTAGACAGGGTGAGGATTTGGATAGTAGGGATAAGGTGGTGAATATGTTGGGCTGTGTTAAAATCTAGGTCTCGGTGTGGGGTTTCGGTCCCAAATAAAGGCGATTTCCCCCTCTTTCTTTTTGAATTGCGGTTTTTTCCCATTACTCCCTTGTCCTTGCAGAGCATCCACTTGCGATTTGAGGGCAGAGACATTAACGATCTTCCCAACTCTTACGAAGTCATCGTACTCTTCGAGCTTATTAACAATAGCGGCAAACGAGCATCCAGTCATGCGGAAGATTTTTTCGAAGTACGGAGGATCATGTGCCTTAATGAAAGTGCGGATGATTTCGTCCTCAGTCATTGGTGGCTCGACTTTTGCAGCTATCTTTCTCCATCTCTTAGCATAAGTCTTGTGGTCCTCAGATGGTTTCCTCTTTGTTCCTTCCAACGTGGTTCGTGTCGGAGCCAGCTCACAGTTGTACTCGTACTGCCTCACAAAAGCATTGGACAAGTCAAGCCAGGACTTTACTCCCTCGGGTTTTAAGTTGGAATACCAATCGAGTGCATCCCCCTCCAGACTTTCTGGGAACAGCCTTAGAGGTAGATTCTCGTCATCTATGGGCCTTCCCAACTTGTTAGCAAACAGACGGAGGTGCGTTTTGGGATTGCCTGTGCCATCATACTTGTTAAATTTAGGGGTTTTGAATCCCACTGGCAATTGCACATTTGGGAAGAGACAAAGCTCATCATAGTCCAGTACTTCTGGTTTGTTTAACCCCTGACTTTTCCTCATAAATTCATCGAAACGGTCTAGGCGCTTGAGCAATTTCATATCAACAGGAGCAGAAGATTCTCCTATCTCTGGTTTGGCTTGGACAGTATGGTCTGGCAGTAAGGGCTCTGCGGTAGTGTGATAAAAAGCATGTGGTTCGGGGGGTATATTCAAAGTGATTTGGGGTTGGGGACCTTGCATGTGAGTAGGAAAGAATGAAGGATTAGGCGGGTAGGTGTATGTCAAATTTGCGGTGGTATAGGTGAAGGTTTCTTCGGGTGGAATAATGAAGGGTGGAGTAAAAGTGGTATGGGCCGTGGGTATGACACATGATTCTGGCTCCGGTTGACTGACAGGTGCAGTTTCGGGTTGAACACCACCGCTGATAAGCTGATCAATTAATTTCCTCTGGGCCACCATCTCAGTGGTCATCTCGCTGAACTTAGCAAGCATCTCGGTCAGCTGGACCCCCAAATTTGCAGTCTCAGGTTGAGCTGCAGTAGCGGACCTATCCGATGGTTCCAGTTGTGAACTTATGTTTACACGATTCTTCCGAGCTCGACTACGGGATCGAGTTATGATGGGGTTTCGACGAGAAGCTATGTTTAAATATTACCTGAGAATTTTTGAAAGGAATTGCCTTTAGATTAGCTATTCCAATAAAAATAAAGAAAAGGAAAAAGAAAAAGACAAGAGTTAGTAAATATCCAAAAAATTCGGATGCATGCCCTATGGGGGAACCCTTTTTGTGCCAAGGGTCGGCCTAATATGATGTAATCCTCTGAGGTAGGCACTATACCATACCTGATGGATCCGATCAACTTAGCAACATTTGATTTGAGAAGCAATTTGAAAATTTTGGGCCAATTGAATAGTGGGAGACCTTTTAACAAAATGAGGACAAATCCAAACGAGTGAATGGTTTTGGTTGGCCCAGGAATTTGTACAAATCATTTGTTATTGGGGAGATTGCAATTTCTTACATGAATCGAAACCCTTATCTATCCAAATGGAATGAATGCGATGAGCGATTTTCTCAAAAACAAATAGCCATCCCAACTCTTGACATCAAGACCCCTAAGTTGTCAAATGGATCAGATGAAATTGATGAACTTTGTTGGATCGTCCAAAAAAAAATGGATACCTTGGTCAAATAGATTGAACGATTTATTCAAGAAAAATGACTAGATTACCTTAAAAGGGTAAACTGGTCAAATGAATTGAATGAAATTTGATAACTTATTCGAAATTGACCGGATCATCCTAAAAGGGTAAATTGGTCAGTTGAATGAAATTGGTGATTTTTCAAAATAGATTGCCCTAAAGTGAACAAATTGATAAAATGGGCTGGATGGAATTGATGAATAAATTGGTCAAATTGTTTGAATAGAATTGATGATTTATTGACTAAATTGTCCTAAAATGAATGAATTGACAAAATGAAAATGATAAATAATTTGATCGAAGGAATTGAATGGAATTGATGGTTTATTCAAAAATCAATGGAATTATCCCCCCTTTGGTAGTTTTCAAAAATGCATTGCGATGCATTAGCCTATGAGCCTCCTACAATCAAGATTTGGCCTCAATAAGTTTACCATCTCAATAATGAGGAATTATTTGCAAATTTCTTCAAGTTAATGTCCTTTAAGCACGGGATTTTTACCAACTATATTAAAATGGCCAAAATTTGATTGTTAGATGCTCATATTCCAATGTACAAAATTGTTCCATCATTCTCGGTGTCGTTATTGTGAAAGGGATCGGATCCTACCTTACCTTGTGCACTACCCCTTTGGATGGTACAAAAAATATAGACGTGCAAGTCTCATTGGATTATACATCCGAAACACAGGGCGGTTTATTCCTATAACGGGATTCCCTAAGTGGCATTCCCTCTAAGGCTTATGCATGATGCCAATTTATCAAAGCAATTTAAATATGCAAAATATGACCTGAGGAACCCTTTGTATGCCAGGGTGGGCCTAGAATGATGTTCAATTTTCAATCCATAAATGCGATTCATTGGAATCTTAAACATGCAATAACCTATCTAAGAGGGTAAGTTCTAAAAGTAGATCATGCCAGATCTCTTAATTCCCAGCGTTTGTGAATGTAAAAGACAAGAAAATAAAGAAATGTTAGTTCAATAAATAATCACATAACACGTTGATGCAATTAATTGATATAAAAGACAATAAAGAAAAATAAGGAAAGAAGGGTGGAATCCCTCCCCTCGTGCCTAGTGTTCCTAATTCAGGATAAGGTCGACTCTACCCTAGGCAATTCTAATATGGATGCATGAGGTTTGGCTCACTAATGCATCTAGACTCGATAAGGTTTCGGCTCCCAAGCCTTCAGACCTAAAGGCGAAGGGTCATCACTCCCAGGGCCTTTGATCGGTGGCTCGAGTGATCCCTTAGGTAGCGCTATGGGCGCAGAGCACACCATCCGCCTACCCAAGGCAATCGATCCTAATCCTACAAGGAGGTGTGGGAACGCCCACGAAAAAGAAAAAAATAGGGTAAATAAGACTATGCATGCACGTATGAGGTGCTTTCTTATCGAGGGGAGGGATTGTACCATTAGATGCGGTCGAAGGTTCTAGGGTAACTACCCCCCATCCCAAAATGCAATCGCGAAACAAGTAAAAGTAAACAAATAAATGAACCATCCATTCATCACATACATAGTGTGCGAAGAGCGATTATGCGCGTGATAGATGCAAAATCCCTAAAAAGAGAAAAAGGGCAAAAGGGAACGAAGAATGCAACCCTAAACATCCAAATGCGATATATGAGAAGGTTAAAAGAAGAAAAAGATTGACTAAATCAAATTTGCTCGGACTCTCTAAGTCCCCAGTGGAGTCGCCAGCTGTCACGCCCCATTTTTTAAAAAATAAATAATGAGCTTAGAAAGATGGATTTTTTTATTTTTTGGAAAAATGAGTTTTGTTTTTAGAAAATGAATAAAGGAAAAGGGCCTAAATGGGGTTTGTAATGCGACGATTTGGGCCCAAATTATAGTTTAAAAAGGGTTTTTGAACAAAAATCGGAGTCGTCACTTGGTATAGAGTTGAGGTGTACCAAGTCACCAAAAAATGAATTTTTTTAAAAGAAAAAATAGAAAAAACCCTTTTTAAACGACTCCAAGTCTACGTAAATCAAAGAAAAAGGTTCGGGAGTCACATTTGAAGAAAGGGAAGGCAAGGATAAAAATCTAAGGCACCCTTTCGACCTAGCCAAGGCTAGTTGCGTGATTTAGTCAATGATTTTCTTATTCTTAACCTAAAAATTTATCACATTTGGATATACTATATGAATGCGAACCCTAGACCTAGGAGGGCGTCGAGGGATCGAAATGTATCTTCAAAGCTTATTTGGTACCAATCACATTAATTGTGACGCCCAATGAAGACTCTTCGAAGAAGTCACGAATAATGCAAAAATATGAGACTCTAAGAAAAAAAAGGAATAAAATAATTATACAAATATACATGTCTCAAAGGAGTGCATCATGTCGGGTACGAGGGACTAATGTTCGTGACTCAATTTTTCCTTTTAATAGAGGGAATACGAGCGTGCTAAGGTTAGAAAAGCCAAACTCGTCCATATCCCATATCTCAAGGGGCATTCCCTAATCTAATCAAACAAATGCACTACCCTAGTAACTAGAATGAAATGCAAGGTCCTAAAGATTGTGTCAAATGCAGGAAAAAGGGTGAAGGTTCATGCAAAGATGTAAAAACACTAAAAGGAAAAATGAATGAAATGTAGTGAAAGCATGCGAGTATGAACTAGCGAGGGGGACGGCCCTATTGGGTCAAGCATTGGACTAGCCCTTTACTAACGCTCTCTCACAAGTATTGGACTTGCAAGGGCTTGAGGGGAAGACCATGACTAGCATTGGACTAGCCACGATAACGTGCATTCCATCCACATAATCAGATAAAATACTAAAAAAAACAAATAGACATGCAAAACACATAGTTTCACATAGCACGTAGCACATAAGCATGCTTATCTAGATGCAGAAAGCCTAAGGAAAAGCAACTAAACATATAAGCATATAGGCACGCACAAGCACATAGCACCCAAGCCCTATCTATTACACAAGGGGATGCCTACTACAATCTAAGGGGGAATAAAATAAATAATTGAAATAAATACCTAACTATTACAATTGTGGCATTTAATTACAAATTAAATTAAAATAAAATAGACAAAGATTGAAACGAAATAAAGCGAATAAAAATAAAATAAAGAGAACATTCAAAAGGCACTCATATAGTCACATAAGTGCGCACATAGGGTCAAATAAAGCAAAATAAGAGATAGAAATTACCTCCCTTGCAATGGTAATCAAATGAAAGAAAGATTAGCTTCAAAACAATAAAAGGGTTAAGGCACCAATTAAATAGTAAAATATAACCAAAATCACCAAATTACTCCCAAAATGCAACTTAAATGTAATCAAATAATGTGTAGTTGCAAAAAAGGTAAATTGTCCATCAAATTTCTAAAATAGCAACTGCTAAAGACCCAATAACAACCCTTAACCAATCATTCAAGTTCAACTGAAACATTTTGGAAATTTCAAAGGCCATAAGTAATGGAAAGGTCGAGTAATCACAAATAATCACATAAATGTTAAAGCATTTAAATAACTTAAATAGCCCATGTTCACAAAACTGGGGCCTAATTGAAAGGGAAAAGGAAGTTTGAGGGATTAATTTGGTTGATTTTTACAATCATTTTGGGCCACGGTAGCATTAAATGAAACTCAAAGGGTCAGAACGCAAGTTATGAAAACTTTTCCATGCATGCAATGAAATTCTCTTCGTTTTTGCTGGTTCCTTACCAGGCTTCTCAAATGCAATCCTAACGTAGCTAGAATATCAGCTAATCAATCCAAACCGCAACACTAAACCAAAGACAACCATAACCCAACAGGCCCTCTATCCTATGAAGCACATTGAGAGCCACTCTATCCTATGGCCTTGGAAATCATGCGGAGAAGAAAACAAAAACCAAGGGTGAGGCACTTCATAGCTTGAACATATACAAGTAGCCAGAGACACAAGACACAACCTAGCAGCCAATACTTGAACGAGCCTAAGAAAGAAACGGGGTCCATCTGTTCGTGCTGCTACAACAAGCCGAGGGCTTCGAGCTTGTTACGGTAATCCGTGGTTCCTCACACAAGTAATCAGAAAATTGATTCAATGCATCTAAAACACAAAAACATGAAAACAAGGGGGGAACATGCAGGTCAAACCTTCAAACATCAGGATACCAGAAAAATGACCTGACCACTTGCTAATTTTTGACCCTCTTCACTACACTCGGATTTGAATCTGCAGCAGGCACCCGCAATCGATTGAATACAGTTCACCCGGGATCGGAAGAGGTGAATTTTGCAGACTTCGATGAAGATACGCGGGCTTGAAGTTCTGGTCTCTGGGATTCTTCTTGTCCCGTTGCCTTTACATTCCTCTCCTCCTTGGTTGCTCCTCCTCTGCTCTCTAGCTTTCCAGATTCTCTTCCAGCCGTCAACCTTACTCTTAGCTCACTCCAAAACCCTCTCCCCAAATTTTCCAGATCGTTCCCTCTCTCCCCAGCTCTCCTTTCTAAAACCTAGCCCTTTTTCTCAGCCGTCATGCCCATTCTCTTTTAGTTCTCCGCTGTTTTCCTTTTTTACCGTCACCACTTTCTATCTCCCCTTCTCTGATTCTTCCAGATTTTTGCTCCCTCCGTAGCCCTCTCAATTTTCCCAATTGCTCCCCCCTTTTCTTTTTCTTTTCCTTTTCTTGCACCGTCCCCTTCTTCTTCTCAGACCTCAGGACCTCTCCTCTCACTCACGGTTCCCTTTTTCCTTCGTCTGTTTTCCTATCCAAAGCTTCCTACTTCAGTTCCTTTTCTCCCGCAATTCCTCCTTCCAGTCTTAGTCTTCCCTCTTTTGGTTTCCTCCTCAAACTCACAGCCGAAGCTCTCTTTTCCCAGCTCCCTCTTTTTTTTTCAACCCTAGCCGTTACACTCTTCCTTTCATCCCCGTCCCCTTCTTTCTTTTTTCTTTTTGTTTTTCTTTTCCTTCAAATCTTAGGCCTCCAATTGTCTAACATCTAATCCCTTAAGTGCTTAGTTGTCCAATACATAAAGGGGACACTTGTCCTAATGCATGCCCCCCACTTGCCATTTTTATTATTTTTCCCTTTTCTTTTTTCCTTTTGTTTTTCTGAAATTTAGTATGAAGACAAAAATTAAAATAAGAAAATAAAATAAACTAGAACAAAATAAAAACCCTAGAATTGAAACAAATAAAGCTATTAAATTAATTAAACAAATAAAGTTAAAAAATCAAAAATTTGGTGTCTACAAACTGGATCTCAATGTCTTCATACCAACTGTAGATCTATCTCTTAGCTTCAAAATAGTATAAGAATCTCCTCAATCGAATGCTTGTAGCTCAAGATATTGCCGAAATACAACAATGTGTCAAAACTGTCTTCACTTGCATTTCTTCATTTGAATGTTTTGCATTTCATGTCTTCTTTAAACCACTTCAAATCATTATCAATCATCCAATTATCTTTTCCAATCACTCCATATCTTTAATGATTGAATCATTAAACTTACAAAAACATGAAATTTTTACCTTTAAAATCCATGAAATGCAATTTTTGCCACTTAAACCACAAAATGTATATTTTTACCAAAACCCTAGTTAATTAGTTATAAAAGTAGTTAAAACACACCAAAACTAACTAATAAAATACACTTAAAAGCGCGTAAAATATACTCTTGTCAAATACCCCCACACTTGAACCATTGCTTGTCCTCAAGCAATTACGATACAAACCAACAATGATCCAAAATTTTGAAAATAAACATATGTGCACCATTCAACTTCATTTTCTCAAAAACAAGGTAAATAACCATTGCGCAATCATCCATTAATCCTCAAGTACTCATAATATCAAGTGAAGAAGGGCCAATTATACCACCATTCTAACAAGTTCAAGTCAATTTCTCATCGTTACCCAATTTCACAAGCAAGTAACTCATATGGTCAATAAATTACTTCCTAAACCCATGATCATCTTTTTATTCAACTCAAAGATGGATTTATTCATATCACATATAGCTAAATATTACTCAAATTGTGAAAGTGTCTTTTGATGCGAAAATCGATATTTTTAGATAAAGATCACCGATTACTCAACACTTCACATAGTTAAGTTGCTTTGCATACTCTTAATTCAAGTACCGTTTTACGCGAAAGTCGAGATTTGTAGATGAAAACTCCTGGTTACTAAGTACAAGAACCATTGGAGTAGATAACTCTTATTCACTTTTTTTTCTTTCCTTTCTTTTATTTTTTTGTTTTTTTGTTCTCCTTCTTTTTTTCAAAGTAAGATAATAAACATTCCCTCAAAAGAATAATCATAAGAAGAGTATTGCAATTATTGACCATATTTATCACTTAACTATGTAAAATCAAGTAAAAAAAGAAATTTCATCAAATATGTAAAATGTAGGTATAATTATCTCCACTTTATATGATATACTTTCCTATAAATACACCAATTATAATCACGTAATAGTCATTTCCAAGTTAAATGAGAAAAGAAGTTTTCAAGTCACATATATTTATCTCAAAAGAAGAAGGAATTTGAATTACTAATGGTATGAAACTTGTTACCCCTTGGATAAAATTGAAAAAATTTGAAACCTTTTGGGGCATTTTGCAATTTTGGACAATTTTGAAAAAATTTTGGCAGAGTTTCCTCTTATAAATGGACAAAACTCCCTGCATAGACAACACTTAAGCACAAGAAATATTTCCAATAACATGTCCAAACATTTAAAAACATAGTAACATCCGACAGACAATTCTCCTCCCACACTTAACATACACATTGTCCTCAATGTATAGGGGAAAGAAAAGAAATAATAGTAAGAACAAGTTACTCCCCAGTTGAGATGGCTGCGGTCCAGTTGAACTTTGAATCATGAGCCATCGACCGATCAACCATCTATGATCCACTTATCTACTATTAACTGCCGCAAGTTCCAATATTCAAAATAATAAGTGCAAGGTAAACAGCCCTTAAAGAAAAGTTAAAAATAAAATACACAATGAACACAAAGCAAAACGGAAAACAAGGATAAAGATCATTCTAAGTGTGTCGGAGCCCTAGTCGTCGTCTTTTTCATCATCCGTGGGAGGTGGTTGTATGCCTAGATGATCTTCAATGTGATGTAGGCGAGTATCCATTTTGGCTAATTGATGCTCGATGTTGTCCAAGCGACCAAAGAGCCGCTGCCAGTTGGATTGTGACGGTGGAGGAGGAGGTACAACAGTTGAAGGTCCGGCTTCCTCTCGGCCATGATGTGCCTTGTGTCACCTTCTCGCGCAGGTTGAGGAATATTCTCCCTGCCAATACCTAGACGATGAAGGGAAGAAACTGATAACTCGGTTCTAGGCATTATAAATTTGCGAGTTGCACCTTCCAAGTTAACGTCGAACCGCTCAAACACCGAAGAAAGCAAACAAGGAAATGCCAATTTGAATGAAGTAGTCTGCAGCCTCGCCATAGACCTTATGTGGCTAATGATGATGTTCGGCAATGGAATTCGAGTGTAGGAGGATTCCCGATTATGAAACATGTAATCAAGAAAGTAGATGTCACTTTTGCGGACCTCCGTATGCCCCGTCTTCTTGGGCATGACATTGTGTGCTATCATGTAGATAATGAGATGATGGCGAGGTTCGAAGACACTCGCCAACATTGTCTCCTTCCTTGAGGACCTAAACTGTTGGTAGTTAAGACCAAATCTAGTCATGGTATGTGATGGATCCCACCGCCTATTTGGTGCAATAAAACCCTTCTTTAGGTCGACCGCTCAACCTTGATTGTTACAATCCAAAATGGCGGCTAAGCACTACCGTGACAAGACAATATGTCTTGCAGGCACTCATGACTCCACCATCTCACCATTGTAGCATGCTTAATACTCAATGTTGGCGTAGAACTCTTGTACCAAGTCAGGGTGGAAGTGAGTCGGCAAGGTGAGAATCGGCACCCAACCAAGTTGATTAAACACCTCCGAGATGCGATAAATCATTTCAACTTCTGAACTCACGTGCATCTCGAAGAGAAACTCCAAATTAGCTTGCATCTCATGCCACTCTTGATTCCTAAGATTAGTGAACTTGGCACTATCAAAGATGGTAGTTTCGGCACTATGAGAAGTGCCCTCCCCGTGTCTTCTCCGCACCGGTTGAGGTGAAGGGGATCTCTTCTTGACTTTCTCCAACATCCTCACTCATCTCCATTTCATCGCTACTAGAGGATATACAACTTGTTTTCCTCTTGCCATAGCACCTCTTGCCATAGCACCTAAGAAAAGAGTTGCAATTATCCACATGTACTAAAAGCATTTCATATCTTGGACATTAACGAATCCCCTTTGATGCAAATAACCACAAAGACATATCTCCATGTCATAAAAAATCAAATAAGCATATTCAAATAATCACTATTATAACATACGACAAATGACATATTAAAAACGTCAAAAATTGTGAAAATCACCAATGTATCAAAATAGGCAACAAATATATCTCAATCAATGATATTAGCACTAATCATAATTATAGCACACGATAAGTAGCAAAAATAATGCACAATTAGCTATAAACATGGTTAAGCAAAAATTATCCTAATAACTCACAAAATTCATCCAAATTTCTCACTATATATAATGCACATGTTAAAATATCATCAACTAACCATTTTTAACCATAATCATCTATCACAAAAGGCTCAACAACATTCTAAGCTAATTTTTCAATTTTAGCCAAATATAGCAAATTATAATTTTAAAGAACTAATAATCCATCAATTTGCTACATTTGAACATGAAAACATGTTTAAACAACCTTAATAAGCATAAATGAGGCCAAAAACATCAATATATATCATCAAAAATTCAAAATTAAAAGATGTCAGAAAGCTCAGGAAATTGAAAAATATCAACATCTAAAATATGAAGATTTAATGAAGAAACTTACCTCAATCAAATATGTGAAAAGCCCTATGAAACACCTTCCAATTGACTTCCAATTGAAGAAATTAATAACTAGGAACCCTAGCCTTTAATTCCTTAAAAACCGAATTTTAGGTGTTTTTGTTGGATTTTGATCGGTTAGAAATGTTATATGATGCTCCAAAGGTATTGGGTTGGTGAATTTTAGCAAAGATATGGAGCAAAAATGGAATTTTGTGAATTGTGTATGAGAGGAGAAGAAAAAACGCGGCTGGAAGAAGAAGATGAAGAAAGAAACTGAGCATAAATGTCGCGTTTTTAGCTTTTGTACAAAAATGAATACGCGACTTCACAAAACGCGCCTTCAAGTTGCCTTTTGATTAAGTCGCGTTTTCTAGGCAAATTTCGTAAGAATGAATACGCGACTTCAAGAATATGCAACTTAAAGTCGCGTTTTCTAGTCGCGTATTCTGCATCAATGTTGCAGGTATGAAAACGCACCTTCTTGAATACGCGACTTTAAGTCGCGTATTCAAGTCGCATTTTTGGCCTTGTCTTTGCAGAGATGAAAACACTATTAGGGTAATACACGACTTGTAGCTGCGTATTTCTGCAATCCGCGTTTTCTTCTGCAAATTTTTGCAGAAATGCCAACATTTGAAAATTACACATGGTACCCCAATTACTCAAAATGCATTGTAGATAATTCTTTTGCCAAATTTAACATCACATGCACATGTATAATGATTGAAATATGCATTTTACCCCATTTTAACGGATTGCAAACATCTTTAATGCAAATCGAGGGGCTGAGTTCCTTGATCAAACTTCATCTTTTTCACCTTAAATGGTCATCTTTACTTTCGTTTGCCGAACCTATAACACAAAAACAATAAACTAACTTAATCACATGTATTAAATGCAGAATAATACCAAATTAACATATATAACTTAAATATTAGGTTGCCTCCCAACTAGCATTTTTGTTTATAGTCGTTGACTCAACTAAAAAAGGTTTGGATCTTTTTAGAACATTAGGGAGCGATTTTCTTCCCACGAGTCGAAACTCTTGAGCCAATCCACCGCGTGATGAGCTATGCATTGATCTCCATAGTCCAACTTCCTCACATGCCAAGGAGGAGTATAAGACTTGTCGTATATAGGCTTGACTTCACCTTGGAGTGAAATTTGCTTGCCTTTTTCGAGTCGACTTAACTTTTTACCTATTCCTTCTTGGAATGGCAAATTTATTTAGCCAACTTCCATCCTTGTCCTCGCCTCCCTTGCTCCTACACCATTGAAGTTAGTACCAAGGAGATTTATAGATTTGACATCTTCATTTATTTCCTGATTACCCTTTCGTCACATGGCATATTAGAAACATGAACAATAGGCTCTATACCCTCTTCTTTATTAACCAAATTAAAATCTAATTCCTCACCATTAACCCGTAATATAAGTTTACCTTTTTCTACATCAATTATAGTTCGTGCGGTCGCTAAAAACGATTGTCCTAGAATAATTGGCATTCTCACATCTTCCTCAATATCCAAGACAACAAAATCCACAGGTATAATAGATTGTCTTACCCTTATGAGCACATTTTCTAATACCAATTGGATGTGTAATAGACCGATCCACCAATTACAAAGTGATATTGGTAGCTTTCAACTCTTGAAGTCCCAACCTCCGGGCAACCGATAGAGGCATAAGTGACACACTTGCACGTAAATCACATAACACATTAGAAAAATGCAATTGACCAATAGTACAAGGACTGGAAAAACTTTCCGGATCTTTCAATTTATGGGAGAGTTTGTTCTTAATCAATGCACTACACTTTTCTGTTAACGCTATCATCTCATTATCCACAATTTTCTCTTCTTGAACATGATATCCTTCAAGAAATGCGCATGAGAGGAAATCTGTGTAATAGCATCAATGAAAGGAATGTTAATGTGCAATTGTTTAAAAATTTTGAGAAACTTCTCAAACTCCCGATCTTTTCCATCTTTCTTCAACCTGTGAGGAAAAGGAATCATATTAGAATTCAACTTAGGAGGAGGTATATCAATATCAATAACAACATGATCATTTTGGCTTTCTTTCACTCCTTCATTTGCTTGTTCCTTATCTTTTTCACTACTTCAATGGCCAAAATCAGGTCTCTCAACCGTTTTACCGCTTCTAAGAGTGATTGCATTGGCATGCTCTCTTGGAATCACTTCGATTTTACTCGACAATTCACCACGGTTTCTGTTATTGATTGCATTGGCAATATGACCAATTTGAACCTCCAAATTTCTATACATTCCGATCAATTGATCCAATCTCTCCTGTATTCGCTCGAATCTTTTCGAAGTGCCCTTGGCTAATTTCTCTACTGCAATCTCCCATTCCGGTTTAGTATTCACCTGTGGTTGCCTTGATTGGAATCTCGGCGGATTAGTCGGCCTTTGAGGGTTCCCTTGATTTCTCCACCCAAAATTTGGATGATTTCTCCACCCCAGATTGTAGGTATTCGAGTATGGGTTGTTTTGAACATTCCTGTTGTAATTATTGACAAATTGAGCCTGCTCAAGATCAACACATTCATTAGTATCATGTTCTCCTCCACATATGGAACAACAAGCAACATGCACATTAGAAGAAGAACTTGTACCACATCCGGCTTGTCTACTCGATATTTTCATCATATTACTCATTTGAGCACTAAGCATGTTGATTGTATCCATTTCAATCATACCTGCTTGGCGTCTTGGATTACCTTTTTCATTAGCCCATTGGTAGTTGTTGGCCGCCATCTCTTCTATCAAACTTTGAGCTTCTTTGAGTGATTTACCCATTAAAGCATCACCTGCAGTTGCATCAATAGTCGTTTTAGTAGAGAAGGATGAAACATTATACAATGAGCCAATCTGGAAGTCTATGATGTGAACATCTTCGAAGCAACTCTCTAAACTTTTCCTATGCTTCATATAATGACTCACCCTCTAATTGATTAAAACTAGTAATATCCATTCTAAATTTAGTCGTTGTACCCGGTGGAAAGTATTTAT
>NC_040042.1:18234349-18306986 GCF_003713205.1 Coffea eugenioides | reverse complement strand
AGCAACGGGTGTAGAAGATGTTCTCCATTTGGGCATGGTCGGCGGCTTTGACTTGGGTTGCTAAGGCTCGTCTAACAACGAGTCCAACTCGTTCATTGACGGGCAATGCTTCCTCTTCTTCCTCTTCTCCCTCAAGTGACGGCAACCCTTCTTTTTCATCCTCATCATCAGTGAGAAACTCCCCATTTGGCAAGATGATCATGGTTCGTTGGTTGGGGTATTGACTAGCATTGTGCCCTCGGCCTTGGCACTTGAAGCATTTGGTATCTCGATTTCGTCTCATGCTCGACTCAATGGCAGTCCTTGGTGTTGCCTTAGACTCCCACTTAGGCACTTCGAGTCTTGGTCTAGAGGGGGTGGAACTACTTGACCCTTTATCCTCCCTTGTTGGTGGTGTAGTTCGGGAGTAAGAGGGTGAATAGTTGAAGTAACTCCGAGTTGGACCCCTCCTCTTAATCCTCCTTTCAATCTTGATAGCCTTCTCCACCAAGTCACCAAGTTCCACATAATGGTGTAATTCTACTTGCTCGGCGATTTCGGTCCTTAATCCATTCAAGAAGCGCGCCATTGTCGCCTCTCGATCCTCCGTGATGTCTGCTCGCAACATAAGTACCTCCATCTCCTTATGGTAGTCCTTGACACTTCGAATTCCTTGGTTGAGGGTTTGAAGCTTTTGGTACAAGTCACGGTAGTAATGACTTGGTACGAATCGCTTTCTCATTAATCGCCTCAATTCGGTCCAAGTTTGTACGGTGGGTTCACCACTCCTTCTTCGACTAGTGGAGAGTTGATCCCACCACACAACGGCGTAGTCGGTTAATTCGACCACGGCCAACTTGACCTTTTGCTCCTCCGAGTAGTTATTGCAATCAAAGGCAAGTTCAATCCGTTTCTCCCACTCCAAGTATGTATCAGGGTCCGATCGCCCTTGGAAGGGGGGAATTTTCACTTTTATGCCTGGAATGTGGTCACTTGTAGGTCTAGTTTCCCGCTTGGACCTCCTTTGGTTAGGTTCATAGTCGTTGTCTGAGTTAGAGCCATTAGATTCATGCGCAAGTATCCTTCCACGGCTGCTTTTGGAACCTCCTTGGGACAATTCCAAACTATCAATGCGTTGGTGTATCAATTCGAGCTTTTGGTCCATCATGCGTCCCACTTCATTTTTTATTGCATCTGTAATAAGTTTGACATCGAAAGCTTGGGGGCTTGCTCCTCCCTCGTTAGCCATGGTGAGGTATAAGGTAAAAAAATAATAATGGAAAGAAGCAAAGTTTACCTCACACACTCCCTCACGTGTTTGCTCTCGCTCTCGTGTTTAGTCGCTCTAATGTTCTTCACCAAATTTCAAGGCCACTCGATCAACTCCTTGAAGAAGTTAGAACTCCTCCTAGTGGTGTTCACTTACCAACCAAGGTCACAAGTTGAAGCAATGTGGAAAAGAAACGATGAAGAGACTGACCAACGACTTAATGACTCAAATAATGGCAGAAAACAGCCCTAAGGTGCTCGGCACTAGATGTGACTCCAATCTCAAAGCTGAAATTTTGGAAGCCTAGAAAACTCCTACCCGCAAGACTGGAATTTTGAGTTGTTGTGTTGCCGAATTCTGGTCAGTAGTTTGGAGGGGAAAAGGTGCCTTGAGAATGTTCAAATAATGTCAAAATCAGCCCTGAATTCCAGCCAATTTGGCTTGCAATAGCTAGTCCAACCGACTTTGAAATTCAAGAGTCCTAATGCAACTTGGAGAAGGTGTAGGGCAGTCATTAGGAAACTGGTTTGGGGTATTAATGGGGCTATCCAGGTCGTTTAAGGTTGTTGGAGTTCAGCCAAGAATAGGACGCTCAAGCTATTGAAGTCAAATAGGATTAGGAAGCCAACCAAGAATTGGAAACTTAATCCAATCAAGACTTGGAAAATCTGATTTCCCGAGAGCCGAATGTCTCTCTTCCTTCCTTCCTTTTTTTTTTTTGCCTTTTTCGTTTCTTTCTTGATGCCTTTTGATCAAGATTTCGGCTCTTCAAGGGATACAACTTCAGATTATACCAACAAGATCAAAAACGGATGCAAGGTGAATCAAACTTTCAAGAACCCTAGTTCTTGACTTTTGGTTTCAAGAACTTTCAAAACAAATCTTGGTGGTCCAAGAACTTCAAGATTTTGGTTCAAGAAGTTCAAGAGCTTCCCCAATTATGTTATGGTATCCAATGGGACAAGAAATAACGCAAAATTTTGAAGGTTTGAAGGCAAAACAAGTTCGGCAATCAAGGGACAAAATTTTCCAGCAAACCCGACTCAAGACACAATGGTATGTGAAGCTTCATTTTTTTTTTTTTACACTTTGCTGGGTTGTTTGTACAACCAAGCGACACAATAAGGACAAGGAGTAGGCTATAATCTGGCCGAAATCAGTAGCAACTTGCAACAAAAATTTCTGGACAGATTGCACACAATAACACGCGATCACTTGAACACAACAAGAACGACAAAAGAAGCCCTAGCGGCTGTAATTTTTTTTGTGTGTTGTTTTCTTTGACTAATTCTGGAAAATCAATTGACAACAAGTAACGACAGATCTGGACAACAAGGATTAACGATCAAGATGCAATTTAAGGCAAGGCAAAACTGGAAAAACTAATGGACAGCAACCTAAACATGTAAACAGAATTTTTTTTCTCTTTTTCATTTGTTTTTTTTTTTTTTTGGACAAAACAAGGCTGACCTTATGACTAACAATAACTAGACACAAGCATATGATGAACAAATCTGGAAAAAGAAAGAAAAAAAAAATGCAAGACACAAACAGATTTTAGAGAACTTGACTCGAAGAGGAAACAAGTAAAGGGATATAACGTGATACCTCTTAACTAGCTCTGATTACCAACTGATACGAACGTCGCCAACCTTGTGACGAAACTCGTAAGAGATTAGACTCAGGATCGACAAGAGGATACCAAGCTTGGAGCGGATGACCTCAACCCGTTAATCACGTGGTTAACGAACCTTTGTATATTGGTAGAAGACGCCACAATCTAGTGTGATTCTAGATTGATAAGTCACGAACACCTAGAGAAAATTCTAAGGTATTCAAGGAGCCTTGGAGAAACCAAGAAAACTCTCAAATTGTATTATATTGATTGAATGAATAAACATGACCCAAGGTAAGCTATTTATAGCCTTACAAATAGAAAACCTAAAGTGCAATGGAAAACTGTAGAAAACCTAAAGTGCAATGGAAAACTAAAACCTAAAGCGAAACGGAAAGAGGCAAGGCTCCTACATTTTAGGAGCCTATAATCGGCTCTCCTAGCTAGACAAGCTGGCCGGTTTTATTTGTTGAATAAAATGACTAAACTAGACTCCAACATAACTAGAGAGATGGCTGAGCGACTACTCGAACCATGAAGCCTTCAATCGTGGTCCTCTTGGATTTGAATAACGTGAACAACCTTCGTTCCTTCATGCTCAAGTCCCTCAATGGTCTTGGGGATAATTACTTAGCTTTGTACCTCACGAACAAGCTCTTGGAGTTCCTCTCTCATCTTCTTAGCCCGTGCTCGCGTCACGGGTCCTAGAGGCACTCGAATGAACCTCAATGGTGTCTCTTGGTTCGTATCAGATTTGTTCTATAAAGTGATACTTAAGCTCAAGAGGAGCTTGAAAATATTTGGTTTGCTATGCTTTCCCTTTTACTTACTATCTTGCAAATATAAATTGATCATCTCTTCTACTCCTGAGCAATCTTATTTTCTTGATCAATTGTTCATTATGTGGTCATCTAGAAAAGAAGGTAAATTTCATATCGAGCTAAAAGGTGTCTCATAACTTGATTAGTTTTTTAATTTACCTAATTCACCCCCCTCTTAGATTGTTTCCGATCCTTACAATTGGTATCAGAATTTGGTCTCCTAGAGATTAAGCTCGATCGACTTTGGAGTAAAATGACAACCAACAATGCCATATTTTTTTAAGGTCAATCTGTCACTAGACCCCCAATGTTTAATGGATCCAATTATGTGAGTTGGAAAGAGAGAATGATTATTTTCTTGCAATCTATTGATATTGAACTGTGGTTTATTGTTAATGAAGGTCCATATGATGCCTCTATAATAGATAAAATCACTCATAGACCAAAATCAAAAACCAGAAATGAGTTGACTAATGATGATAGAACCCACCTCACTCTGAATGCCAAGACTATGAATGTATTGTATAGTGATTTAGATTCAAATGAATCCATAAGAGTCAAAGGGTGTAGGTCTGCTAAAGAGATTTGGGATAAATTTAGAGAAATTCATGAAGGGAGTGAGAATGTGAGAGAACAAAAGAAGTTTATCCTAGTTACCAAGTATGAATCATTCAAGATGGAATCTCATGAAAATATTAACAAGATGTATTGTAGATTCAATGATCTCATTAAGGATCTAGAAGTTCTGGAAAAGAAATACTCTCTAGGTGAGAAAAACAGAAAAATCTTGAATGCCTTGACGAAAGATTGGGAGAATAAGGTGACTGCCATTGAAGAGGTTAAAGATCTGAATTCTATGCCTATTGAATCTCTTATTAATTCTCTAACCTCTTATAAGTTGAAGTTTAAGACCAAGGTACAAGAGGAAGAGGATGTAAAGGTGAGAAGGAGCATTGCTCTAAAAGCATTTTAAGATGAAGATGACTCGGCTTTCTTGGATGGAGATAATGCTGAAGTTGACGACAATAATCTTGTTCTTATCACAAGAAATTTCAAAAGAATCCTCAACAAAAGGAGATTCAGAAAGGGAGGACCTAGCAATTTATCTTCGAATCAGTTCAACAATGTAAGAAACAAAGGAAAACAAGAGACTAATAAAAACAAGCTGACAAGTGCTTTGAGTGCAGCCAACTGGGACACTACATGAATGAGTGCCAAATGAAGAAGAAGAGAGAATGAAATGTTGAACGAAAACCTATATTCAACAACTTTCAAATCACCTGGAATGATTGCAACTCGGACGGTGATGTTGAAGAGGAGGAAGAATCTGCTCAAATGGCTTTCATGGCCATTGGTGATGATGAGGTAACTACTTGCAATTCTCAACTTAATAGTGATGATGAATCTGATGAAGATGTTAATTCCTTCATTAAGAGACTGCATGGTAGTTTGAAGAATCCTGTGTTAGAAACAAGCAGCTAAAACAAAAGATCAATTTTCTTATTCAAGACAATGCAAACTTTTTTTTGACAAAACAAGAATCTGAAAGATGAAAATAACCACTTCAAGAGGAATGAAACTGTTTTATTTTTTGAACTTGATAGAAAACAAAGCTTTGTGATTTGTTTAAAAAGGAACAAAATGACTTGAAAAAAAGAATGGATTGTCTAAATGATTTGTTTCAACACAAGAACAAAACTGTTTTCAAATGAACGAATCAAAATCTCATGAGAAAAGACTGAATTCTAGTGCAAACAAATTTACCATTTATAGGAGAAACAAGTCAGATTCATTAAACCTGTCCATACAAGCAATTCGCTGACTATGTGTAGTTTTTGTTACTAAATTGATCACATGAACAGTAATTGTTATGTAAGGAAGAATATGAGAAATGACATGAAATGCATGTGAATAGTTAGACATAATGCTAACTCTCAAGGATCCAAAAAGTAAAGGGTACCAAATATTATCTTGTGAATTTTTGTGTAGGTGAATTTGGTGAACATCATTAAGAAATCAAAATGGGTAATTGATAGTGGATGTTCAAGACACATGACCGGTGATCCATCACAATTCATCAAGCTCAAGTCAAAATCAAGTGAAAAAATAACATTTGGGGATGATAACAAAGTCAAAACAGTTGGAATAGGAGATGTTGGTAAGAATGGTCAAACTTTTGTTCATAATGTCCTTCTAGTTGATAATTTGAGTTATAACTTGTTAAGTGTTAGTCAATTGTGTGATAGAAATGTAACAGCCCCACCTCCCTCTAAGGCGAACCAAAGGGCTCGGCGGACCGCCTGCCCAACTCTCGCCGGGACTCACTATAGTCCTCAAACAAAATACATCACTCACATCCAATAATATAGGGTACAACCTCAAGAATAAACGAAATAACATTTTTCAAACTTAGAACGAGATAAGATACATTACAAATCTCAAGTAAGGGTATCATTCCCCAAATAAGACAAAAGTCCTCAGTTCTCAAATAATTACATCAAATACTTATCAAGTGAATCGAATTCAAATTATATATGAGATATTCCTTCAGCCACTAATAACTCAATACAAGCGCTTTCTTTGGCCTCAAGCTCTGTGGGGAAAAATTATTTTTGGGGGTCACTAATTAAGCCTCAAAACTTCCATTTCCAAACCTGTTAAGGAAAACAAATTGGGGTGAGCTAACGCTCAGTGAGGCCAAGGGAAAAATATGCAAGCATGCTAGCAAAGACACAATATAAAGCAATAACTCGAGTAACAAGTAACTGCGAAACATTAAGCAACTAGGGAATTTAATCACAATAAAGGATACGGGAGCTCTCAGGAGCTAATCCACGCCTGATCCAAGCTCAGGTAGTTGACCCTCCATCAACTTTCACAGTTATCCATGTAGAACTCCACTTACTACCTCCAGCCACCATGACACCCTCTTGGATCCGTAACCAAACAAGTATGTAGGTGGTATCACTTAACAAGTATACCTAGCAAGACCCCTTATTTGGATCAAGCTATAACACTTCCCAAGGTTCACCAAGTTTCTCGACCAAGCCCTTGCCGGCTCGAGTTACAAGGCTAGCCAATGGGTTGGGGCGTCCCCCCCATTCACTTTTAGGTCGATGAGACGAAGCTCCAATCGACAAGATTTGGTTATAGCATTGAGACGGGATGAGCGGTACCTCCTACCCTAAAAGGACATGATACATTCTGCCGCTCAATGCTCACGAAAAACACTTTCATTTGCATTCACATGTAACACGTATCACTTATCAAGCAAGCAATTTCATGAAAGAGAGGACAAGGGCGATAAAGTACGCCCTAGCCTCATTAACTAGCAAGTACAAGAATCATTTCATTTAAACACTTCACATGCACTTGATACTCACCAAGTATCAAAAGTCAAAGTTTGAGAAATTAGCTCTAAGACGCTTCGCCGGGAGTTCCCTCGAAGTCCTCTTGAGATCCTGAAAGTATGCAATAATGCATTGTATCTCAAATTCCAGGCCATACAGTATTCGTGTAAAGAAAAGAAATAGTCAATTTTGACTCCAAAATTCAAGTTTCCAAAGTATTTCAGTTCATAAGGAACCGACTTTCAAATGAGGTCTCAAGTGATAGGTGAACTCAAGTTCACCATGAAATAGGTTTGAAATGCTCTAAGAGTTGTAAAAATGTAACCTAGGCCCTTAAAAGAACATTTAGGTCCAAATTGGAAATTTTCACTTTTCGAGTCATTCGTGGAAAAATCAGTCCGGAAGTTCGGAAAGTCTAAAATAGAAAATTTTACACCGTCAAAAACTTCATTCGAAGCATAACAACTTTGTAGAAGGTCACTTTCCAAGAATCAAATCAGAAACAAGTCAATTTCTCCAAGAAAGTTTACTATTCATTGAAGATAGGTCAAAACAGTCCAAGTTTTTCCAATAATTTTGGAATTTCGCTAAAAATCATAGAATCAAAACCAGCCTTTGAAATTTGATATGCATGTAAAGTTCCAATCCAGGTTTCAAATGAAAAAAACGGAACTCGATTCCGATGTTCCTAGCTCAAGAAATAAAAAGTTGAAGTTCGCTAAAATTCCTGGACTGTTGGCCTTTCCAGAAATTTTCCAGATTTAATGCACTTCGCTAATTAGGCCGTATCTTACTCGATTCTCAGTGATATTGAAAACGGTTGGTGGTGTTAGAAACTAGGTTCACAAGGATATATTTATGTAGAAGAAATCATTTCCAAAATCCAGACATAAGCGGTTCAAAATCAAGCAACAAAATGGATTTTCTGGACAGTCTCGGATGAACAGTAATAAACAGACAGCCAACTTTCAAAACTCGCCACGAATCGCTCGGGACGAACTAGAAAATGAGCTTGGTACCATTTTAAAGCTCTAAGAGTCTACTTTCAAATGCCATAAACGGCACTCAATTTCGATCAACGAGCAAAACGTTATAGCTACACAAATGTTGCTGGTCAGAAAATTCTGGAGCTTGTTCCAGTTTTGCTTCTTTACTTGTAACTCAAAATTTAACCAACCATTTGGGTTGATTTTTGGTAGACAACCACAATACACATAGCACAACATATCTACACCAATTTGGAAGCTCAATTAGCACCAGAAAATTTTCGAAATTACAGGGCAGCAGCAAACAAGAAAGTCGGGCAGCAAGTCAGAAATTTCAGACAATACATTCTCCAAATTTCTAACTTTCTTCCAACTTCATTCCATCAATCATTCTATATACATGTAACATAGCACAATATCAGCAACCACAACATGTTAATTCATCACATCAGCCACCAATAAGCATCCTCAAACCCTCGAGCATGTCATGAAATTGCAAGAACATAATTACTCAACCAATCAACCCAAATTCTACCATAGGTTGCAAACCCATGCTACCTTTGCTCCATTTGAGCTATAATTTTGCAAGATTGAAGTGTGGGTGAGTGAGTTACCTCAAGAACTTAGTTGGACAGCTTTAGGGCAGAAATTTTGACCGAAATTCCTCCAAGAAAACCGATGAACAGCCCCCTCTTCCAAGCTAGGATCAAAGCCCTCTAATGGATGATGAAATTTGGAAGTGGATTGAAGTAATTTTGTAAGGATTTTGGCTAGATTTTTCTTCCCTTTTTTCTTCCTATTTTCTGCCAAACAGAGAGAGTGAAGAGAGGAGAGAGAGTGAAATCAGAATTTGTAATGAAAGTGGAGAGAATTGGTGACTTAATGGTTAAGTCTAAGTGTCAACTCATGCTAGGTCCGTTTAGGGTCTTCGCGTGTCTAATTTTCGCGCTCGTTTGCAACTTTTGTGCACTAAACCTCTGAGGTAATTTCCCTAGTACATTAATAGTACATTACTAGTAGTCTCATGCTCTTAAAATCTCCAATTAATCAAATTAATGTGCCTGTCGGGGTCTTTTCGACACACTCGCGTATAAAGGTTAAATTTAAGGGTTTTCTCGTTTGAACTTGGAAATTCAACTTATTCAATTCTAAAACTCTACAATATGATAATCCAAGTATATATAACAATAAAAATCACGATAAGCAATTCATCCTGAATAAATTTGGGCATTAAAATAATGTGCGCTTAAAGAACCAATCGGTAAAATTTATTTTCGAGAAATTCATATACTTTAGAAATTTTTATTTATTTATTTATTTTTTTGGGTAACTCGAGTACGAAATATTTTTAAAATGATCAATTTAATAATATTTTGAAATAATAAAATTATGGGTCCTCACAAGAAATCTGTTTGTGTTATTCAAAAAACATGAGTGTCTTGTTCTTGATTCAAAATTTAATATTACCTTTAAGGAAAAAAGAATAAATGATATCTATGTAGTTATTCTTGAAAATATTGATTTATCTAGTTTTAAATGTTTTAAAGTTAAAAATGAAGATGTGAGGCCCCAGTCCGATCGTAAGTCGATATTAGGGTTATTTGATATTTAGTTTGGAAAAATAGGGTTTTATGGCTAAGAAGGAAACCCTAATTCGGTTAAGTTGAAAAATCCTAGTTTACGTATTATGATTATAAGGTTCAAGCTATAATTTATATTCGGTATTCTAGTGTGTGCCTTGACATAGGTTAGTAAGTTTGAATGATTAGCAAACCTCTAGTGTTGCAATCTTAGAAAGTTTCAGTGGAGATTATTTATCGCCGCTTTTCCACATTTTCTTATTAGAAAAGTTCCCAGATAATTTTTATGAGTAAATATAGTTTTTAGATGATTTTTCTAGTATCGGTTAGATTTTGAGAAAATAAGAACGGATTTCGGACGTGGGACCCACTAGTGCGAAAAGTTCGGAAAAATTCGGCCAATAAGATTAAATTTCGGATACTGTGAAAAATTTATCGGGTGTTAGGAGATAAGTAGAGGAGGTGATTTGATTGATGTGAGAGAGAAAAGAAAAGATAAGATTTCATTTAAGAGGTGACAAGTGTCACCTTCTTAGTGGTTCCAAGTTAAGATTTACTATTCACTATTTTGACCTTGGACCAAAATTGGTTAAATATCTTCAAAAATCACAAAAAAATTATCATTTCTTACCTCTTGTTGGCCGGCCATCTTGTGCAAGGAAGGAAGAAGAAACTCTTCAAGTTCTAGCTACTACTTGGTGCAAATCACCCAAAAACATTTGCTTACATCCATTTCTACTCCATAAAATCCTTTCTTCTAGTGCTACTAAGTGTCTTAGTGAAGTTTATTTGAAGGTTTAAGGTGGCCAACATCTCTACATCTCTTGTCTCTTAGGTAAGTGATGTTTGCCTACTCCCTTACACTTAATGATGCTTAAATTGTGCCTATTGGAAGTGATAGTGAAGTATTTGGTGATTTATTTCTTTATTTGACTTGATTTGGTGAAGTTTTCAATTTTATGAGAAATTTTCTGGTTTCATATGATCTTGATGGTGTGGTTGTTTTTGATGGTTGGTAATAAGGGGCTTTGATTCTAGTAGGTGTGAATTGAAGATAAATGCAATCAATTTTGGATTTGGAATGAAATGTGAAAAGTTAGGGTTCATGAACCCCTAATCTGTCCGAAATTTTAGGTCATAGATAGAGGCCGAATTGGACTTTGCTCAAAACATGAAAGTTGTAGGTATTGATGAGTTTGAAGTGCCTGAAAAATTTCAGGGCATTTGGAGTAGTGTAGAGTGAGTTATGCCGTTTTTACTGTTGCTGTTCTGGGTGATCAGAATGTACGAACTGCGATTGTAATTGTCTGTTTTGACTGGAATTGGTTTGGATTTTGTTGTTGGTGTCTTCTGATGAAATGTAGCTTGATGTCTTAGCTTTCATATGCCTTTGGAATCAATGCTTTTGGACCTGTATAGACTGACTTGGACTGATTACAGTTTTGTGTGATTTGGGAACCTGTAATTACGGTTCTGGGTTGGTTTTCTGCATTTTTGTCTTAGTTGTGCTAGGATTTGGATTGAGAGGCCTTCTACATTGTTGTAGCCCCTTAAGTCCTGGATATCCCTGTAAATTTTCAGGATTAACGGAGTGGTATAACCTGAGTTATAAACGAAATACTCAGACCTGTTTTGACCGTCAAATTCTGTTCTGTTCTTATATCCGGACAGTTTACGACTGGAACTTTGGTTTCACGTTTGACTAGGTTACAAGCTGTTTGGGCTTGCGACCAAAACACCAAACTTATAGCCCTATATCAGAGCTTTCTAACGCCCTTGGAATTTCATGAATCGGATTTATAAAACCTGAGATATAGCCGAGCAAATAGGGCCTGCCCGTGAAAATGACCATTTTCTGGTCAGATCTGTTTTGGTCCTGATGACCAACTTCCGTTCCGAATTTGGATTGCCGACCTTCATGAAAGTTGTTCCATCTGGAATGAACTATCTAATTGCCAATTTTCAGCTCTTTTGTCCATGTGTAGCATAGAAAACAGTTTGCACTCAAAACTGACCATTTGTGCATTGGCCAGATTTCGTAAGTGATTGTGTTTGGTTCATTTGGGGCTGAAGCCTCCAGTTTTAGTTCTGGATGTCTTCATAACAGTTGTTGTTCATCCTTTAAGCTTCGATATGGCATCTCATACGCCTTAATCCGGTATTCGTAGCTCAACTTATGAGTAAACTAGAAACGAGTGTCAAATCTGCCGTTTCCGCTAACGGCCGTTTCCGTTTCCGTCCGTCATATGTACGTGCGCGCGTGCCGTTTTTGCCGTTTTGTTTGTTTGAGGCACGATAGTAGCCGTTTACGATATTATGTGACACAATCTCCTATTTCAGACGGTGGTGAGCTGGGCGGATCTGGTGGGGTCCACTACTAGCTGTTCGTTTCGATCCGACTTCGTACTTTTGCTATTTCCGTTTTGAGTAAGTATTCAGGCCAGTTTGGTGTGTTTTCTTTGCTATGTGTTTGAGATATGTGAAAAGGGTACTTAGGCGAGGGTGTACTTTATCGCACTCGACCTAAACCCTAATTTGAATGTGTAATTGTACTTGGCATATGTATATGAACCTTTTGGAGCCAAAACCCTTGAGCTTGTGGCTCGGGGTGACTTTCGAGTAAAGTTTGTGAAGTTTGCAAAGTTTGTGAGTTCGTGGGCCCGATCTAGGACCTGTTTGGACTATTCGAGCCGGTTAGGGCTTGGTCGAAGTCAGTCCAACTTAGTCTGAGGTCACCAAGTTTGTAGGTTCATGTTATGAACCAATTTTGTGAATCCGGTTCACCGAGAAGGTGACCAAGTTTGTGACCCGAGCTTGTGACTCAAGCTCAAGTTTGTGATTTCGTTCGCCCGGGCAAGTTTGTGAGGTGACTGGCCAGTGAGGGTGATAAGGTGTCGGTGGGTGTACAAGTGAAGTTCTACGGACCATTGAGTGTGGTCGACGGAGTGTCGGCAGGAGATCACGCATGGCACATGAATTGGCTTTGGAGCCACCCGTATCCTTATTATATGATGTTGTTTTTTTTTCTGCTTTTGCTTTACTCTTATTGTGTAATTGTTGCTACGTGAATTTATGCTTTCGCCCCTGTTTACTTACTAAGCATTTAGCTTACCCCTTTCCTTTTGTTTTCCTTAGCAGGGGCCGACGCGGGGACTTTTGGCTCGTATACTAGTATAGGTAGATTGGCTTGTAATAGTTGAACAGTTAGGATGTTTGTTTTTGTTTTGGTGGTTTGTATAAGGACCCTTCTTAGGGTCTACCTTTTGCTGGTTATTGTTATAGTATATTAGAGCGGTTTGGCTTGATGCTTTTGAAGATGTACATAGACTTTTGGTGGTTGTATATATTATGAATCGTGTTCTTGTGGCTTAGAAGAGTTTTATTAGCTTTAAGTTTTGAGTCCTGGCGCGAGCTAGGCAGGCGGCCCGCCGATACCCTTGGGTTCGCCCTCGGGAGAAGTGGGGTCGTCACAGAAGACCCTTGGTTGTGGCATAGAAGTTTTTGTCATTTCAACATGGATTTGTTGAAAAAAATTTTCAAAAAGGAACTTGTTAAAGGTTTGCCAAAAATTAAGTTTGAAAAGGACAAAATTTGTGATGTTTGTGAATTTGAAAAGCAAGTAAAAGTTTCTTTTAAACCTAAAAAATGTGTTTCTACTTCAAAACCTTTGAAATTTTTACATCTTGATTTGTTTGGTTCTACTCAAATTGCTAGGTTGGGTGATAAAAGATATTGTTTGGTTATTATTGATAATTATTCTAAATACACCTGGGTGATGTTTCTTGCCCACAAAAATGATGCTTTCAAAAATTTTGTTTCCCTATTTGCAAAAATTCAAAATCTGATTGGGTTGAAAATTGTTAAAATTAGAAGTGACAATGGCTCGGAATTTAAAGTTTGTGATTTTTCAGAATTTTGTGTTCATAATGGAATCACTCATGAATTTTTCATTGCAAGAATTCCACAACAAAATGGTGTTATTGAAAGAAAAAATAGAACTCTTCAAAAAGCCGCAAGAATTATGTTAAGTGAATGTAATTTGCCAAAATATTTTTGGGTCGAAACCGTAAATACGGCTTGTTATGCTATGAATAGAGTTCTTTTGAAACCAATTTTGAACAAAATTTCTTATGAGTTAATGTTTGATAAAAAGCCAATTGTTGGATATTTCAAAGTTTTTTATTGCAAATATTTTATTTTAAATATCAAGGAACACCTTGAAAATTTTGATAAGAAATCTGATGAAGGGATCTTCTTGGCTTATTGTGAAAACAAAAGAGGTTTTAGATTCTATAATAGAAGGACTCTTATCATAGAGGAAACCATACATGTCACATTTGATGAATCTAATGATGATGTTTCCAAGAGTTGTTGTGAGGATGATGATGTAGGTGTTCAAGAAGGACTCAAGAAGCTCACAATTCATGATCAAGACAATGCTCCACTAGAAGACAATTCAAAGGAAGATCAAACATTGGAAGAAAATAACAAGGATGATGATACACCTAGGGATCTTCCAAGAGGTTGGAAGTTTGCTCAAAATCATCCCAAGGAGCTTATCATTAGTGATCTATGCGAGAAGGTTAGAACTCGTTCCTCTACTAAGTAATTGATGGATAATTTTACCTTAATCTCACATTTTGAACCCAAAAATGTTATTGATGTCTTGAAAGATGAAAACTAGATTTTGGCCATGGAAGAAAAACTAAACCAATTTGAGAAGAGTAAGGTTTGGACACTAATTAAAAGACCTCAAAATCATCCTATTATTGGTACAAAATGGATTTTTAGAAATAAAATGAATGACAAAGGTAAAGTTGTGAGAAATAAAGCTAGACTTGTAGCTAAGGGGTATGCTCAAGAAGAAGGAATAGACTTTGATGAAATATTTGCTCCCGTAGCTAGATTAGAGTCAATTAGAATGTTTTTGCCATTTGCATATTTCAAGAATTTTAAGTTATTTCAAATGGATGTTAAAAGTGCTTTCTTAAATAGTTGTATTGATCAAGAGATTTATGTTGACCAACTTCCCGATTTTGAGAATGAAACATTTCCAAATCATGTGTTTAAACTTTCAAAAACTTTGTATGGATTAAAACAAGTTCCAAGAGTTTGGTATGAACGGTTAAGTGATTTTTTGGTTGAGAATGATTTTAAAAGGGGTATTGTGGACACCACTCTTTTCACTAAACAAAGTTCCAATGATCTCCTAATTGTACAAATATATGTTGATGATATTATCTTTGGTGCTACTAATGAGTGTTTGTGCAAGAATTTTTCCACTATTATGCAAAAAGAGTTTGAGATAAGTATGATAGGAGAATTGAATTTTTTCCTTGGGTTACAAGTGGTTCAAACTCAAGAAAGTACGTTCATCAATCAAGCTAAATACACCAAGGAACTGCTCAAAAGATTTGGAATGACGGATTCAAAGCAAGTTGGAACACCAATGTGCACATCTACCAAGTTTGACAAGAATGAAGAAGGTGTAAAAGTTGATGCAAAGAAGTATAGAGGTATGATTGGTAGAGGTATGATTGGTAACTTACTTTATTTAACCGCAAGTAGACCTGATGTTATATTCACTATTTGCTTGTGTGCTCGTTTCCAATCTTGCCCAAAAGAATCTCATTTGATTGTTGTAAAAAGAATCTTTAAATACTTGAAAGGAACTTTGAACTATGGTCTTTGGTACCCAAGATGTTTTGAATTTCCTCTATGTGGATTCTCGGATGCTGATTTTGGTAGATATAGGATAGATAGAAAAAGTACAAGTGGTACATATCATTTTCTTGGTAATTGTCTAGTGTCATGGCTTAGTAAGAAACAAAATGCTATCTCCTTGTCTACCGCCAAAGCGGAATATGTTGCCGCCGGTGCATGTTGTGCTCAATTGATATGGATGAAAAGTACCTTAAATGATTTTGGATTGGAGTATGACTGTGTGCCTGTGTTTTGTGATAATACAAGTGCCATAAATTTGACAAAAAATCCCATTCAACATTTTAGGACAAAACATATAGACATAAAATATCATTTCATTCGTGATCTTGTCCAAAAGGGTGAAATTTGTGTACAATATGTTTGTTCAAAAGATCAAATTGCTGATATTTTTACAAAAGCCTTACCACTGGACCAATTTGTGTTTTGGAGAACAAAACTGGGCGTCTGAAAAAAGATTCTCTAAAAAATTCTCTAGTCACACTTTATCGGACGTCCCATGCATTAGAACGGACGTCCGACAGTGTTCTTGGTCATTCTTCCTGAAAAATTTTGGTTCGGATGGGAGTGTCGGACGCTTCTCTTTGTTCGGCCGTCCGACACTCAAAAGATGCGTATTATAAAACATTATCTCGTTCATTTAGTTCATATTCAACCGTTGGTCTCGGACGCACCCTTTCCATTTTTTCCACTTTCAAATTTCAAATTCATCTCTCCTCTGAACAAGTTCCAAGAAATTGATTTCTCCAACATCATTACATTCCTTTTGCACGTCCATTAGCCCTCATAACTTCTTCTAACTACCAACCACTCCACAAATCCCAATTTTCAGCCGAAACCCTAGTCACTCAAAATTTCCTTTCTTTGGACGATTCAAGCATACATTGTAGTCTATACCACTCTTTAAGTCCATCTCATACACATTTGCAACATACTCTGCAACAAAAATATTTTGCATATTATCATGGTTAAAGTTAGAGGAGGATCTGCTGGTGCCGGATGCACTACCTGGCTTAGAGACGAAGATGTTGAAATTGTTGAGCTTTCGACCACGAAATCACCCAGAAAAGGAACTGAAACTCGTGGTGGAAAAAGAAAATAGTTTGCCAGAATGAAACAGACTGTTCAAACTGAGAAGCTGCAAACTACTGAGCCTTCTGTTGAGCAAACTGAGGAACAGCAAACTGCTAAGTCTTCCACCAGGAAATCACCAAGAACAAGGACTGATGTACGAACTAATGTACCAACTGCTCAACGCAGTGGAAAGAGGAAACGCCCTGCCAAAAAGCAATTTGAGCCTCAAACTGAAGAAGAACCTACTCCATTACCTAAATTCATTGATGATGATGCCAGGGAGAGGTTTGAATGGATTTCACAGAAAGGTTTCATCACTCAGAGGACCATCATCTCTTATGAATTCTGTAAGCTTGACCTTGAACCAGTTATTAAGTTTTTTGAATTCCACAAATGGACTCACATTCTGACCATTCCCAACACTTATTATCCTGATATGTTTCATCAATTCTTTGCCAATCTTAGGAAGGGTAGCTCACACACTGATCTTGTTTCTCGAGTCAATTTAGTTGATATTGCTTTTAATCCTGACATTGTTAATGCTATTTTAAAAATCAAAATTGAAGATGGTTTAAAAAAAATTACAAACTTTTTCTCTTATGAAGAGTTTCCTTTTGCCTATCATCATTTTCATATTGCAAAACTCATGATCTATTTTCAAACACACTTTAACACTCCTACTGAGGCAAAATTGAAGGATCTCAATTCTCAAAATTTGATCATCTTTTCAATAATTTTAAATTTGTTGGTTCCTATTGATGGTCATAGACTGATGCTAACAAAATGGAGCTTTACTTTTTTTTTTTACTTTTTTGAAAAGATCAGAATTGATTTCGGCTTTGTTATGTGCAAGTTTTTGTTCAAAATCAGCACTGATAGCCGTAGAAAACTTTTCTATAGAAAATTTCTAACTCCAATCTTTACTCACTTTAAGATTTCTTTCACTGAAGTGTCACCAAAAGATAGTGCATCCACCATCTTTTCAAAAGCTTATTTTGAAAGGAAAAATCTGAGATTCTTTAATGGTAAGTGGTGCTACAAGGAGTCTGTTTTGGAGTGTAGGACAAAGAGTCGCCATGAAATTCCTGTCACCCCTAGAACTTGTCGAGATCAATCTAAATTTGTTTCACCATTTACTATCCATCCTAAAAAATCATCCATTCAACCTTCCTCATCTAACTCTGAGGTCATCTCCCTGCTTGAGGATCTCGAACAACACATTCTCTTTCTTGAAGATGGTCTGATGATGACCATATCACCTGAGCAACAAGCCACTTTCATTGATAAAAGGAACTTGCTTGTGCCTCCTATCTCTCAAGAAAATGAGAATGTGCATCAAAAGAAGCCTAGGACTGAATCAACTGAGCACACTCCACATACTGAATACACTCTAGAAGTTCATGCTTCCAGTTCTCAGCCACAAGATAAGGGAAAGGCTCCAACAACTGAAGACAGTAATGACGATGAGGAAACTGAAGAAGAAGAAATTGATCCTGCTCAGTTTTGCCTAGCAAGGAGGAGGCCTAGATCGTCCAAGATCACCAGTTAGGCACCTTTAGGCACTTGCACTTCATTTCTAGGATGACACCTCATAGTAGACATTTGTATCTTTTGTATTTTGACATTTCAAGTACTCTGTATTCAGAATTCTGGTTATTTGGTTAACTCTATTGGTTTGTAGTTTATTTGGTTAACTTTTATATTTTGATGGTTTCTGGTTACTTTTGTCGGTTAACTTTTGTTTGGTTAATTTTGTTTTTGAGCTAATGAGTGCTGAATGATTGATATACCTGTGAGATTACTGATTTCTGATATCAATTCTTTGTGCTTGTCAACTGTATTTCTGCTATTTTGGTATATTATATTGGACGTTGGTATATCAAATTGCATTTTTTATATTGGTTGCTGATATTGATGATGTTGGGTGTTATGGGTTAATGCTGATATTGGTTAGTGATATTGATGATGTTAATGCTGGATCATCAATATGTTATTGATGACATTGATGTTGATTTTTTGGTATGATGTGGTATATTGATATTGGATCATCAATTTGATTTCTGATATTAGATTGATGCCATTAGTCGTTAAAATTATCTAATGGTGACAAAAAGGGGGAGAAATGGATGTTAAGATTATGTTGGAATGCCACACCAGAAAGTGTAATCTGGTAAATATATGAGGGGGAGTTATCCTAAGGAGGAGTGTGCACTCACAAAACTTTTTGGATGCATTAAGTGAGGGGAAGCTTTGATTCAATTATTTTTTTCCTCCATCCATTGTTTTGTCATCATCAAAAAGGGGGAGATTGTTAATCTTAGTCCCTAACTTTTAATGTTTACAAAACAAATGGATGTTACTAATATCTCCTCAAAGATCTTTTCAGTAATGAAGCAAATCAGGTTCAAAAATTAAATACAATTGAAAGAGACAAAGAGTGCTGAAAGCTATCGGACGCTCGAGAAGACTGGATCGAATGTCAAACAATCATTGCGCAACTTCGGACGCATGAAAAACTCCACCACCGAACATCCGAAAAAATTAAGTCATTCCTTCTAAGCTCACTGACTTCGATCGGACGCATAACATTAGAGTACCGGACGTCCGACAAACATTGCGACACTTCGAACGCAAAGCATTGGAGGCACAGGACGTCCGAAAGGATTGAAAAAGAATTCTCAGTTTCACTATTTACTTTCGGACGCAAACATTGAAGGTACCGAACGTCCGAAAGAATTGAAGAAAATCTCTTGAACTCACTGCCTGTTGTCGGACGCAAGAAACAGGTCTACCAGACGTCCGACACTACCAACGGCTAGTTGACTCTTCAACTACCTTCTATCCGTTTGAAGCATTAATGAGGAACTTTTTGGTCTCATATAAATAGAGCATGGTCAACTACTTCCAGACAACTTTTGTACATTGAGACTACAAAAAATTTAGAGTGATTTTAGTGAGAAAATATTCTTCAAAAAAGATTTGTACTCTTGTTTGTGTGAATTTCGTGTAAGCTCTTCTTGTGAGAAAAATACTTCAATAGTGTAGATTTGTGAGGGTTATTCAAGTGATAGTAAAACTTCCTAACTTGACCAAATGTAACTTGGGGTAAGGAGGAAGTGATCCTTTCTTTGTACACAAAGATTGGTTGTATTTGATCAATTTGAAGAAACTTGTTCTATAAAGTGATACTTAAGTTCAAGAGAAGTTTGGAAATATTTGGTTTGCTATTCTTTCCCTTTTACTTACTATCTTGCAAACATAAATTGATCATCTCTTCTACTCCTGAGCAATCTTGCTTTCTTGATCAATTGTTCATTGTGTGGTCATCTAGAAAAGAAGGTAAATTTCATATCGAGCTAAAAGGTGTCTCATAACTTGATTAGTTTTTTAATTTACCTAATTCACCCCCCTTCTTAAGGTGTTTTCGATCTTTACATAAGGTGCACTTGATCTTGTCCTATAGCCAATGACATCCCAAAAAGCAAGGAACTTGGCAACAATAAGTAACTCTAACTAGGTTAACAGCAAAAAAGCCCAAAACTAAAACAAAGAACATAATTACATTAGAACAGAAAAATTATACAAAATTAACAAGCAAATGTCGCTATTAAAGCTAACAATTTTGCAATCAAAGAAAGTGAAATATATATATATATATATATATAAGCTGACAATTCTCCACAAACTCTAAACCCCAAATTTTTTCATTATTCAGTAAACAATAACAAATTTTCTTCCGTTTTATCATATTTTCCCTCCAAATTCTCCAAACCACAAGAAATCAACATGGAAAATCAGACGACAAAAGTTTCAAAGCATTTCAAGAAAACCCAAATAAGAATAACCACAGCAAACCACAAAAAAAGGAGGAAATTGTAAAGAATGAGGAGAAGAGGGGACGGACCAATTGCGGCCGAGGACCTCTTCCGTTCGGTAACCGGTGACCATCTCAAACATAGAATTGACATAAATAATGGGGTGGTTGGGCTCTAAAACATTAGTAACCACAAAGCCACAAGAGGTAGGCTGGAGCAATGAGTCCACGGAAACGGCAAAGGCCAACTACCACCATTTCCACCACCACTGAACAAAAAACTACTCGACCCAAATCCAACCTCTACTTCTTCTTCTTCCTCATCCTTCTCGTATTCCACAAATTTATCACCTCTACTTGCATCATTATTACTACATTAGATAGAAAATATCGAAATTAGATAGAAAATAATGAGATTATTTACCTCAAATTATGTCTTCACTCCCTTAGCTCTTGTTTTTCTTAAGATTTAGTTTTTGAACTCTGGCTTTCCCCCAAAATTCACGGCCAATTTTCTCTGTTCTTGCTAGAAAACATGTGCTGTAGAGATATAGGGATTTTTGCTATTTACGAGTTCAATAAAGCTGCCTAAATTTTTTTGGGTAGCTCAAATTAGGGATGAAAATGGTGACTTAAAGTGATTTTGTGGATAATTTCAGCAATATGATAGTGGACTATAAGAAGAGATGGAGAAGATGTAGGTGCTATTCAAATCTTTGAGTGAGAGGGAAAGGAAGTGATGTCTGAAAATTTTCTGAGTGTTGTGAGTGTTTTTATTTAGGAGCTGCCAAAACGACGTCGTTTCTTTCAAAATTATTCACCCGCTGTCTAAGACGTTCAATTTTCAGGTTCCCGCTTCCATTTTTGCATGTGTAAAAAACTAACGCTTTCATCATCTTTTGTACAAACTATTTGAAGCTTTCTATACAAAAATAACGCCTTCTCTAATATCTCTCTTTTTCTTTTTCCCATCTATATGTAATTAAGTTTGTTTATTATTTTGAGCTTTTTTAGCTCACAAGTTACATTAAAACTTTATTTTTTGAATTAAAACTTTAGAATATGAAAATTTAGCCTTTTTGGATAATTTTTTTTGCTAACATAAGGTTTTTTTCGGATCTCTATGAAAAAATAATGTTTAAAAAATAAAAAGCTTATTAAAAATATGTTTATGATTAAAAAAAAATTTAATGCAAATATTTTTTATACCAATTTAATAATTTTATCAATTATGTACAAATTGTGGTCTGACAAGACTTAACAATCAATTTAGTTGATCAAATAACCAAAATAGCTTGCTAATACTTGCATGAAACACTAAATATATTTGGTACAAGTACCGATTTATAAAACCATGAACAATGTGACTATTGTAATTAATAATAAACTCTAGTTATGTAATTGTGAGGATTTTACAAAATTTCATATTAAATTTTATTGTTCTTTGCCACCATTTTCACACTATGCTAATCGTTAATTTTCCATATGTTGTCAAGAGAACTATATAGGAAATCTATGATATTTTTTACCTTCATAACAAGTTATTAACTAAGTTTGGAACAATTATAAAATATGTATACATATTTTATTACAATACCTTCCAGTTTTTGCTAATGAAAAACATAGGCTAATTGTAAAGGATAGGGTGCCATGATAAAATTAATGAAATTGATTTATCACATAGGAGGCTAAATTGCAAAGGATAAGGTGTCATGGTTGGGCACCCCCTTTAAAGAAGTCCCGGATAGCCCGCAGCAAATCCGTGTTAATAATCTCCCAGCACTACTGGTAAAAACCGGCTCCAAAACCATCCGAACCTGGAGCACTCTTAGGTGACATAGCGAAAACAACTTCCTTTAATTCCTCCATCATTGGCAATTTTTCCAGCATCTCATTTTTCACCGGAGTCAACACAGGGACCGAGAAATTTAGTACTGGAGCAGCCCTTCCACCCCACTTAGATGAGAATAGTTTAGAAAAGAATTGGGTAGCCGAATCCTTAATTCCCGACTCATTTTCAGTCCATTGACCATTATCCCCTTTAATATGGGAAATAAAATTAGCATTTCACCTCTGCTTTACCATAGAATGAAAAAATCGCATATTGGCATCCCTTACCTAGATACACTTTATAGCCGATTTTTGCCTCCAAAATTCACCCTCTACAACCAAAGCCTGTGTAAATGCTGCTCGAGCTTCCCCCAACCTGGACTTAGAAATGACATCCCGCCGTATCTGAAACTCGGACTCATATTGACGTAGGTTCTCCTCGGCCAATCTTACCGCTTGTGAGATATTACCAAAACATTGGGAATTCCACTGCCAAAGTTTTGTTTTGTTATTGACCAATTTTTTGAAAAAACCATGCATTCCCCCTAGTTGTATTGGTCTTGCCAAGCTTCTTGCACCACTTCCAAGAAAGTCGGGTGCTTCCCCTAGATATTGAGAAAACGAAATGAAGAACCTTGCGTTGGCCTTTGTCCACACCTAATTAGCAACGGGACATGATCTGACCTACCACGAACCAAGTGGGACACTTTAGTTACTCCGAACATATTCGACTAAGCTTCATTGACTAATGCCCTGTCTAGGCGCTGCCACACAATTCCATTCGTCCAAATAAAAGGTGAACCATCGAAGTCAACTTCAACCAATCCACAGCTAAACATGGTGTTGTTAAACTTCTCCATGTTGCATTCATTAGGAGGGGCCCCCCTAGACCGTTCACTAGATTTGGAAATGACATTGAAGTCACCTGTCACCATCCATGGTCCCAACGATTGATTACTAACCTCCTGCATTGCTCCCCACAACTCACGTGTACCGACCCTCGTGCACTTCGCATATACCGCAAAAAAGGAAAAAGGAGAACTAACCCAGTTAATTGACATATAAACTAGTTGGTCACCTATTTCCTAAAAGCTAATGGGAAAGTCCTCATTCCAGAACACCCAGATCTTACCTTCTAAAAAGGACTAAGCTCTCATGTAATGTAGGAATCAGCAAATAGCCTGTAAGTGTTCCTGACACGTCATTGGCTCCAACAATACAGCCACACGAACCTGATTTTGTTGACACAATTTTCGGAGAAGACGTTAAGAATCTTGCCTAGATGCACCCCGTATGTTCCACACCAGCATATTAAGCGGCCTAATCATCGGTGCATAGAGAGGCTCTAGCTTGAGATACGAATTGCTGTAATTTTTTGTTATAATTAAGAGGGTTCCTGGTTTTTTGGATAAGGTATTAAAGAGCTCCATATCCTTGGAATCAATAATTGCTCCACTCGGCAACTGATTATCAATCAACTGTGTTCGTTGCAACTACTGGTTTATGGTCCATTGGAATGCCTTTGGCTCTTGAAGAGGAATGCGAACTCCTTGGGTTCCTTCCAATGACTTCCTCCGGAGTCCATACGAAGCTCGCGGAGACGGTGAGAGAGATCGACCATCTACGGAGCAGCAGCAACCCAGTGGGCGCGCATCTTCCAGTGTCTCCATCTCCATCAATTCCAATGCCGTAAATTTGTTGGACGTCAAAACTGGTTCCGAATCATCCTCCTGAGTAGCATGTTTGATCTCCGTTTTGCTCGTATCCTCTTCTCCCTCCCCCTGGATTCTGGGCAGCTCTTTGGATCAATAGTTGCAGCCGATAGAAATTTTCTAACCCCTTGCTCGTGCTGCAGAATCGTACCCACCTGTCCCGAGGATGCTCCTTTGGGAGCTGACGAAGAGGAGGGGTCTCCACTCTCAATGGTTATCGTTCCTAAGGCGTCATGGTGAGTCCCCTCCGCTGCTGGGGTTGCTTTTACTACTGTAGACACCAAATTTTTGGTGTAATTTCTTTTACTTTTTATTCTCATTTGTCGTGGTTGCTTTTAGTTTTTTTTAGTTTCTAGTTTCTATTTTAATTTTTAAGTTTTAACGTAGAAAAATCATGGAAAAAGAGAAAAAAAGGAAAATTGTTCACAAAATACGTTCAAATTTAATTTTTTGGCATTTTGGTTTATTTTTGTTAATTTATTTTGAAAAAAAAAATGATGAGAAATGATGAAAAATGAAAGAAAAGATCGAAAATGGTAATTTTGTTATTTTTAGTTTGTTTATTTCGATGTGTTTGTAATTAAAATTGTTGTTTTTATTATTATTTAGTTTTACTATTATTTTTGTTAAATAATTAAGGTGAAAAAAAATAAAATAAAATAAAAAAAAACATCTCCATTTCTGCCGGAGTGCATTTTCAGTCTCCACACACACCCCACTTCCCTGATCCGTGACTTAGCTTCCCATTTTCAGGACACCATCTCCACTCCACTATCAGATTCCTAACCACAACCAAATCCTTTACCTCGTGATCATCGACTGAGATAGGAGAGAGTGAGCTGCATTCGGCAAACCAACCGAGGACAAGAGGGAATCCGCGAGCTGCAACACTTTAAAATTTCTGTCCGTGAGCTGGAGTGAAACCAGGGAGAAGCCGTGAGCGAGCTCCACCCATTCTGCACTTCCGTTTCTACCAACTACATCCAGTTTCCAACCGCAACAACCACCAGCTCCACCGGCTGCCACAGCCAAGCAAACCAGCACTTCAGACCGGGCGTGAGAACCGAGAGGAAAGAAAATTTTTCCAGACTTCTTGTGCGTAAGCTTAGCTTGCTACTGAGGTAATTTCTGGACTTAGATGAGTTGTTTATGGGTTGATGAAGCTGTTTATAAGCATGCATGTGGGGTTGTACGGTTGGATGATGAACTAAGTTACAAGAAAATCTGATTTTTAAGGAATTGGAACTGTCCGATTGCTTGAGCTGGAAATTTCAGCTTTAAATTGCTAACTTGTGATGATCTGAGCTCAGTTGTATGTTTAGCTAATTAGCAGCTGGATGATTGAGCTTTGCATGAAGTTAATCAACATGTTTAAGCAAGAAAATTGAGGGAATATAAAATCTGTTTACATGTATGACAACCGAGAGAGAAATTGGATGAATTTCTGGTTAAATGGTGATTTTTGATGACATTTGAACTTGATTTTGGACCCAATCTGATAGATAGCTCTTTATTTGGTGTTGCATGTGATCTTTATGGCTAGGAATTCGGTTGCATGGCTGGAAAATTTTATTGGAAGTTGCTAGTTGTCAAGGCATCTGAAATGGTTTACTATATGAATTTGTTTGTTATCAAAATTCTGATTGGAATTTTCTGGTTGCAAAACCTGTGAATCAAAAAAGCTGTTGGCTTCTTCGTTTGTTTTGCTTTTTTTTTTCTTTGAAGCTGAATGAGTGAGGCCGGCAGGTTGCAGGGGATTCTTTGCATTGTGTTTGTTCTTTTAATTTGGGACCTTAGGATGTTTTTTCTTGAATTTTGTTTGATTTGAAGTTAGTTGATGTCCGAACGCCTTTGTATTGCTAGACTTTGGTTGAGGTTTAAAGAACCTGTTTTGTTGTCTCCCTGCACATATGAAAGCTGAATTTGCACAGAAAGAAACCCGTGAGTGAATTCAAGTTGCTGGTTTCATAGTAATGTCGAAACTTTTGGTTTGGTTGCAGCTGTGTTCCTCCTCAAAGAAAGTGTTTAAATGTGTCCCCAGCTTTGCATCAGTCTTGCTTATGTGTTTTGCTGATTTGGTTTGAGTTATATATCTCGTTGTTTAGTTATAGGTTATGGTTTTGGTCGAAATTTGTTGAATAAAGCTGCGTGTTTACATCTAAAAATCTGAATTTTCCTTCTTGAGCAAAATTGTTTTGAACAACAGGTTTTGCTTCATCCTTGTTGCGGCAGTGATCACCTTATTGCTTGGCATCTAGGTTGTTTGTTTATTTCTTTCTGCCGTATGAAGTAGCCTCATGGGCCAAGTTGAGAGTGAACATGTGCACTTGTGTGTTGCTAACAACACTCTCAAGTGAATTTCTGGTCTAATGAAGTAGCCACTAATCCTTGCATTACTTGGCTGCACTTTGTATTTGGATGATTTGTTTACATCTTTGCGGGTAATAGATGGCTGTGTTTGAGTAAAGTGAACAACATGAGTGAGAGTCTTGCATCCGTTATTGGATTTGTGGCATTGATAGAGTTTATTTAGGATCCAACCACATGAAAACAAGCTGCAAAGTTCACTCAAGAAATTCTGCCGCAGTTTTTGATTTTTTTGGCCATAACCCATTTCTTTTCTTGTTGCTGTTTTCTTTTTGAATTACCATGGCTGTGTCTTTAGTTTAAGAAATGTAAATTTACAAGTTTCATGTTTGCAAAGTAGAGAAATGTGTGATAGTTTGCTTGGATTTTACTTGAAAAATGTGTGATAGTTCACTATGCCGAATTGCTGCAACTTACGCATATCAGAAATTGTAGAAAGAAATGGAATTGCAGAAGCTTTGGCCGTGAATGTTGATTTGCATGCATGAAATAATCTTCACAAATTTCGCTTTGACCCCTCAAGTCCCTTCTTATTCTATTATGGCCCCAGCAATTGAAAAGATTAATCGATTTAATCCTTCAAAGTTCCTTTTCCTTCCAAATTGGAATCCCATTTGTTGAATATGGATTTGTTTGATTATTTGAAGGACTTAATGGTTCAATTCTATAGCTACTAGTGGTTCCCTATGTTTTGTTTTTGAAGAATTTATGTTGTTTGATTTACTATTAAATTGGTGCATTAATCCTTTGTTTAATGGTTTTAGCCCAAATTAGAACCTTTTCCATTTATTAGCTTCACAAGCGGGGGAAGGTATAACTTTCTTTTATCCTTTTTGCCTCTCCCTATGTGATACAACGTGCTAAATGAGAATTGCATGTCTACTTGGCTTTCTTAAGTTTTCTTTAATTCCTTTCATTTTTAAGTCTTTCTTTTATTTTATTTATGGGGTATGTGTACACCTCTTGGCTTGTAATAGATAGGGCATTGGAGAGCACTTTGTCCATTTTTCCCCCTTCCCCCATTTGTCTTAGTTAGCCCATGTAATAGTTTCATTTGCTTTTGGGGTATTATTTGGTTTGCTATGTGTTTAATTTGCTTTATTAAGCTATTGCATCTAGTCGAGCATGCTAAGTGTTATGTGCTACGTGTTATAAGTGATTTTGCAGGTCTACTTGCTTTCTATATTTATAAATGAATGTGATGGATGAATGTACGTTTCCGCTAGTCCAACGCTAGTCGGAATTCATAGAATGGGCTAGTCCAACGCTAGACTCTTAGGGATTTCCTCTCGTTAGTGCATGTTCGCATGTTCATTACATGTCATGCATTCTTTTTAGTTTTATCGTTGTGCATGCCTCTCAAACCCCTTTTCCCTCCATTTTAGGATTTTTGCATTTCATGCTAGTTATAGGGTTCATTTGCTTGAGAGTCCCCTTAAATATGGGATATAGACGAGTGTGGTTTTTTATAAGCCTTAGCACGCTTGTATTCCCTCTATAAAAGGGCAAATTGAGTCACGATTTAGGTCTCCCCGTACCCAATGTGCATGAATTCCCTAGGCTCATGCATTTTTAAATCCACTCTACCATTTTATACCCTCATCACACTTTCATTTTTCCTCCCATTTTGCACACGAGCACCTTTGTGTTTCTTCACTTGCACACGAACACTTTTATCATCACTTGCACACATGCACTTCATATTATCATTTCACATACCGTACCTTGCCCACTCACGTGCACATTTTCCTTTACATTTTTTATTGTTTATTATTACTTTTTCAAACTCATGTCCTCACATTGCATACATGCATTCCATTCATTTGCATCCCACTCGCATTATTCGTGACTTCTTCAAAGGATCGTTATTGGGCTTCACAATTAATGTGATTGGCACCACTCAACCTTTGAAGAGAAATTTCCCCCAATACCCCTAGGTCTAGGGTTTGCATTCATGTAGTGCATCCAAATGTAATAAATTCTTTGGTTAAAACAAGAAAATCTTTGATTAAATCATGCAACTAGCCTTGGCTAGGTCAAAGGGGTGCCTTGGATTTTATCCTTGCCTTCCCCTTTGTCAAATGTGACTCCCGAACCTTTTTCTTTGGTTTACGTAGACTAGGAGTCGTTTAAAAAGGGTTTCTCACTACTTTTTCCTATTTTTTTTAAAAAATACATTTTTTAGGTGACTTGGTACACCTTAACTCATTACCAAGTGGCGACTCCGTATTTAGTTTTAAAAACCCTTTTTAAACTATAATTTTGGGTCAAATCGTCGCATTCTCAAACCCCCATTTAGACCCATTTTTCTTTTAAATCACAATTCATTTTCCAATCACAAATTGAATCGGAAAATACATTTTAAACCATTTATTCATTTTATCAAAAAATGGGGCACGACAGTTTGGCGACTCCACTGGGGACATTCGAGAGTCCGAGCAAATTTGATTTAATCAACCTTTTTCTTCTTTTAATCTTTTCATATATCACATTTGGGTGTTTAGGATTGCATTTTTTCTTTTATTAGGATTTTTGCATTTCACGCGTATCCAACTACTCCCTCGCTCGTGAATGTATGATTGGTTGATTGGATGTATGTTTACTTACTTACCTCGCGCTCGCATTGCATTTGGGGGGGGGTGTGTGTCACCTTAGAGCCTCACGTTGGTTCTCGATCCCTCCCCTCCAAACGAGCACTGGCATACGTGCATACGCTTTAATTTTTAACCCCTCATTTATTTTTCTTTTAGTGGCTTGTCACGCCACTCCACCCTATTAGGATTTTAGGCGACTCACTTGGACGTGTGACCGTGACACGACGTGTGCGTAGCACGATCCAAGGGGTCACTTAATCTTCCGCTTTAAGCTTTGGGTTAATAGCCTTTAGTTTTTAGTCGAAGATTAAGGATTTTTGATAGATTCACTCAGACATGTGGCCGTGACACGACGTGTGCGTAGCAATGTCTGGGGAATCGCTCGAGCCACCGACAAAGAACCTTGGGATTGATGACCCTTGGTTTCTAAGTCTGAAGGCTCGGGGACCTAAAACCTATCGAGTCTAGTTGCATTAGTGAGCCAATACCTCATGCATCCATGGTAACTTGCCTAGGATAGAGTCAGCCTTATCCTGAGCTAGGGACACTATTCACGAGGGGATGGATCCAACCCCTTTCTCCCTTTTATTGCTTTATTTCTTTGTACTGATTGCTTGATTTCGTTGCTACAATGTGTTATGTGTATTTATCTTGGCTGAACTAACTTTTCTTGATTTTGTGTCCCCATTGCATTCACAAACCCTAGCAAATAAGAGGTCTGGCATGACCTTCTTTTAGAACCTACCCTCGTAGATAGGTTATTGCACGTTTAAAGATTTTTGGTATTGCATTCATAGATTAATAATTGCATGGCATTCTAAGCCTACCTTGGCGTATAAAAGGTCCTTTTATGTCATGATTTCATTTTAAATTGCATGTTTTACATCGCTTTAATAAATGGCATCATGCATAAACCATAGAAAGGGAATGCCACATAGGGAATCCCGTGTTTAGGAATAAGCCACCTTGTGTCTCGGATACTTAATCCAGTGAGACTTGCACGTTTACATTCTGTACCATCCAAAGGGGTAGTGCACAAGGTAAGGTAGGATCCGATCATTTTCATAGAGTGATCTTTGGAATATGAGCGTCTAAAAATCACTTTTTGGCCATTTTATCAAAAATTGGTAAAAATCCCTTGCGTGAAGGACATTAATTTGAAGAAATTCACAAATGATTCCTCCTGTTGAGACGAGAAACAAACTGAGGCCAAAATTTGATTTTTAGAAGGTCATAGACCAATGCATCTCAATAATTTTGAAATAACCAATGGCCAGACAAATCAACCAATCCACTTTGCCAATTCATTCCATAAATCATCAATTCATTTGACCAACTTACCCTTTTTAGGGTCATCTGGTCGATTTTGAATAAATCATCAATTCATTTGACCAATTTACCCTTTTTAGGGTCACCTGGTCGATTTTGAATAAATCGTCAATTCATTTGACCGATTTACCCTTTTTAGGGTCATTTGGCCGAATTTTGAATAAATCACTAGTTCAATTTCATTCATTTGGCCAATTTACCCATTTTTAGGGCAATCGAGCCGATTTTGAATAAATCAAGTTTCGTTCAATCTATTTGATCAATTTACCCTTTTTAGGGGTGATCTGATTAATTTTGGATAAATTTCATTCAATTCATTTGACCTGTTTCCCTTTTTAGGGTAATCCGGTCGGTATTTAATAAATTGTCAATTTAATTTGACTAATTAGGATTTCAATGTCAAATTTCAAAATGGAAAACCTAGTCGATTTTGAGAAAAGCATCCATTGCATCCAGCCATTTGATCAGTTGAAGTTTTGACCCGTGCGTCATTGAGAAAAGTTGTCAAAATGAATTCCAATCTCTTCGATAGGAAGTTCGTCAAGGTCAAACCCGTGCATTTTTGCAAGTTCTTGTTTCGATCAAAAGTGATCAATCCCTTCGGACGAGGTCCTCGTTTTGACCGTCGTCTCTTCTCATTCCAATGGGCCAAATTTTTTCAAATTATTTTTCACTCCATAAGCTGATTGGATCCATCAGGTATTGTATAGTGCCTGCTCTGGAGGATTGCATTTTCATTCTAGGCCTACCCTTGGCACAAAAAGGGTTCCCCCATAGGACATGCATCCGAATTTTCTGGATATTTACTAACTCTTGCATTTTTTTTTTTATTGGAATATCTAAGCGAGGGCTAAATCTAAAGGCAATCTTTCCAAAATTTTCAGGTAATATTTAAACATAGCTTCTCGTCGAAGCCCCATCATAACGCGATCCCGTAGTCAAGCCCAGAGGAGTCGTGTAAACATGAGTTCACAACCGGAACAGTCAGATAGGTCTGCTACTACCGCTCAACCCGAGACTGCAAGTTCGGGGATTCAGTTGACTGAGATGCTTACCAAGTTTGGAGAGATGGCGTATGAGATGGCCGCCCAAAGGAAGTTAAATGATGAGCTAATTAGCAGCGGAGTTCAACCCGAACCTGTACCCGCCAGACAGCCTGAGCAAGAGTCATTTGTCCTACCTTCGGCCCATGCCACTGTTACTCCATCATTTCCTATTGCACCCGAAGAAACTTTCACCTATCCCACCACAAATTTGCCATACACTTACCCTCCTCATCCTTCATTTTTTCTTACTCACACGCGAGGTCCACCACCCCAAATCACTTCAAATATACCACCTGAGCCACATACCTTTTATTACCCTGTTGCTGAGCCATTCCTACCAGACCATATTGTTCAAACCAAGGCAGAAATGGGGGAATCTTCTGCTCCCGTTGATATAAAGCTGCTCAAACGCCTTGATCGTTTCGATGAGTTTATGAGGAAGAGTCAGGGGTTGAACAAGCAAGGAGTCCTGGACTACGATGAGCTTTGTCTCTTTCCCAATATGCAATTGCCCGAGGGGTTCAAAACCCCTAAATTTAACAAGTACGATGGGACGGGTAATCCCAAGACACACCTCCGACTATTTGCTAACAAGTTGGGAAAGCCTGTAGACGACGAGAACCTGCCTCTAAGGTTGTTCCCGGAAAGTCTGGAGGGGGATGCCCTCGACTGGTACTCAAATTTGAAGTCCGAAGAAGTAAAAACCTGGATTGACTTGTCCAATGCTTTTGTAAGGCAATATGAGTATAACTGCGAGTTGGCTCCGACACGAACCACGTTGGAAGGAACAAAAAGAAAACCCTCCGAGGATCACAAGACTTATGCCAAGAGGTGGAGGAAAATAGCTGCAAAAGTCGAGCCACCGATGACTGAGGACGAAATCATACGCACTTTCATTAAAGCACATGATCCCCCGTATTTTGAAGAAATTTTCCGCATGACTGGATGCTCGTTCGCCGCCATTGTCAATAAACTTGAGGAGTACGATGACTTCGTGAAAGCTGGGAAGATTGTTAATGTCTCTGCCCTCAAATCCCAGTTGGATGCTTTGCAAGGACAGGGGACTAGTGAGAAGAACCCGCAATTTAAAAAGAAAGAGGGGGAAACTGCCTTCACCTGGAATCAAAACCCTGTCCCAAGACCCAGACCTCGACAATACCCTACCAACTCAAACCCTTACCCCTACTACTCAAATCCTCATCCTGTTTACCACACCAATATCACTCATCCTCGACCTCGCTCAAATTATGCCAACCCGCCTACAACCCCTTTCCAAATATCTCAACCAAGCTTTCAACAAGCTCGTCCTCGGCCTCCTTACCACCAAAGATTTCCCCCACCAAATAGACCCATCTACAACTATCCCCGACCCACTGAAACCTACAATCAAAGCCGTACCCGAACCTTCACCAACCTAGGCAGGCCTTTGGACCAATTGTATGAGCAATTGAAGGTTGCCAACAAAATAGGCGTGATTCCCCCTCCAATTTACCTTCATGGCATGCCTGTTGGGTACAATCCACATGCTATTTGTGCCTATCATTCGGGAGTACCTGGCCACTCAACCGCCGATTGCAGGGCACTTAAGCACAAAGTCCAAGACATGATCGAGGCAGGAGAAATAGTGCTAAGGAAAAGAGGTGAACAAGGGCCGATCATAAGTACAAATCCTTTTCCTGAACACCAGGACACCTTCGAGGCATCCACCTCCAACGACGAAATTTGAAAATCCTGAAGGAGCTTTGCACAATTTGGATGGCCGAGTATCTTCCCTCTCGAAGGGAATTTCGGTAAATCTAGGGGTTGTTATTTACTAAAGTTCACAAAAACCATTTCTTGCATATGTGAATAGCTTCATGAAAACATCTTTCGCAATTAAGTTTTTGTCTTGTTTTCGCTTTGATTAGTTTTTCCATTAAATGCACAATTTGTTTATTTGATTATTGTCCTGAATTTTAATTCTTTTAAATGGCCAAAGATGAAATTATTTGACCCTTTGAATATCACTGTTCTGGATTCCGATAATACCATTCATCTAAAAATCCCTTCATTAAGAAATCCCTTCATTGATTCGTTGAAAAATCCCTTCTTAATCTTTTCGTTAAGAAAGCCTTTCATCAAGAAATCCCTCCTCTGCCAAGTTCTAAGCTGATTGGTTAAAGCAGCGTCACCGACGATTGATTTTGATGGATGAAAAGCAGTTGAATGTCGTATGGCCTGTGTTCATAACAAAAAGGTCCGCCACCGGTCCTTTAGAGAAGAAGGACAAAGAGTTAAAGCGAGATTTGCCAATGCAAGATGAAATCAAAGACGAATTTGGCCTAAACTGGTAAGGACATTTGTCATTCAAAAAGGTGCTACCGAGTGGAGCACTTATCCTTGAAGAGATGGACGGACAAACAGTCTCTCAACCTATCAACTCAGACATGTGTAAGAAGTTTTATTTTTGATTATGCAAATTTCTTTTGGAAATCATGCAAGGGACGAGGCAAAGGTCAGGCCATCTTCCTTTCCAATCAAAACATTTCATCCCTAGTCATCCCTTTTGAGCTATCAGAACAATAATTTTCGTTTGGCAGCCCCTGAGAATTGCAAACCCCACACTGGGACAAATTCATTTTGAAACGAGATTATCAGAGAGGGACAAGGAAAAATCCCCATACTGGGGCAAATTCATTTTGAAAAAAAAAGGAAGGAAAAAGGAAAAAGAGGAAAAGAGAAAAGAAAGAACCCCACACTGGGGCAAATTTAGTTTTTGAAGGAAAATGCAAAAAGTGAGGAAAATGCAATGAAGAAAATGCAAAGAAAGAGAAAATCCAATCAAACTGGGGCAAATTTCCTCGATTTCGTTCAAAATTAGAGATAATTTCAAAATGATGCAATCTCAGGTTATTTCACACCTTTCATCAAACCTGCTTTCAAGCCTCAACTTTTCTTGAAAAACACCCCACCTGACCTCATTACAAAAGCCCAAAAGTCCTGACTTTCGTCACTTGCTGTATTTCTATTAGGAATTTCGCTAATCAATTGGCAAGTGATGTCTATAATGCCTTCACTTAAACTTCTAAGGGAAGTGCATTTTACTGATGCCAGAAATCTTCAACTCAAACTCCTGAGTCGATCATGGTTGAGCTCTTTCATTTGCGTCTTTAGGTGAAAACCCGAAAGGGCACCTCAAAAAAAGAAAAAAGAAAAAAAGAGAAAAGACAAAACGAAACAAAAAAGGGGGGGCAACCTTGGTAAAAACCCGAAAGGGCACCAAGGTAGGATTTTGCAGCGAGCGAGCACGAGGAAGAACAGCTGGTGATTTGGTTCATTTGGATTTCTCCTCATTTTGTCATACTTCTGTCAATTTTGAATTCCAGAACAAAGATATCCAGAGAATTGAATATGACATTTGTTGACCAAAACTGTGTCATTTTGTAAAACATTCTTTTGCAAATACATTCTTAGGAAGCTCATTTTTCCAAATTACTTGCATTCATGGCATTTTTTGTAGAATTTAAGCACAAGTGGTTATGTGTGCATTCTTGTGCATATTTATTCTTTCATGACATGTGAATTTTCTTGCATACTTCATTCTTTATCTTTGAATTTTGGTGAATAACAATCCCCGTGGTTTATTCGAAGCATACTTGGGTTCAGTCATCTCTTGAAAAGGGTTAAGGTTCAACAAAGTCAGTTACGCAGACTTCACAATATGGCAAAGCACATACCTGATCAGTTTGTAAATCAGAAAAGCCTTAGGGTGAAAAATCCAACTCAATCGACTGCCGCAGCAAAAGTTGATAAAGGCGTTGAAAGACTCATGTTTACACGATTCTCAAAGGAAAACGGATCAAGTGATGGTGGCAATTTCTTTGTTTTCTTTTCTCTTTTGCAGAAAAACTGCATACACAGATGAAAGTAATCACACCTCGCACTGGAATCGGTGTCGGAAAGAGTTCTCCGGTGAACAAAGGCAGATTGAAAATGTCGCAAGCAAATTTCATCGAAAAATGCAACAGCATGGCGATACAGAATCAACTCTGGACTCACATTGCAAAAATTCATCATACTGGGGCAAATTAATTTTTCGGAAAGATTTTCAAAAGTCAAAAAGAAAAGCAAAAAGAAAAAAAATCATCAATAAAAAAATGAACACAAATTTTATCGCGGCAGGCTCGGGTTTAATCCCACTGACCGATTGTCAAGGCATTTTTATTTTACTCTGCCACTAGCTGTGAGTCAGTCCCACTAGTGCGCATTTCATTTTGCATCGCCACTAGCCGTGGGTCAGTCCCACTAGTGAGCAGTTCATGATTCAAAGCATATTTGGGTCAGTCCCATGATTTAAAAGCTTATTCGGGTCAGTCCCACGATCAAAAGTATTTTCGGGTCAGTCTCATGATCAAAAGCATTTTCGGGTCAGTCCCACGATCAAAAGCTTATTCGGGTCAGTCCCACGATCAAAAGCATTTTCGGGTCAGTCCCACGATCAAAAGCTTATTCGGGTCAGTCCCACGATCAAAAGCTTATTCGGGTCAGTCCCACGATCAAAAGCATTTTCGGGTCAGTCCCACGATCAAAAGCATTTTCGGGTCAGTCCCATGATCAAAAGCTTATTCGGGTCAGGGTCAGTCCCATGATCCATTCGGGTCAGATCAAAAGCATTTTTCGGGTCAGTCCCATGATCAAAAGCTTATTCGGGTCAGTCCCACGATCAAAAGCATTTTCGGGTCAGTCCCATGATCAAAAGCATTTTCGGGTCAGTCCCGTGATTAAAGCTTGTTCGGGCCAGTCCCATGATTTGAATTTCCTTCTCTAGTCAGTCCCAATTTTTAAATTCCTGTTCGGGTCAGTCCCGCTTTAAGTTCCTGTTTGGGCCAGTCCCGTCTTTAAATTTCGTTCGGGTCAATCCCACTTTAAATCTCCTGTCTAAGTCAATTCCATTTTAAAAGTTTTGCCAAAAGGGGTCAGTCCTTATTTCTAAAACGTCCTTATTTATAAAACCATGAACAATGTGACTATTGTAATTAATAATAAACTCTAGTTATGTAATTGTGAGGATTTTACAAAATTTCATATTAAATTTTATTGTTCTTTGCCACCATTTTCACACTATGCTAATCGTTAATTTTCCATATGTTGTCAAGAGAACTATATAGGAAATCTATGATATTTTTTACCTTCATAACAAGTTATTAACTAAGTTTGGAACAATTATAAAATATGTATACATATTTTATTACAATACCTTCCAGTTTTTGCTAATGAAAAACATAGGCTAATTGTAAAGGATAGGGTGCCATGATAAAATTAATGAAATTGATTTATCACATAGGAGGCTAAATTGCAAAGGATAAGGTGTCATGGTTGGGCACCCCCTTTAAAGAAGTCCCGGATAGCCCGCAGCAAATCCGTGTTAATAATCTCCCAGCACTACTGGTAAAAACCGGCTCCAAAACCATCCGAACCTGGAGCACTCTTAGGTGACATAGCGAAAACAACTTCCTTTAATTCCTCCATCATTGGCAATTTTTCCAGCATCTCATTTTTCACCGGAGTCAACACAGGGACCGAGAAATTTAGTACTGGAGCAGCCCTTCCACCCCACTTAGATGAGAATAGTTTAGAAAAGAATTGGGTAGCCGAATCCTTAATTCCCGACTCATTTTCAGTCCATTGACCATTATCCCCTTTAATATGGGAAATAAAATTAGCATTTCACCTCTGCTTTACCATAGAATGAAAAAATCGCATATTGGCATCCCTTACCTAGATACACTTTATAGCCGATTTTTGCCTCCAAAATTCACCCTCTACAACCAAAGCCTGTGTAAATGCTGCTCGAGCTTCCCCCAACCTGGACTTAGAAATGACATCCCGCCGTATCTGAAACTCGGACTCATATTGACGTAGGTTCTCCTCGGCCAATCTTACCGCTTGTGAGATATTACCAAAACATTGGGAATTCCACTGCCAAAGTTTTGTTTTGTTATTGACCAATTTTTTGAAAAAACCATGCATTCCCCCTAGTTGTATTGGTCTTGCCAAGCTTCTTGCACCACTTCCAAGAAAGTCGGGTGCTTCCCCTAGATATTGAGAAAACGAAATGAAGAACCTTGCGTTGGCCTTTGTCCACACCTAATTAGCAACGGGACATGATCTGACCTACCACGAACCAAGTGGGACACTTTAGTTACTCCGAACATATTCGACTAAGCTTCATTGACTAATGCCCTGTCTAGGCGCTGCCACACAATTCCATTCGTCCAAATAAAAGGTGAACCATCGAAGTCAACTTCAACCAATCCACAGCTAAACATGGTGTTGTTAAACTTCTCCATGTTGCATTCATTAGGAGGGGCCCCCCTAGACCGTTCACTAGATTTGGAAATGACATTGAAGTCACCTGTCACCATCCATGGTCCCAACGATTGATTACTAACCTCCTGCATTGCTCCCCACAACTCACGTGTACCGACCCTCGTGCACTTCGCATATACCGCAAAAAAGGAAAAAGGAGAACTAACCCAGTTAATTGACATATAAACTAGTTGGTCACCTATTTCCTAAAAGCTAATGGGAAAGTCCTCATTCCAGAACACCCAGATCTTACCTTCTAAAAAGGACTAAGCTCTCATGTAATGTAGGAATCAACAAATAGCCTGTAAGTGTTCCTGACACGTCATTGGCTCCAACAATACAGCCACACGAACCTGATTTTGTTGACACAATTTTCGGAGAAGACGTTAAGAATCTTGCCTAGATGCACCCCGTATGTTCCACACCAGCATATTAAGCGGCCTAATCATCGGTGCATAGAGAGGCTCTAGCTTGAGATAGGAATTGCTGTAATTTTTTGTTATAATTAAGAGGGTTCCTGGTTTTTTGGATAAGGTATTAAAGAGCTCCATATCCTTGGAATCAATAATTGCTCCACTCGGCAACTGATTATCAATCAACTGTGTTCGTTGCAACTACTGGTTTATGGTCCATTGGAATGCCTTTGGCTCTTGAAGAGGAATGCGAACTCCTTGGGTTCCTTCCAATGACTTCCTCCGGAGTCCATACGAAGCTCGCGGAGACGGTGAGAGAGATCGACCATCTACGGAGCAGCAGCAACCCAGTGGGCGCGCATCTTCCAGTGTCTCCATCTCCATCAATTCCAATGCCGTAAATTTGTTGGACGTCAAAACTGGTTCCGAATCATCCTCCTGAGTAGCATGTTTGATCTCCGTTTTGCTCGTATCCTCTTCTCCCTCCCCCTGGATTCTGGGCAGCTCTTTGGATCAATAGTTGCAGCCGATAGAAATTTTCTAACCCCTTGCTCGTGCTGCAGAATCGTACCCACCTGTCCCGAGGATGCTCCTTTGGGAGCTGACGAAGAGGAGGGGTCTCCACTCTCAATGGTTATCGTTCCTAAGGCGTCATGGTGAGTCCCCTCCGCTGCTGGGGTTGCTTTTACTACTGTAGACACCAAATTTTTGGTGTAATTTCTTTTACTTTTTATTCTCATTTGTCGTGGTTGCTTTTAGTTTTTTTTAGTTTCTAGTTTCTATTTTAATTTTTAAGTTTTAACGTAGAAAAATCATGGAAAAAGAGAAAAAAAGGAAAATTGTTCACAAAAATACGTTCAAATTTAATTTTTTGGCATTTTGGTTTATTTTTGTTAATTTATTTTGAAAAAAAAAATGATGAGAAATGATGAAAAATGAAAGAAAAGATCGAAAATGGTAATTTTGTTATTTTTAGTTTGTTTATTTCGATGTGTTTGTAATTAAAATTGTTGTTTTTATTATTATTTAGTTTTACTATTATTTTTGTTAAATAATTAAGGTGAAAAAAAATAAAATAAAATAAAAAAAAACATCTCCATTTCTGCCGGAGTGCATTTTCAGTCTCCACACACACCCCACTTCCCTGATCCGTGACTTAGCTTCCCATTTTCAGGACACCATCTCCACTCCACTATCAGATTCCTAACCACAACCAAATCCTTTACCTCGTGATCATCGACTGAGATAGGAGAGAGTGAGCTGCATTCGGCAAACCAACCGAGGACAAGAGGGAATCCGCGAGCTGCAACACTTTAAAATTTCTGTCCGTGAGCTGGAGTGAAACCAGGGAGAAGCCGTGAGCGAGCTCCACCCATTCTGCACTTCCGTTTCTACCAACTACATCCAGTTTCCAACCGCAACAACCACCAGCTCCACCGGCTGCCACAGCCAAGCAAACCAGCACTTCAGACCGGGCGTGAGAACCGAGAGGAAAGAAAATTTTTCCAGACTTCTTGTGCGTAAGCTTAGCTTGCTACTGAGGTAATTTCTGGACTTAGATGAGTTGTTTATGGGTTGATGAAGCTGTTTATAAGCATGCATGTGGGGTTGTACGGTTGGATGATGAACTAAGTTACAAGAAAATCTGATTTTTAAGGAATTGGAACTGTCCGATTGCTTGAGCTGGAAATTTCAGCTTTAAATTGCTAACTTGTGATGATCTGAGCTCAGTTGTATGTTTAGCTAATTAGCAGCTGGATGATTGAGCTTTGCATGAAGTTAATCAACATGTTTAAGCAAGAAAATTGAGGGAATATAAAATCTGTTTACATGTATGACAACCGAGAGAGAAATTGGATGAATTTCTGGTTAAATGGTGATTTTTGATGACATTTGAACTTGATTTTGGACCCAATCTGATAGATAGCTCTTTATTTGGTGTTGCATGTGATCTTTATGGCTAGGAATTCGGTTGCATGGCTGGAAAATTTTATTGGAAGTTGCTAGTTGTCAAGGCATCTGAAATGGTTTACTATATGAATTTGTTTGTTATCAAAATTCTGATTGGAATTTTCTGGTTGCAAAACCTGTGAATCAAAAAAGCTGTTGGCTTCTTCGTTTGTTTTGTTTTTTTTTCTTTGAAGCTGAATGAGTGAGGCCGGCAGGTTGCAGGGGATTCTTTGCATTGTGTTTGTTCTTTTAATTTGGGACCTTAGGATGTTTTTTCTTGAATTTTGTTTGATTTGAAGTTAGTTGATGTCCGAACGCCTTTGTATTGCTAGACTTTGGTTGAGGTTTAAAGAACCTGTTTTGTTGTCTCCCTGCACATATGAAAGCTGAATTTGCACAGAAAGAAACCCGTGAGTGAATTCAAGTTGCTGGTTTCATAGTAATGTCGAAACTTTTGGTTTGGTTGCAGCTGTGTTCCTCCTCAAAGAAAGTGTTTAAATGTGTCCCCAGCTTTGCATCAGTCTTGCTTATGTGTTTTGCTGATTTGGTTTGAGTTATATATCTCGTTGTTTAGTTATAGGTTATGGTTTTGGTCGAAATTTGTTGAATAAAGCTGCGTGTTTACATCTAAAAATCTGAATTTTCCTTCTTGAGCAAAATTGTTTTGAACAACAGGTTTTGCTTCATCCTTGTTGCGGCAGTGATCACCTTATTGCTTGGCATCTAGGTTGTTTGTTTATTTCTTTCTGCCGTATGAAGTAGCCTCATGGGCCAAGTTGAGAGTGAACATGTGCACTTGTGTGTTGCTAACAACACTCTCAAGTGAATTTCTGGTCTAATGAAGTAGCCACTAATCCTTGCATTACTTGGCTGCACTTTGTATTTGGATGATTTGTTTACATCTTTGCGGGTAATAGATGGCTGTGTTTGAGTAAAGTGAACAACATGAGTGAGAGTCTTGCATCCGTTATTGGATTTGTGGCATTGATAGAGTTTATTTAGGATCCAACCACATGAAAACAAGCTGCAAAGTTCACTCAAGAAATTCTGCCGCAGTTTTTGATTTTTTTGGCCATAACCCATTTCTTTTCTTGTTGCTGTTTTCTTTTTGAATTACCATGGCTGTGTCTTTAGTTTAAGAAATGTAAATTTACAAGTTTCATGTTTGCAAAGTAGAGAAATGTGTGATAGTTTGCTTGGATTTTACTTGAAAAATGTGTGATAGTTCACTATGCCGAATTGCTGCAACTTACGCATATCAGAAATTGTAGAAAGAAATGGAATTGCAGAAGCTTTGGCCGTGAATGTTGATTTGCATGCATGAAATAATCTTCACAAATTTCGCTTTGACCCCTCAAGTCCCTTCTTATTCTATTATGGCCCCAGCAATTGAAAAGATTAATCGATTTAATCCTTCAAAGTTCCTTTTCCTTCCAAATTGGAATCCCATTTGTTGAATATGGATTTGTTTGATTATTTGAAGGACTTAATGGTTCAATTCTATAGCTACTAGTGGTTCCCTATGTTTTGTTTTTGAAGAATTTATGTTGTTTGATTTACTATTAAATTGGTGCATTAATCCTTTGTTTAATGGTTTTAGCCCAAATTAGAACCTTTTCCATTTATTAGCTTCACAAGCGGGGGAAGGTATAACTTTCTTTTATCCTTTTTGCCTCTCCCTATGTGATACAACGTGCTAAATGAGAATTGCATGTCTACTTGGCTTTCTTAAGTTTTCTTTAATTCCTTTCATTTTTAAGTCTTTCTTTTATTTTATTTATGGGGTATGTGTACACCTCTTGGCTTGTAATAGATAGGGCATTGGAGAGCACTTTGTCCATTTTTCCCCCTTCCCCCATTTGTCTTAGTTAGCCCATGTAATAGTTTCATTTGCTTTTGGGGTATTATTTGGTTTGCTATGTGTTTAATTTGCTTTATTAAGCTATTGCATCTAGTCGAGCATGCTAAGTGTTATGTGCTACGTGTTATAAGTGATTTTGCAGGTCTACTTGCTTTCTATATTTATAAATGAATGTGATGGATGAATGTACGTTTCCGCTAGTCCAACGCTAGTCGGAATTCATAGAATGGGCTAGTCCAACGCTAGACTCTTAGGGATTTCCTCTCGTTAGTGCATGTTCGCATGTTCATTACATGTCATGCATTCTTTTTAGTTTTATCGTTGTGCATGCCTCTCAAACCCCTTTTCCCTCCATTTTAGGATTTTTGCATTTCATGCTAGTTATAGGGTTCATTTGCTTGAGAGTCCCCTTAAATATGGGATATAGACGAGTGTGGTTTTTTATAAGCCTTAGCACGCTTGTATTCCCTCTATAAAAGGGCAAATTGAGTCACGATTTAGGTCTCCCCGTACCCAATGTGCATGAATTCCCTAGGCTCATGCATTTTTAAATCCACTCTACCATTTTATACCCTCATCACACTTTCATTTTTCCTCCCATTTTGCACACGAGCACCTTTGTGTTTCTTCACTTGCACACGAACACTTTTATCATCACTTGCACACATGCACTTCATATTATCATTTCACATACCGTACCTTGCCCACTCACGTGCACATTTTCCTTTACATTTTTTATTGTTTATTATTACTTTTTCAAACTCATGTCCTCACATTGCATACATGCATTCCATTCATTTGCATCCCACTCGCATTATTCGTGACTTCTTCAAAGGATCGTTATTGGGCTTCACAATTAATGTGATTGGCACCACTCAACCTTTGAAGAGAAATTTCCCCCAATACCCCTAGGTCTAGGGTTTGCATTCATGTAGTACATCCAAATGTAATAAATTCTTTGGTTAAAACAAGAAAGTCTTTGATTAAATCATGCAACTAGCCTTGGCTAGGTCAAAGGGGTGCCTTGGATTTTTATCTTTGCCTTCCCCTTTGTCAAATGTGACTCCCGAACCTTTTTCTTTGGTTTACGTAGACTAGGAGTCGTTTAAAAAGGGTTTTTCACTACTTTTTCCTATTTTTTTTAAAAATACATTTTTCAGGTGACTTGGTACACCTTAACTCATTACCAAATGGCGACTCCGTATTTAGTTTTAAAAACCCTTTTTAAACTATAATTTTGGGTCAAATCGTCGCATTCTCAAACCCCCATTTAGACCCATTTTTCTTTTAAATCACAATTCATTTTCCAATCACAAATTGAATCGGAAAATACATTTTAAACCATTTATTCATTTTATCAAAAAATGGGGCGCGACAACTACCTATGTGTTAGTTGTTGCAGCTGGTGACGCTTCTTTCCCCTTGTCCATTTGAAGTTTTGGTCTGTATACTTGCGAGGCCAGCTTTTTCCCCTCAACATTCTGTCGAACAACTTTAAGGTCTGGATGTTTCCTATAACACTCATTATCTGAATGTCCAACCTTCACACAGAAACTACAGAACTTCGGCCACTCTTCGTACTCCACTCTTTGCTAGTGGCCACCGTCGTCATCTCCTCTCCAAATGCAATGAACAAGGCATTTTGCAACGTCCACTTCAACAAGTAAACGAGCTACAGATGGTCGCTTCAAGCTCAAGGTTACTAAATCCACTTGCAGTGGTCTCCCAATCAATGAACCAAGTTTAAACAGGTATCTTTTGTCAAAAAAGGGTAGTGGCAATCCCGGCAACAGCATCCATACTAGAACGATGGAGGATTCTTGGTTAACATTGAAATCAAGCGTCCATTTCGATACCGTCATCGGCGATCCCTGAATAAAACACGTGTGACGAAGGAAAATTTTGGTGTAATTCTTCTCAACAGTAGGCCCTATGAGCACATGTTTAGTATCCAACAAGCCTATAGAGCACGAGCCCTTCAAGCCCAGAGCTACAAAAAATTTCCTAATAATTTCCATGGGAGGTCTATTATAAGCGAACCTCCCTATGAGGGCATTCTTATATGGTTCAGCGAGCGTCATTAGGTCCTACTTCGTCATCACCAGAGCCGGCTCACCCTGGTGAACTCCAAGCGATCCAAGGTCACGAAGAGTATAGGCTAATGCATCCCCTACAACGATTTCTGCAAAGGTCTTCCCTGGCAGCCTGTTGTGGCTATCCGCGAGGGTAACGGCAGCCAAGATGCCGCCATGAAGGCTGGAGCGAAACCCTAGAGAAAGTAGGGTATTAGAGAAATGAAGTTGATCGGGATTGTAACACTTAAATATTAAGTTAACATCATATCAGTATATACATGCATTGAAAATAGTAATAGAATTAAATTGTACTTGTAGATCAAGTAGATATAGATTGGTTTATATTCCTTAGACTTTTAACCTTGTTTTGTTAATAAAATAATTCGTGTTTTTATAAAATAAAATAACATTTTAGTTGATTAAATGAGTTTTTTTGAATTGTAATTAAACTTAATAAATTAATAAATTATTAATTTATCAATTAATTAATATCTCTTTAAATTAATAGAATTTATATGATCCCAAAGTTATTAATTTATAGAGATTTTACTGTAGTGTTAAGGGTACATTCAATGTTTGTGTCGTTTAGAAATAATTAAAATCAATTAATTTTATACAACAAATTTGTTTTTTTCACATAAATTAGATCGATATAAACATTTTTTTTAAAGAACTTTGGTCTTTGGCTTATAATGTCATAGTAATTTGGTAGTTAGATTAGGGTGGTTATGAATAGTTTTAAAGGCAAAATGTGATTAGGTGACAAGGATAAAAATTAATTTTTTTGTGAGGGTAAAGTTGAAAGTTTAAAAAATGATCAAAATTATTTATATCAACAGTAACTCCTTTGACTTTATATATTGTACAGATATAGAAACATTAATTTGGTAGTTAAATTAGGGTGATTATGAGTAGTTATAAAAGCAAAATGTGATAGGCGATAAAGGTCAAAGTTAATTTTTTATAAGGATGAAGTTGAACGTTCAAAAAATGACCAAAATTTTTTACACTAACTGCCAACCCTCTCATGTTATATATTGTACAGATTTAGATGTAGATATCTCATGCAGCCACGATAACCTGGTTGGGGTCTATATGCTTTATGGGAGCTAATACAAACATGCTTCATGCTTTACGATTTTTTTTTTTTTTTGGTGGAGAGAATTGATGTTTTAAGCTTAAAATTGGCCGAAATGGTGATGGGCTAGCATCCGGGATTCCAAGGCCCAAGTTTTTCTATGGAAACGGAAAAACTCACATGGGGTGGACTTCACTTTGTTGGTGGGAAATATCAAATTGGAAAGTCTTGTAACTTTAGACTCCCCCCTTTCTTCATTTCAATTTTATCATTTCTCATTTATTTCATTTTATTTATTTATTATTATTATTTCACGAATTGCAACATTTACACTGTCCTACCCTAAAGGGAGACTAAAGAAAAGGTCTATCTAAACTAAAGCAGTACATTGGTAAGTTCTATAAATAAATAAATATATTTTTTTTAATTACATGGTACAGATTTTGAATCTGACTCAATATTTCCTGCTTCCAATCCTCTGTCCAATGTGTATGTGCAAACTTCCTGTCTAATTTTATACGTTGTCATTTAGTTTTGAAAATTGACAACGCGTTTATTCTTTGCTGGGCCTTTTTTCAGAAACTGAGGACTGTCTCACTTGGGTCTAATGCTTCAGCAAGACAGTAACACCCCGTTTGCAGTTGTGGTGCATTTACAAAAAAGCGTTTTTAAATCCTAAAAGTATTTCTAGAGTGTTTGATAATTAATTTTCTGAATCTAATTTTTGATAACATAAAAGCATTTTATTAAAAACACTAATGTTAGAAGTGATTCTTTATAAGTTGTGGGGCTTAAAAGTCTTTGCAAGTTTGCATTTATTCAATCAAATTGCAAGAACTAATGACAATATTATGAAACTAAAGCTAATCACTTTTTTATTTACAACAAATTGAGCAAAAGCAAGAAAATTTTTTGGTTGAGATAGATCAGTTTTTAGCAAGAAGCCCGTCTCTAATATTTCATCATCAAGAAGGGTTTGGTTGATCAAAATTTTTTCAAAGCTAAATTTTAATTTCTCTAATTTTACGTCATAAAACAAAACAACCATATATAGGTAACCATTGACCAACTTGCATATAACTTATAAATACTAACACACCATGAAGTTCTAAATATAGGACAAGGAACACTTTGCCGAAATGGCTTTGTGTATTCAACATAATTTTTCTCTTCCATGATCAATTCCTCAACTGAGGCTGAGCTATACACAAAAATGAAAGAAGAAGATCCCAAATACGCATCTAGGAATTGGGCCCAAACCAATCACAGCCGTTCCTGCCTGCAATACTAGGAGGAATCGATCTATATGCTATGCTGTATTTCTTGAATTTCTAATGCACTTAAACACATCGGATGACATGTCTTGAGAGGTGGGAGATCAAGAGTTCAAATCTTGTTTCTTATCAAAAAATTGCCATTTAATGTGACTTTTCTTAGATTCATATGAATGTATAATACACTCGTATAATTCGATGATGGTTCAATTCTCGTCGATTTCCTGTTTTTCTGTTGGATCACCCCCTAAAATAGGTTAGCTTAAGAGTAGGAGTAGGTGTAGGTGTAGATGATGACAATTGATAAAAAAAAAAAAATTTAAAACGTTGGTTGCCAAGTATGATGCTGAGGAGGAGACGAGCACAAGATCTTGGTAATTCACAAGAAAATAACAAATTAAAACGAAAAAACATATCAACTACAAGAAATGCACGATAGAACCCAAAACGGCACATTTTGCCTGATGATTACAATGGGCTAAACGGCCTACTAAAGGTCCCTAGTTTTGGTGTATTCCAAGCCTTCACTAAGACCCACTTTCCAACTAAGTGAAAAATGGTTGCTTCAAAAAAAAAAAAAACTAAGTGAAAAAAGGCAAATTATATTGCAACAACTAAAATTGTAATGTCACAACAAAAAGGGGGACTAGAAACTTGAAAATAAAATTTGAAGCATCTTTGTGAAACTTTAGAATTAGTTTAAGGACTAAATATGTAAATTGGCCAAAATTGAAATAAGTTCACAACTAAAAGTCCATTTGGAAGTTACATGCTTCTTCAAATAGGGGGAAAATAAAGGAAAAAATAATTATTACGACATTTTTACGATAATGCTTTATATTGAGTTGGTACAAAAATGAACTTTGGTGGATTGGGCAGCATAGTGCGAACATTCAATTATAGATTTATAGAAAAAGAAATTGATTTCATGACTATAATAACTGGATTTGTCATATCGTTGACGTAATATAATTTTGTACATAACAGTTGGGCATACTTGAAAGTAATGTACTTGAAAATATTAATGTGCTCCTCCGAAATTTGTCATAAAAGAACAGATGGATAAGCATAGAGAAGTAATATAATGAGTATTTTTCTTAAAAACAGCTAGATATTTATAATTAAACTCGACAGGTTCTATGTCATGATAGAAGTGTAAACATTGCGTTTATGCATTTATTTCTCACCAAAATGTTAGGTTGTTATTTTAAATTCTTAATTGAAATTGTATGTAAGAGATCAATAGATTTCTAACCGGCAACCTATTGCCCATTTGCTGAATTAAATAAATAAATAAATGAACAAATAAAAACAGAGTAAAATATGGTCTATAAAGAAGATCATTTAATACGAGATATATACAATAAGATACAAAATTGAACTTCCAGCAACCGTTAAAAAAATAAAGTGATATGAAAAAAAGAAGAGAAATTGCGTGGTTACGAGTAAGGAAATATTCACATCTTCCCCCACAGCCGGTGTAGACTCCATCCATTATTTGTCAACAAACCAATAACAACTTAAGGAATGTATGCAATTCTTTTATAATCTTCACTTTCTTCGTTCTAATTCTCTAGATTCTCCGTCATTTGAGAACTCAACTCATACAAACCCAGCTTTGGAATATGCATCAAGCGTTGAATTCCTGTAGGTAACTCCTCCGGTAATGGGAGTTCTCCCAGATTTATTTCTTGGATACAGGGCAATGCACCCTCCTCCACTTTCATCCGTCTTAACCATTCTAATTTCCTTGCGTACATTTTCTTTAGCTTTGAGAATCCTCCATTCTTGAATCACCAATCCCTGTCCTTGGTAAGATCCAAACATTGAATAATACTCAAATTTGGCATAGAGAATTCAAGCGGATCCTCCTTATTACTTGAACTGCTCCAATCCAAATCTATGCTAAACAGGCTTTGAAGATGAGTTATCCACTGTGGCATCTTTTCTAAGCGGCCAGCCAATAGTAGCATGCGAAGAGATTGGAGAAACGAAGAAGACATTGAAGAAGAAAGAGAATGTTGTTGATGATGATCATGATTTAGATTTATCACCTCATAATCATCATTATCTTTTCTAATTGAAGAAATGGTTAACTCCCAAAGGCTAGTGAGAGCGGCAACGGAGAAGCAGAGCTCCTTTCCATCTTCTCTTCTCAGATTTGAAAGAGTCAATTCTCCCATCTCTTTAACTATGGATCCACTACTTGCATCTATGGTGGTTAATGTTTTTAGGGCAAAAAGCCCTCCCAATTTTGTAGGAGCCGTAAATTCATGATGTCCATAACTATGATCTCAAGGATAAACTATTCTATAAAGTATAAGATGCTCAAGCTTTTGTAACTTCAGAATTCCCATCGGTAATTCCCAGACTTGAGTTTCAGCCAAATTTAAATATTTCAAATTTTGAAGCTTTCCTATGGATTTCGGGACATCTTTAACTCCCGTACCACATAGGTTCAAATACTTGAGATGATACAATTTGAAAATCTCATTTGGGATTTCCTCCAATGTCTTTTCACCTCTCAAATCCAAAACATTTAACAATCTGCTACTCTTTAAAACTTCAGATAACAAGATTCTGGATACTAGTGGACTTATGGATTCAATTGTAATAAAGGATCAACGGTGGTCAATGCAATAATATTAGCCTCTTTGATGGTGCTGGGTGGTGTTACTACTACACCTATGGATTACCAAATGGCGTACCTTCTCAGATAGCCACCTTGCGTGTTGTCCAGTAGTTAATTGTCACCATGTTTTGTTCCCTTGACTTCGAAAGAATAATTTCTTGCACTAGATCATGGATTCAATAAATGCTGGGGATTTCTTCATAGAAACTAGTTGTTACTCGACAAGTTCTCTAAGACAACTGTAGCCTATATCTTCCATAGTCATTCCTTCTCTCTTTTCTACAAACCTTTCAACAATCCATAATTCAACAAGTCTATAGCAACCTATTTAGAATCCTCTGGGTACATACTTAAGTAAACAAACAGATCTTAAGATGTCAAGGAAGATCATTGTGACTGAGAGAAAGTATCTTTCCACGTACCAGAGCCTTCTAATTCACCCTCAAGACTGCATTGAACCATCTCCCATTCCTCTACTATATTCAAGTCTTTCAAAGCCAAAGCCCATTGACTGCAAGAATCGCAAGGGGCAAACCCTCACATTTACCCAATATACCTCTTGCAACATCCATTGGATGGGCAGGGCAACCATGTTTTTTAAATATCTTTTTGCAAAATAGGGTCCATGAATCTTCAAAGATAGTTGAACCATTTTGAGAACATAATTATGAGATTTGATGCAAGACGCAGAGGCTACATCAGCTTTTCGTGTTGCTAGCATGACACGATTGCCATAGCCATTCTCGGATAGTGTAAAGCTGATTGCATTCTAGAATTCCACATCTCATACACCATCAAACACAATGACATACCTTCCAGCTTGTTGAAGAAAATCTTTGACAAATTCTTTCAGCTCAATACTAGTCATGGATTCAATCAATTGTGGGACTGATTTCTTCAATTCCTTGTGTAGCTGCCGAATCAAGTCTTTCAGGAGCTCGTGAAAGTTACATGTTTGAGAGACAAAGGCATAAACACGGAAGTGCCTTCTAACATCTAAATCTTGGGGCACTTTTTTAACTAAGGCAGTTTTACCTAGTCCGCCCATTCCAACCACAGAAACAACTTTGAGTTGGGAATCATCCCCCTCGAGCAGTTGAGAAATTAGCTGTTCTTTGGGCTTGTCAATGCCAATCAAATCACTTTCTTCTACAAGAAGTGCATCATCCCTGCTATAGCGCCACGTTGTATTGTTAGAAGCAGGAAGAGACCCGGACGCTTGGGCAATAAGACCAAATTCTGATTGGTATGTCTGATGCCCTTCAGAAATATTCTTTACTCTAGTCTTGATGCTCTGTAATTGCTCAGCAACCTTATGACGAGCTCGCAAAGTCCTTATGGAGTTGAAAATTCTCCGAACAGAGCCATGGAAGCCTGTTGCTCGATGGCGAGCAAAGCGAGCTACGAATTGATTAAGAACATCTTCAGTGTCATACGCTACTTCTCGTACTTGCTTGATCCATTCTTGGAGTCTCGGATCAGCATCTTCTTCTTTTGTTTCTGCCACTCTTAGGAAAGCTCTCATGTGCCCCAACTCATCCTTGATGAGTTGAATCACTTGCCAAAGCCCTCCCAATAGACTTCCCTCTTCACATAGAAAAATTGTTCCTGCCATTTTGAGTCTCCCTCTTTAACTTGCAAATATCAGAAAAAAATGTTTCTGGTCTAGAGAAGGAAGAAAGAAGAGTTTGTTATAGCTTCATAAGCTGATGAATTTTGATGTGTGGTGCAGTATTGTTTATCAACAAATCAAAACCGCGTTCAGTATCAGTGAATAGAAAAGGTGTGGGGCTGAACTTTCAAGTCTCTGCTTCTCAAAAGACTTTCCGGACAAGTTCACATGGAATCAATCACATGTGAATCTGTCCTTGCGAAAAGGGCAAAATGCACTTTCTCCCTGTGGTGCCCTCCTTGGCCCTGTGGTGCCCTCCTTGGCCTGTAGGGTGAGGGTTCAAACCTTATCAGCAGCGAAAAAAATCTAAGAGTTATGTCATAATACTTCCTTGATGTAGTTGGATCTGTATATCCACTAGCCCCTACAACAGTCTCCTTAGGCTCCCCTCCCCTTGATTATGATAGAGTAGGTTATACAAATGTATTGTTATTGACAAAAAAAAAAATGTAGCTATATTTCACGTAACTCCCCTGTAGTTTTAAAATTATATATAATCTTCTCATAATTTGGATTAAAGTGTTAAAATAACGGAAATAATTATTCGTAATGAAACCTATGAAAATGTTAAAATTTCCCTTGTTTAAAAGTTAAAATAGCTGAAATTACTAAAATATATAAACATAATATGCATAACATTTTAACCCCGTATGATTTTATGTTTTACTATATAACCCCCTTATGACTTAGTGTTTTATCATATAATCCCTTATGATTTTCAAAATATATACATAACTCTTCTGTAGTTAATAAATAATTTCCAATTTTACATAGGGACATTTTTGACATTTTAGTTGACTCCGTTATGGAATGCAAATTCCGTCATTTTGACATTTTAATTCAAACCATGATGGGGTTATGTATAAAAAAAACTAATCATAGGGGGGTAAAATGTAATATGCCCTTGTGGAAAAAAAGAATATCAACAGTAAATTAGAGCAAAATGTATCATGATAAAGAGATTATTATGAGGGTCTTTGGAAAGTATTTTTTGGAAATTTTTTATCTTTTTTTTTCCTTAAACATGTTTTGCAACTAGCTTTTTATATTACATATATTATATTACAAGAAAAACTATAGTGAATAATATAAAAGTTTTTCTAAATAATATTCAATCTAAATAGGCTTGCCCAAAAAAAGAAAGAAAAATATACTCTTGGATTGGCTTTCCCTTAATTTATTTGGAGTCATATGCTAAAAAGGCAGTAATTCATTTGATTGAGTTATTATTTTTAATATTTTTCAAAATCTAGCTCAAAGCAATCACTTGAGTTTAATACTTGAAATTCACGGGTAAAAGTAGCTTCTAGTCATAGCTTGAAAGGAGAAAAGCAATTTTCATCCCTAATATTTGGTATCTGCGATTTTGGTTCTCAAAGTTTTGATAAAAACAAATATGGTTCCCAATGATTGGTAACTAGTGCGATTTTTAGTTCTTAAAATTTCGACAAAGTCAAACCTGTTTCCCTATGTTTACAATTTGAAGTAAATCTAAGATAGTTGATGGATTTTTTCAATTTCTGATGGAATTAGTCATGTACCATCACGTATTCATTAAATAATTTTTTTTAAAGAAGCAAAACAATGGCTAATTTTGAATAATAAAAATAACTCACATAATGCCACGTGAATAACTAATTAACCAAGAAACAACAACAAAAAAAAAGAAAAATTTCAAACTATATAGAAAAATTGAGTATTAGAGTTTTTTGCTTGGGGCTATAGACGTAAAGATTGAAAATGAGTTTGGATTGATGAATTGGGTTCTTCGACTAGTTTCAATTTTAGTCAATTATTTAACAGGTGAATTATCAGTCCTTAATTTTGTTGTAAAGTTAGCTACTATTTTGTTTCTTTATTTTAAATTCAATTTGACAGACAAATGATCAAATTCCATCAGTAAATAGAAAAACTCTTCTAATATAATGTCCTAAATTTCCTTTAAATGGGATACATTGGGGATCGTGTTTGTTCTTGTCAAAATTTTAAGCACTAAAATTGAACAAATACTAAACATTGGGATTAGATTTCTTTTTGCCGAAATTTTAAGAACTAAAACTGCACAGGTGCTAAATATTGGTAACTAAAACTGCATATTTCCCTAACTTGGAATCATATGTTTGTGACTACCAAAGCAATATTCTGTAGTTGTTTTGAATGTATTTGCACAAGATATTTATGCCAGTAAATCTCACTTGTTCTCAATAACAAAGAAGGCATAAGTTTTCCTGCTAATCCGCAACAATGGTTCCTCCAAACTAAAGATAGAGCACACAAAAAAGGAAAAAAAATGACAGAGACAGGGAGAGATATTTATAAAGTTCTGTCAGTGTGCCATTATGGTTTGTATAGAGGAATTGTCAAAGCCGAGTGATAAAGTTCGTGCTCGGAAGAAAGCAATTGGAAGCAAGATGAAGCCATAATTGTCATGAAGAAAAAAGCAGCTAAAGCAGTAGTAGCTGTGGCACCATCTTGCAAAAGTATATAAACGAAGAAGGGAAAATTGTATTATATGCCTTGTGTGTGTGTGTTTTAACTACTGTAATTTTGGGTTAATATTTGCCATGAGGGTATACGATGATAAATCAGACCAATTAAAAAAGTCAAAAGTTACTTAAAATATTTTTTCATTTTTGTTTTTCATTTTTTCTTTTGAGAGTAAAAGGAAAGGAAAGGAAAGGAAAGGACTTAAGTGTCAAATTTGAGACCTCATGATCACCTGGATAAAGTGCTTTTGTTTTTTGCAAAAAAAATTTAAGAATGGAAGAATTAGATGTGTTTTAACTTTTTCTAAGAATTTTCTTTTTGTTTTCATTATTCTTCAGCTTCAGAAAGTTTTCCAACAAAGCAGGTCAGCAGTTACTTGTCTAAAATCTTATTTAATCCACTACACTAGTTTCTATTATGAAAATTTATGTGGAAGGCTATATTAACATGAGATAACTACTGAAGTTACTCCAGTGGTCAAGGGAAGACTCTTAGAATTCTCCCTGTTGCCAAGTTTAAGTTTGAATTTTGGGTCTAGTAGTTGGAAATGAGAAGGGAATGGGACGAATGAGAGAAAAAATAGTAAAATTCTAAAAAAAAAATTAAGATTAGGTTTAACTTGTATTTTTGCTATGAGATATTATGTTATTATCAAATTGTTGATATTATGTGCATATATATGAAAAAGGATGACATAAGTCTTTGCTAACTTTATTATAACTCATCGATTACATAATTGTCTAAATAGAAATTTAAAATTTGGCATAACCAGAAGTGTTGTTTCTGAAGTATAATTTGAGAAAAGTTTATTTATTTTATTTTATTTTTTGAAAATAGCACGAGTATTTTTTTAGAATATTTGTTAATGTTATGAATATGATGTGTTTTTTTGGATTTCATTTAGAGACATGTATTATATAGATAAACTACGAATATGATATGAGTTTTTACTGACGATGATCAAAAGAAGCTTGAGAAGAAGGCATCAAATTCTTTTCCTTCCTTTGTGCAAAGAGAGGTGGCAAAATTTCTGCGATGGATGGTGCAAAGGTATAAGGGTGATTTTGGTTAAGAAAATGATGCATCGTGAATAAATAATGTTTTAGTCCTTTAATGAAATAAAAGCTAGCGAGAGTGTGTGATCTCATTTAGGGTGCATAATATCACTTGCTTGAGATATTAATTCTACAAAATTTTACTGAAACCATGTGAAAATTGAATCCGAAACCAAAGCAAAAAATAGGGAGAAATGAACAGGAATATACTGAGCAGTTGCATCATCCTCAATTAGGTCTTCTTCTCTGATCAAGAAGCCAAAATAAATAAATAAATAAAGACTGAAAAACGAAAGTAAATGGGGACATAAGATCAAGTGTAAGGGTCCCTAGTAGAACGTAGAGTTGACCAAAGCCAAGTGTCGAAGAGATGATGTTGTAGTATAAGCAGAAATGGATCAAGTGACTCAATCTCAACAAGCATCCATCCAAAACCTTGAAAGACAAGTAGGTCAATTAGCCAAGGTGTTGACCGAAAGAAAGCAAGGGAGGTTGCCTAGTAATACTAAAGTGAACCCAAAAGAAGCTACTATGACAATAACACTCACTTCATCTGGGAAGGTGTTGGATGACTATGTTCATAAGTCTAAGGAGAAAATCAAGGAGCAAGAAGGAAGTGGGAGTGACGAGAAAAGCGAAGTTAAAAGTAAAATACAAGAGTCAGGCAAGGAAGTTCCTAAGGAAAATTACCTTATCAAGTTGCCCAAGGTTAAAACTTATGTGCCTCTCATTCCATTCCCTCAAAGATTGAAGAAAAAGAAGAATGAGGGGCATTATAAAAAATTTATGACAACATTGAAAAAGTTCCAAGTGCGTACCCCATTTGTAAAAGCCCTTGTAGATATGTCTACTTATGCAAAATTTCTCAAGGAAATCGTGTCCACTAAGCAAAAATTAGAGGAATTTACAACCGTTCCCTTGATTGAGGAGTGTAGTTCAGTGCTACAACATTCTCTTTCAATCAAGATGAAAGATCCAAGAAGTTTCACTGTATCTTGTTCTTTTGAAGGTATTTTTGTGGATAGGTGTTATATGAGCTTGAATCTAGTGTGAATTTAGTGCCCTTATCCTTTTCCAGGAAGTTAAGGTTTGCCGAATTTAATACTACCACAGTAATTTTACGACTTGCCGATCATTCACTGCAACATCCAGTGGGGGTAATCGAAGATATGCTCATCTGTTCAGCCTGTAGCTGGAACTGCTGCCCAAGTAGTTCCACTTGAGGCAGCTCCACTATGAGCTAGGGCAGGGCCTTCTAGGAAGCCCGATATCGACTTCGGGGAAGTGGATCTCATCCCTCCCATCCTGGATCAGGGTATGTGGACGAACTGGTGGGAAAATATGACATTCCCCCCCAGTTCGAAGCCCGAGCAGCCCAGCCCGGGGTTCGTAGCTATCTATAAGGACCAGCTCATAGCAGGTCTCCGTCTTCCCATTCCTCACTTTCTTTTCCAGATTATGATCTTCTGGGGATCCGAGTAACCCAGCTTGTGCCTAATGCAATTCGGTCGATCCTAGGCTTCTTTATGTTGTGCAGAATCCTTGAGATCCCTTATTCCTTAGAGTTGTTCGGGTTGTTCTTCCAGATGAAGGTTAGCGGCCACATTCACGGTTGGTTCTACTTAGCTCGTAAAAGCGGAGCAGAGCTTCCAACTCGTGAACTGTTTGCAGGTGCCCCTTCCTCTATTTAGGAGCGGAGCAGAGCTTCCAACTCGTGAACTATTTGCGGGTGCCCCTTCCTCTATTAAGGGTTGGAAGGCCAAGTTCTTCTTCTTGAAGAACACAGGCTTTCCTCCTCCGACCTGGAGGGAGGAAACCCAAGTGTCCGACCCCCTTTCTTCACCTCTTCCTGAGGCCAAACTGGATCGACTACTCGTTCAGGCTTGAGGTTGGGCGTGAAGGAATTTAATAACGCCCAACTCTGGGCAGCTGGCTTGATCCGAGCAGGCGTGGCGGCTCCTGCTCCTGACCTCCAACCCCTTGCTCCGGACGGCCTGGCTGCCTATAACTCCCCTCTTCTTTCTTTTTTTTTTTTTTAATCTTTTGTACGAACTCCTTTCCAGGGTGGACTGATCAGTTCTTTCCCTTCGTTGCAGTGAAGAGGTTCTCACAGTTGCTAAACCTTGGAGGAGCTGGCAGTTCGAGCACGCCTACCACTATGCCTTCCACTGCTCTGACCAGTTCGGTTCCTGCAGCTCCTCCTTCGCCAGTGCCAGCTCCTCAGGCCCCAGCTCAGTTTTCCCCTGCTGACGAGCCAGGGAAGAAAAAACGCAAGAAGTCCTCAGCCAAGAGGGCGTGAACTGAGGTGACCTCTTCGCCAGCTCAGGCGGAGCGAACTGCACTTACGGCCCCCCAGCTCGACCACTATGGGGTGAACTCTACTGAGCAGCAGGCCTCCTCTGAGTCACTCCCTGCAATGTGGCGATACAGAAACGCCACTCCTTTCAAGTAGCCGACCGAGCCGAGCTCGTACCCGCACCCCATGCACTTCTGCCTGAAGTGGGGGCTGTCGATCAACGATAGAGCTCAGTTCTTTGAGGCAGCTCGGGAATTCCTTCGGGGAGCGGTGCTCCCTTGCGACTGCAACTTCATACGGGTCGCGTCTCCTGCCGAGCTGCTTCAGCATTACTACCTCAGCACGGCTCAGGTTGGTCCGAACTGTCTCTCCCTTTTACTTTATTTCAATTCAGCTCAGTCTTCTTACTGTGCTTAAAATGTAGCTGAACGTGGCCGGCTCCGAGCTGACAAGGCGGTATGAGAACATGAATGAGACGCTGTCGTAGGTCGGGATGTCCAGGGGCAAATTGTCCGATCAGCTTGAGGCCGCTGATACCGAGCTGGAGACTTTGAAGAAGCAGCTCGCAGAGGCCCAGGCCGCCTGCGAACTGGAGAAGAAAAAGACCGCCGAGCTGACTGAGCAGCTAGAGAAGGAACAAAAGAAATCCGCCGAGCTTCCAAGTCAAATTGAAGCCGCTCGGGAGGAGAGGCACCAACTGGGCGTTCAGGAGTTCAAGAGGTTGGAGGGTTTCTTGAACGACCTGGCCACCTTGAATGGCCCAATCCTACAAGTCAGGTATACACAAGCCATGAACGACGTGCGGGCCCTGAATCTGTTTGGCTTCGACATTGGGTGATGGGTGAGCTACAACCCCAAAGCGCTCGAGCAAGTGGACAGGCTGGTCGAGGGGTACGCGCGCAGACTCAATTTGTCCGACCTGGTGGCTGACCCCAACTTGCCTGTGTCCACTCCTGAGCCCGAGTAGGAGCATCAGGGGAAAAATTAGATAGGACTCAGTATAGATATAGGTAGGACACCGAACTGAGCAGAGCTTGTTCGTTTTGTATGAACTCGCCCTTATAACTTTGCTTTTGGATGAAATGAAGTTTTATTTCAACACTTAGCAAAATTTCCTTCCTTTGTCATAGTATCTGAATACATATCCATGCGAACTGACTATGAGCGAACTAACTTGCACGAAATAACATCTAACATACGCAGAACAGTTTGTTTTTGTACAAGCTCCTTTCTTTGTAAATTGTCTTTTGGAATGAATGAATCAGTATCTTGTTCAACACTTAGCAAAATTTCATAGCTTTCTTATCATACTTGTCTGAATACACTTGCGAGAATAGACCCCCGGCTCATGCGAACTAACTTCAAGAATAAATCATACATAAAGTCCAGATCCATGTGCGATCGAATAGGCGCGAACTAACTCCCGACTTGTGTGAAATAATTCAAACTCAACTGAATGCATTTGTGGATTCTAACTCAGGTCACGCGTGAACAGAGTAACTGGGCTCTAACAAAAAAGTCTCAAATTTGAATTATGCCAAGTACGTGGGGCTTCCTCCCTATTGAGATGAGCTAACTTACAGTACCCTGTGCGATCGGTCTCCTTCACTACGTAGGGACCTTCCCAGTTTGGATCCAAGTTGTTTGTTCCCAGGACCCGACTTATTGCGTTCTTTCGTAGGACCAAATCTCTTGATTTGAAGGAGAGATGTCTTACCCTAGCGTTGTAGTGTCACGCGACCTGCTCTTTGTATTTAGCCATTCTTATGGCTGCTTCTTCTCTCTTCTGTTCCAGCAGGTCCAAGTTGAGCTACATCTCATCCTCATTATCTTGAGCTATGAAATTCTGCATCCTGCCCGAGGGCATGCCGATCTCTGCCGGAATTACCGCTTCTACCCCATAAGTTAAGACAAATGGAGTTTCTTGGGTGGCCGTTTGGGGGGCAGTTTGGTAAGCCCAGAGTATGGTAGGCAATTTATCCATCCATCCAATTCGGGCAGACTCTATTCGAGTCTTCAAGACGTGCAGAATAGTTCTGTTAACGTTTTCTACCTGATCATTAGCTTGAGGGTGTCCCACGGAAGTGAAGTGTTGCCGAATCCCAAACTTGGAGCACCATTCTCGAAAGGAACTGTCGGCGAACTGTCGGCCATTGTCCGAGACCATAGCCCGGGGTATGCCAAATTGACAAGCTATGTTCTTCCAAAAGAACTTTTGAACCGACCTATTGCTGATGGTGTTGAGTGGTTCGGCTTCCACTCACTTAGTGAAGTAGTCTATTGCCACCATCAGATACTCATAACCTCTTGGAGCTCGGGGAAATGGACCCAGTAGGTCAACTCCCCATTGGAAGAACGACTACGGGCTCTGAAGGAGGACCATCTCTTGAGTTGGGGCGTGGTGAACTGGTGCGTGCAATTGGCATGACCTGCACCTTGCCACTAGTTCAGCCGAGTCCCAGAAGATGGTAGGCCAATAGTACCCAGATATCATCCCCTTTTTGGCTAGAACCCGTGGGCCGACATGATTTCTACAGATGCCTTCGTGCAATTCGCGCAAGATGTAGCCCCCCTCTTCCGGCATCACACACTTCAGCCACGGACGTAAGTAGGATTTCCTATATAGTACTCCGTTTGTGAGTATATACCTCTGTGGCTTGAGGAGGATTTTTCGAGTCTCTACTTTGTTTGAGGGGAGCTCTCCGTTGGCTAAGTACCGCATAATAGGATCCATTTATGAGCTCATCACTTGAATCACTGCAGTATCCAACTATTCATATACTCACATTTTTCCGACCTCTACCAATACTTCTTTGCTCAGTATGCCCAAAGAAGTGGAGTCCAATTTAGAAAGGGCGCCAGCTCTTTTGTTCCAACTCCAAGGGACCTGTTCGAGTGTGAACTGCTTGAACAGACTCCTCAGTTCATACGCCTTGGCGACGTATTTCTTCAATGGCTCTTCTTTGACCTCATATTTCCTTAAGACTTGGTTCACTATCAGCTGCAAGTCGCTATCAATCTTTAGCGATTCAACCCCTAATTTCCGGGTTACCTCCATCCCCGTGATCAGAGTCTCATATTCAGACTCGTTATTAGAGGCTCTGAAGTTGAATCTCAAGGCATAAGCTAGTTCTTCTCCGGTGGAGCTGATTAGGAGAATCTCGACTCCACATTCTTCTTTGTTTGAAGCTCCGTCGACATACAACGTCCAGGTCGGGATGACCTGTTCGACAACCTTTTCGACCTCAGCTTGTACAGCAGGCTTTCGGCCTGTTCGACCTCAACTTGTACCGCAGTCTCTTTGGCCTGTTCGGCCTCGGCCGGCTTAGGGCCAGTTTCTTTGGCTTGTTTGGCCTTGGCTCGTATGGTGACCTTTCTGGCCTGTTCGGCCTCGGCCAGTTCAGTTTCCGCCTCTTTGGCCTATTCGGCCTCGGCCGGCTCAGCGCCAGCCTCTTCGGCCTATTTGACGTTGGCTGACATGGTGCCAACTTCTCCGGCTTGTCCGGCCTCAACTCGCCCAACCGCTTCTTTGGCCTGTTCAAGCTCGGCAGGCTTGGTGCCAGCTTTTTGGGTATTTCGCAATTGAGCGGTATATCTTAACGTAGTTGAGCGGCCTGTCCGAAACACCAGCTTTTGGACCTTGTCTTGCTCCCGAATTAGCACCGCACTGACTGCCTCCTCTCCCACAGTTAAGTAGAGGAACAGAGTTTCGCCCTGTCCGGGAGAGGTTAAAGTCGGCAATTTAGTGATGTGTGCCTTCAGTTTGTCGAACGCTTTTTAGTACTCAGAGGTCCACTCGAACTGGAGACCTCTTCTTAGCGCCTTGAAGAAAGGAGAACCTGAACTGTCAATTTCAATAGGAACCTGTTCAATGCTGCCATCCTACCAGTTAGTCGCTGCACTTCCTTTATGTTTCTGGGGGGAGTCATGTCCATAATGGCCCTTATTTTGTCAGGGTTAGCTCTTACTCCGTCTTTGGATATCGTGTACCCTAGGAATTTGTCCGACCTGACCCCGAAAGTGCATTTCTTGGGGTTCAACTGTATTCGAGAGCTTCGAAGGACGTCAAAAATTTCCTTAAGGTCCGTGATGAACTGCTCCTGAGTTCGGCTCTTTACCAGCATGTCGTCCACGTAGACTTTCATATTTCGGCCTATCTGATCCTTGAACAGCTTGTTTACCAACCTTGATATGTCGCGCCTGCGTTTTTTAGTTCAAACGGCATGGTGACATAGCAATAAGTGCCATACTCAGTGATGAATGAGGTCTTCTCCTGATCTCTCTCATCCATGGCTATCTGGTGATACCCTTTGAAGACATCCAGGAAACAGAAGATTTCGCATCCCATCATTGAATTCACATACAGATCTATTCGGGGGAGAAGGTAGTAGTCCTTTGGGCAAGTTTTGTTCAAATCGGTGAAGTCCACACACATTCTCCAAGCCTTGTCATCTTTTTTGACCAGCACGGGGTTGGCTAACCAGGTCGGATAGAAGACCTCCTTCATGATCTTGGTCTCTAACAGCTTGCCTATCTCTTCCTTGATGACCTCATTCCGTTCAGGCGTGAAATTCCTCTTCTTCTGCTTCACAGACCGAACACTGGGATCTACGTGTAGTTTGTGAACTGCCAGTTCGGGCGAAATCTTGGGCATGTCATCCGCACTCCAGGCGAAGATCTCGGCATATTCCTCTAGGAGGGATTCTAGCGCCCTCCGGGTCAGTTCGCTCAAGAATGAGCCGGTCTTGACCACTCGATCGGGCCTTTCCCTTCTGACCGGCAGTTCGAGCAGGCCCTCATCCGTCTCCAGTGTTTCTTTCTTCTCCACAGGCTCCCAAGGTTCTAAGTAGGCCGCTTGAGCTACCAACTTCTCCTTACCCTTGAGAGTTGCAATGTAGCAGGCCCGACCTACCTCTGGATCCCCTAGCACCTCAGCCACTCCTGCCAGCGTGGGAAATTTCATTCTAAGATGCAAAGTTTAGCAGACAGCTCGGAGGTAGACCGTCCCAAGATCATGTTGTATGACGATGGCTCCTTCACTACTGCAAAATTTATTAGGATAGTTCGGCACTTCGGCGACACCCCCACCGTGACCATGAGAGTTATCATTCCCTAGGGTCTCACCGGGGGACTTGCAAAACCAATCAAAGGAGTTCAGACTGGGATGAGCTGCTTGTCCTCTAGTTGCAATTCTTTGAAGGTCTTGTAGTATAGCACGTCAATGGCGTTTCCATTATCTATGTACACCTTCTTGACTTTGTAGTTGCATGTTATAACTTCTATCACGATGGCCTCGTGATTATTAGAAGCAAGTGGTACCGCATCTTCAAATCCGTAAATGATCTCTTTGTACATTTTCAATCATTTGTTCGAGCTCTCTCCACTAGGAAGTGGGCGGTTGCTCCGCCGAGCTGCGTGACTATCTCCTCCGACTGGTTCTCTCGCAATGGTATTGATCACCCCAACTAAGTTCTGCACTTCCTGTTCGGGAGTTCGGTCCCAGGGGTCTCAAGGTCGGTCACGGGGATAGTTCGCGTGTTCTTATTTGTATTCCCCTTGCTTCTGGTCAGTTCGCCCATTCCGAATGAACTGTCTCAGGTGCCCTCGTTTGATCAACTCTTCGATGTCTTTCTTGAGGTGAGGACAATTCTCGGTGTCATGCCCCACGTCATGATGGTAAGAGCAATACAAGTTTTGATCTCGTCTGCTCTTATTACCAACCAATTGCCGGGGAGGTCGAGAGAGACCTTCCTGTTCCATTACCGCGAGAACCTGAGCCCTGGGCGAGGTAAGAAAGGTCCAAATCCTCTCTCTTTCAAAGGATTTGCTCCTGGGTAAACAGTCGGAGGTATTCCTTCGGGCATGCGCAGGTCGCGCATCCCCCTAATCCGTGCTCTTTCTTCGTCTTTCGTCCCTCAGTCTTTCCTGCGCACTCTTCAAGCGATTGGCCTCTTCTGCATTAGCCTTCTCGTGAGCTCGGTCCAGTATCTCCCGATTTGACTTGGGAGGTTTCTCTACGAACACGGTATGTAGTTTCTGCTTGGGCAGTCTGTTGATGAAGGCGGCCATGACAACCTTATCGTCCTGATCCCGGACCTGAAGGGACTCGTTGTTGAATCGCACCATGTATTTGCGCAACGACTCATCAGGGTTTTGATGGATTGTCATCAGGTGAGCTGTACTCTTGGAAAAGACTCTCAACGAAACGAACTGAGCTGCGAACAGGCACGCGAGCTGATCAAAAGAGCAGAATGACCGAGGGGGTAGCCCTTGAAACCATTGACGCGTCTTTCCTTCCAGGAACATGGGAAATGTTTTACATCTGATTGCATCAGCAGTCGTTTGTAGGCGCATTTGCGTCAAGAATACGAACAGATGATCCTCCGGATCCGTGGTTGCATCATAGGATTTCATGCTCGGTATTTTGAACTTCGCGGGCAGCGGGTAGTTCTCAATTCCGGCACGAAGAGGGAGGCGGTATATTTGTCAGCCTGCGGATCTAGCAAAAGATCCAGTTCGTCTTGTATCTGGTACTTGTCTCTCTTTGGAGAGGGCTCCCTCCGCGGGAACCCTCGGAAGGACTCAGGGTGTTCTGTTCGGGAGTTCCCGTGAGAGGGCTCCAGAATTTCAATCTGTTCACGCGTGAGCTCCTTTCATGACCGCTTCTGCCGGAGATTGGGGCTTCCCATCCGAGACTCTGACGGCTTGATTCCATCTGCGTGCCTTGGGCTCCTGGTCATGATGGTCTCTAGTCTGCTCTTTGAGGTAGTTCATAATTGCTTCGAAAGTAGGTAAGTTTTCCGCCACTGTTCGCACCAGTTGCTCAGGCGGGATTCGCGAGAGCTCCGTACCCTCGTCCCCAGGAGTTGGATCTTGAAGTGGATTTTGGGGGTCGCTTCGGTGGTTCCCCTTGGACCCGTTGAGGTTCCTCTGAGATCTAGTTCTCGATATATTTTCGTAAGAGAAGAATTGCGTTTCCCACAGATGACGCCAACTGATGCGACTGCCGAGAACGCGATCCGAACTAAATGGCACCAGGTTGCGCGAACTGAGAAGGAACGAACTGATGCACGAGCGGGGTAAGTGAGCTGACCTGCTAAGGTAGGGAGGATGAACAGCGAGACTAGGTCCCCGTTGTGACTCTGACGGTCAAGTTAGCAATAGCTATAGAGCAACAATATTGATTACTGTAGAAAAAGGCGTACCATGCTTTGTCTTGTGGTGGTGTATTAATAAGCTTCTGGGTAGTAGTTTCCTTATAAGATTAGGAGTCCGACTAGAAAGAGAAAGAGAGTCTTTCTAGGGTTTCATCTGCTAACTCCGAAAGGTTCGGGGGCTGCGGCTCACCAGGCCCATCCAGCTGGGAGGCGGCGGTCACGCGCGAATTGTCGTCCCTCCTGCCTAAACTGTTTGTCCGAACTGCCAGGTCATCATGCCCGAACTGACACGTGGCTCTTGTAGATTGGCCCCACTACACTCATCAAAGTCAGTAAATTTGTTTTTCTACAGATTTTCTTATCTTGGATATGGAAGACAATACTTGTATGGCTATAATATTTTGTAGGTCATTCTTGGCCACTGGAGGGGCGATAATTAATGTGCCAAAAGGGAAATTGACTTGGGTATCAGCAATGAAAAAGAGAAATTCAATGTTTTTCGTGCTTTGAAATATTCATTTTTTTGAGGAATCTCATGTTCAAGTTGATGCAATTGATCCCTCTAGTGCTAAAGCAATTGAAAAAGAATGTTTTAAAGATCCAGTGAATTCTATGATTGTATTAAATTTGGATGTTAAAGATGATAACATTGAAATAGTTAATTGTGCTACATATCCAATGGCGTCTCATTTGAATCATGATTTTTTTTTCTATGAATCTCTCATCTTCTTTAAGTGCTGCAAAATTTGAGAAAGTACCAAAAGTGGTACAGGAGTGCAATTTTGATAAGGCCAATTATGATAGATCTCAAGATCACACAATGGAAACAGTGAAATTATTTGAGACATTTTATCCACCATGACTCCATCTAGTCTTGTCTAAATAAAGACATTAAACTTAGCACTTCTCGAGAGAAAACTCGACTTTTTTTTTAAATTTTTTTAAATATTTTTCTCTTGAATCTGGGATTGGTATTGGTGTTTATTCCTTTAGAATTTTATTGCTCTCTAGTCTAGGTTAATTGGTGGTGTGCTTAACTCCTATTGGTAGCATTGTCTTGTTTTTCTATTTTGTTGAGACAGCTTCTCAAGCTTCACTAGTACATCAGTTTATATCATAAGAGTTTTACTTTCACCTCTATCATTGCTTGTATTTCTTTATTTTTCTCCCCAACATTGAGAACAATATTGTCTCAAGTGTCTGGGAGGAATAAATAGGTGAAGTGACAATTTTGGTTAAAATTTTTAAAATTTGTGTTCTTATTCTCTATTCCCTAATATGCAATGGCGTGTAGTTGAAGTATTATTATTGTTAAGGTTTATCTATATAAATGTGTTAAATGTTCAATGGTGTTGCTTTGGAGCACTTCTTTGGCGAATATTTGGTATTTTGAGACTTTTTCAATTTTGGTTAACCTTTTTAGGTATTGTAAAATTTTTTTTTAATATTTTTCTTGTAAATTTGGCCTAATTATTAATTTTACCTCTCCATATTATTAGGATATGATGCAAGCTTTTTGTGTTTTTGTGAATTTGAACATATGTGTTTGTTAATTTAATTATACTTTGCTATTTGTCGTTGTCTAGTAACTAGAGGTTCTTATTAAGTAAATGTCAAGTTTTGCACTAAACAGTAACGATAGCTATGAGTGTATAATTCTTAAACAGTGAAAGTTGAGTAAACAGGTTTCTTCATTTGGGAGATGTCGAAATTCGTGTCAAAAGGCTTGAACGATTTAGAATTAAGTACATTTCCCCTGTTAAAATGTGAAAACATTTTAAGTGCGGCGGAATTTTTTAAAAAACATAAGAAGAAAAGTAAGAAAAATATGTGGATTATAATACTAGCTGCGAATCCATGTAGTAATTTGTTTGAGATTTTGTTTATTGGCTTGGCCATTTATGGAAAAATACTTATTAAGTATTTTATATATTTAGTTTAGTTAGCCAGAGTTGAATAAGTTGATGGTGTTAAAAGTTAACTGAAGTAATGACTCTTTAGTTTTCATTATTTAATTCTTGATGCTAGCTTGGAAGGGTTGCTTTGGCAATAATAGTATTGAAATATGGTCATTATTTGTATTTAATTGGTTTTTTTTCTCATGCTTAAGGACACGCACAGATTAAGTGATAGAACAATTGTTGGGCACCATTTGCGATGTTATTTGGTCATAATTTTGGTTACTTACTGTGCTAATTATTGAGATTTTGTTCATATTTGATATTTGTGTAAATTGCAGGCAGTTGGTGTTAAAAGTGGTATCTTGGGGAGAATTTTCGGAAGACTTTTCATCTTAGGGCATGCCCACGCCGGAAATTATAGAAGAATACCCAAAAGCCGGACCCGCGGGATTGGTAACAGCAGGGCCAATTAGGAAGTCAGGTCCATGTGAACCGCGGAGATGCATGGGATTAAAACCCCTAGACAAGTCTTGCTTCTTGACGTTTCTTTGCTTCTGCTGGCGGCGGCTGCTGGGAAGATATAAAAAGGAAAAGCTAGATTCACGTAAAATCAATAGATAGATTAGCTTGAGTTCCTTTTTCCCATCTGTCAGACGTTGGAGACCTCTCTCTTGCTTTTAGCTTTGTACGATTTTGACTCCTTGATTTTTACTCGTGCTCTGGACAATTTTTCGTTAACTTTTGTTTTGTAATTTCGGCTCCAGTACGGAGACGAAACCCAAAAGGAGACAACGCCTTTTCGCCTACCTCCTCGTTATTTCTCCTTTTCGCAACCTTTTGGTAATTAATTGGATGATATCAACTAAATCACGCGAGATTGATATGATGAGGAACGGCTAGGTTTCTTCTCTACCCAAAGGTTGATGCGGAGGCGCGGCCCATAATATCTGTGAGATCTAATCAAACTTTCATTATTTATTCCAATTCGTTACTGTTCGTGCGTTTTCCGAATTAATTGTGTATGGGTATTTTATTAATTGAGTATCAACGGTCGGATATTTAATTTAATTTAATAGCCTACTGTCACGTTAATTAAATTAAATCCGTAATTTTTCGTTTAGTTGACAATTGGTGACAACCACCATAATTGGTTTTGTGTTGGGGAACGTAAGATCTAATTTAAATAAACCCTCTTAGCGTGTTTATTGGTTAGGATTAGATTTTTCTAGTTTTAATGCAACTGGATAATTAAATTCCTACGATCGTACCTGGGGTTATTTTCTGATTAGAGAAGCAGTCAACGGTCGTACCTTGGCTGTCGAAAAAGTAAGGCAAAACTGGCTGTCAGAATTTGTTGATAGTTATAACCAACCTAGTGACGAATGAATGAAATATCTTTGCATCGACGATCATTTAATTGGACCGTTCTTGAAAAGTTGATCCTTTGGGTAGAATTTTATTAATTGTTATTTTTAGTAAATTGTACTTGTTGAGTTAGCTTTTGAATTTTGTTTATTTTATTTTCATCTTCATTCTCTTAAATATCCCCCAATTTTGTTCTTTTGATTTGGAAAGAAACAACTGCTTATCTGTTCCCTGTGGAATTGACCCTACTTGCCATTATATGCAAATTTAATACCTTTATAGATAATTCTGATATATCGGATCAAACAAACTCTTCAGGAACAGGGTGAATCAAGCAACCCATTGCACACCTAGAGTCCCTGCTCCAGTACTTGGATTTGTTCTATAATTAATTGTGATGGTAATTAGGACTTTTTAGTAATTATTATTGCACAGACTAGACACCAGTCAATTTTTGCCGCCGTTGCCGGGGAACGGTGTTTTGGTTAATTTTGTTTCTTTTTAAGTTGTTCTCTTTGAATTTGTCTGGCATTTTTCTAGTTTATGTCTCGTTCTTCTCGTACAGGCGAATTGATTTTCGACCCAAAAGTAGAGAAGACTGCGCGCTAAACTAGGAAAGAGACTAGACAGCTCAGAAAGAAGCAATCTAGTACTGCATCTCAGAGATTGGATCCAGAGATTGAATCAACAGATTCAAGTGGTGATAATTCAAGTGATCCAGGTCAAGAGAACATCCCTATGGCGAATGCAAGAACACTAAAGGAGCTAGTTGCTCCGGAATTGCCTCAGCAGCCGTTGTGCATCACATTTCCAACTCTAGCTGAGAATAGCTCTTTCGAACAGAAGTCGGGATTAATTCACCTCTTACCCACGTTCTATGACCTCTCGGGTGAGGAACTCCATAAAAACATCCAAGAATTCGATGTGGTATGCTCCAGTATGAAGCCTCCAGGAATTACTGAGGAGCAGATCAATCTAAGAGCCTTTCCTTTCTCCCTCAAGGATGCAGCAAAGGATTGGTTGTGCTACCTACCTGCAGGTAGTCTCACAACATGGGCCCAACTGAAAAAGAAATTTTTGGAAAAATTCTTCCCTGCATTCCGGGCTGCAAGTCTGAGAAAGGAGATATGTAGTATTAAGCAGTATTCTGGAGAATCCCTATATGACTATTGGGAGAGATTCAATAAGTTGTGTACTAGATGCCCACAGCATCAAATTAGTGAACAACTATTGATCCAATATTTCTATGAGGGATTACAGTCGTCTGATAGGAGTATCATTGATGCTGCAAGTGGGGGAGTACTGGCAAATAAGACACCGAGGGAAGCATGGCTGCTTATTGAAGTTGTGGCAGAAAATTCTCAGCAGTTTGGCTCTCGCGAGAGTAACCCTACTCGTAGGGTTAACGAGGTAGAGACGTCTTCCATTCAGTAGCAACTATCGGAACTAACATCTTTCGTTCGCCAATTAGCTGTGGGGAACGTGCATCAAGCAAAGGTCTGTGGAATTTGCACAAACGTGGGGCATTTCACTGACTCATGCCCTATTCTACAAGAGAATGGGGCTGAACAAGTAAACATGGTTGGAGGCGTACCCGCGCCTCGTAGGCAGTACGATCCGTACTCCAACACGTACAATCCGGGTTGGAGAGATCACCCCAACTTCAGCTATGGGAACAGGCTACAGAATTCATTCTCAAATCATCCACCGAGATTTCAGCAACCATGGCAACCCAAGCCTCAACTTTCGCCCTCCAATTCAGGAGGCTCTTTGGAGGATATTGTCAAGAGTCTGGCCACGAGTACTACTCAGCTCCAATAAGAAATTAGGTCCTTGGTCACGAGCACTGCTCAGTTCCAGCAGGAAACCAGATCGGGTATGAAAAATCTGGAGATTCAAATAAGCCATATGGCAACTGCAATTAACCGCTTAGAGTCCCAAGTTTTCGAAAAATTGCCATCACAACCCGAGGCGAATCCGAAAAACGTGAGTGCTACGATACTGAGGAGTGTCGCGCCCCACTTTTCGAATGAAAAATGTGTGGATTGTGATGTGTGAAGTGTGGTGTGAACGTGTGCAAAATGAAAAGTAAAAAGGCCATGGGACTTTGGAAAGCGACGATTTGGCCAAATGAAATTTTAAAAAGGATTTTTAAATATGAAAACGGAGTCGCCACTTGGTATAGATTTGGGGTGTACCAAGTCACCCAAAAAGTGTTTTTAACAGACAAAGTAGCAAAACCCTTTTTAAAACGACTCCTAGTCCACGTAAGCCAAAGAAAAAGGTTCGGGGGTCACGTTTGACAAAGGGGAAGGCAAGGATAGAATCCAAGGCACCCCTTTGACCTAGCCAAGGCTAGTTGCGCGACTTAACCAATTTTTCCTAATTTTTCTACCCAAGGTATGTATCGCGTATTGGATATGTCTATATGAATGCAAAAACCTAGACCTAGGGGAATTGGGGGAAATTTCTCTTCAAAGGTTGAGTGGTGCCAATCACATTAATTGTGAAGCCCAATAATGACCCTTTGGAGAGGTCACGAATAATGCGAGTGGGATGCAAATGAATGAAATGCATGTATGCAATGTGAGGACATGAGTTTGAAAAAGTAATAAAAAACAATAAATATGTAAATGAAAATATGAACGTGAGTGGGCAAGGTACGGTATGTGAAATGATAATATGAAGTGCAGTGGTTTTCGGTGTAGGAATGGTTGAGTGTTGTGTTGGTAGTGCATTTTTATTGGTTGAATGGTGCGGTGCTGAAGCTTCTGTCCGAGGAGCTGTTTGTGCAGAGAAGGAATTAACATTTGTGGTTTGTGTCAGTGAAAATGAAGGAATGGTATCGTGTCTTGTGGTTGTGGAATGAAATGTGAAGTAGAGTGATTGATGTGGTGCCGTGGTTATGGAGATGTTTTTTTTTATTTTTTTATCTTAATTATTTAACAAAAATAATAGTAAAACTAAATAATAATAAAAACAACAATTTTAATTACAAACACATCGAAATAAACAAACTAAAAATAACAAAATTACCATTTTCGATCTTTTCTTTCATTTTTCATCATTTTTTCTTCTTTTTTCTTTTTCAAAATAAATTAAAAATAAACCAAAATGTCAAAAAATTAAATTTGAACGTATTTTTGTGAACAATTTTTTTTCCATGATTTTTCTACGTTAAAACTTAAAAATTAAAATAGAAACTAGAAACTAAAAAAACACAAAAGCAACCACGACAAAATGAGAATAAAAAGTAAAAGAAATTACACCAAAAATTTGGTGTCTACAGTTTGCCCCTCTTTGTCTGAGTTTTGAAAAAACTTGAGACAAAGAAGTAGACACCAAATACTTACCTGTGTTATTCGGCTGCAATGGACGCTTCTGAAATGAGGATCGACCTCTTTAACACTTTTTTTTAAAAAAAATGGAATTGACCCGAACAAGAAATTAAAACGGGACTGACCCGAGCAGAAATTTAAAATTGGGACTGACTAGAGAAGGAAATTCAAATCATGGGACTGGCCCGAACAAGCTTTAATCGCGGGACTGACCCGAATGAGCGAATCGGGACTGACCCGAAAATGCTTTTTCGAGGGACTGACCTTTTGATGGGAACTGAGCCCGGAAATATGCTTTTGGGACTCCGAACTGACCCGCTTTTGATCGAGGGACTGACCCGAAAATGCTTTTGATCGAGGGACTGACCCGAAAATGATCGTGGGACTGACCCCTTTGATCGAGGGACTGACCCGAAAATGCTTTGATCGAGGGACTGACCCGAAAATGTTTTTGATCGAGGGACTGACCCGAAAATGCTTTTGATCGTGGGACTGACCCGGAAATGCTTTTGATCGAGGGACTGACCCGAAAATGCTTTTGACAATCGGTCAGTGGGATTAAACCCGATCCTGCCGTGACGAAAATTTGATTCGATTTTGGTTTTTGATTGATGATTTTTGCTTCTTTTTGACTTTTCAAAATCTTTACAAAAAATTAATTTGCCCCAGTATGATGAATTTTTGCTATTTGAGTCCAGAGTTGATTCTGTATCGCCATGCTGTTGCATTTTTTGATGAAATTTGCTTGCGACATTTTCAATCTGCCTTTGTTCATTAGGACTCTTTCCGACACCGATTTCAGTGCAAGGTGTGATTGTTTTCATCCATGCATGAAATTTCCTGCAAAAGAGAAAAAACAAAGGAATTGCCACCATTATTTGATCCGTTTGTCCTTGAGAATCGTGTAGACATGAGTCTTTGGATGCCTTCGTCAAAGTTGACCGTGGCATCTGACTTGGTTGGATTTGTCATTTCTAAACGTCTCTGATTTTTCCCGACTAACCAAGCGTGCATTTTGCCATATTGTGAAGTCTGCGTAACTGACTTTGTTGAACCTTAACCCTTTTCAGGAGATGACTGAACCCAAGTATGCTTCGAATAAACCATGGGGTTATCATTCACCAAAATTCGATGATTAAAAAGTAATTTCACCTATCATGCAGAAATGAATATGTGAAAGAATGCAAACACAAACCATTTGTGCTTAAAGCCTACAAAAATGCCATGAATACAAGCAATTGAGAAAAAATGAGCTTCCTAAGAATGAATTTGCTAAAGAAATATTTTTACAAAACGACACAGTTTTGGCCAACGGATGTCATATTCGAGTTCCTGAATATCTTTGTTCTGCAATTCGACACTGGCAGAAGTATTATGAAGAGAAATTCCAAATGAACCAAGTCATCAACTGTTCTTCCTCGTGTTTGCTCATTGAAGAAACCTACCTAGCGCCCTTTCGGGTTTTTACCAAGGTTGCCCCCACCTTTTTTTTTTTTTAAGGTGCACTCTCGGATTTTCACCTACGGCAGCAAATGGAAGAGCTTGACCATGATCGACTCAGGAAGGTAAGTTGAAGATTGCTGACATCAGTAAAATGCGCTTCTCTTATAAACCTAAGCGAAGGCATTATGGACATCACTTGCCAGTTGATTAGCAAATTTTCTTGATAGAAATACAGCAAGGGACGAAAGTCAGGACTTTTGTCTTTTGTAATGAGGTCAGGTGGGATGTTTCAAGAAAGGTTGAGGCCTGAAAGCAGGTATGATGAAAGGTGTGAAATAACCTGAGATTGCATCATTTTGAAATCATCTTTAATTTCGAACGAAACTGAGGGAAATTTGCCCCAGTTTGATTGAATTCTCTCTCTTTGCATTTTTCATTGCATTTCTCACTTTTGCATTTTTCATCAAAACTAAATTTGCCCCAGTGTGGGGTTCCTTCTTTTTCTTTCTCTTTCAAAATAAATTTGCCCCAGTGTAGGGTTTTCTTTTCTTTTGATCATCTCTTTTCCAAAATAACTTGGCCCCAGTGTGGGGTTTGCAACTCTCAGGGGCTGCCAAACGAAAATTACTGCTCTGATGGCTCAAAAGGGATAACTAGGGATGAAATGTTTTGATTGAAAAGGAAGATGGCCTGACTTTTACCTCGTCCCTTGCATGATTTCCAAAAGAAATTTGCATAATCAAAAATAAAGACTTCTTACACATGTCTGATTTGATAGGTTGAGAGAATGTTTGTCCGTCCATCTCTTCAAGGATAAGTGCTCCACTCGGTAGCACCTTTTTGAATGACAAATGTCCTTACCAGTTTAGATCAAATTCGTCTTTGACTTCATCTTGCATTGGCAAAACTCGCTTTAACTCTTTGTCCTCCTTCTCTAAAGGCTCGGAGGCGGACCTTTTTGTTATGAACACAGGCCACGCACTTTGATAACATTAGCCATGGCACATGGCGTTCAGCTGCTTTTCATCCATCAAAATCAATTGTCGGTGACGCTGCTTTAATCAATCAGCTTCGAACTTGGCAAAGAAGGGATTTTCTCAATGAAGAGATTTTTCAATGAAGGCTTCCTCAATGAACGAATTCTTAATAAAGGGATTTCTCAATGAAGGCTTTCTTAATGAAGGAATTTCTCAATGAAGGCTTT